>NC_034599.1:79998689-80019933 GCF_900095145.1 Mus pahari
AGAGAGAGAGAGAGAGAGAGAGAGAGAGAGAGAGAGAGAGAGAGAGAGAATGAATATGATCATGGTCTGTAAGAACTCAGAAGAGAAACTTCTCAGCTCAGATTACATCTGAAACCCAAAATAATTTACTTATTTAGATATTTACAGAGTCTTTTCTGGGCTGGCAAGATGGCTCAGTGGGTAAGAGCACTGACTGCTCTTCTGGAGGTCCTGAGTTCAAATCCCAGCAACCCCATCGTGGCTCACAACCACCCGTAGTGAGATCTGACGCCCTCTTCTGGTGTGTCTGAAGACAGATACAGTGTACTTATGTATATGATAAATCTTTGGGCAGGAGCAAGCAGGGACTGAGTGAGCAGAGTTGACCAGAGCGAGTGGGGCCAACCGGAGTGATTGGGGTTGACCGAAGCGAGCAGACGTCCTAAAAATTCAATTCCCAACAACCACATGAAGGCTCACAACCATCTGTACAGCTACAGTGTACTCGTATACATAAAATAAATAAATAACTTTTTTTTTTTAAAAAAAGGAGTTCTTTCTATGTGGTTGTTATCTATCTCTTGCTCACTGTCTACCTGAGAATTGTATTTAGGAAAGAGAGGAAAACCCCAATATAGGCTATAATACCATACACATAAACATACATACGTAATATGCACACATGCATACACATACATACAGTTTCATTTGAAATAACATGTGATTTAGCTAGTTGTGATTTTTTTTAAACAGAGAAAGAATGAAAGCCTGTAATTAGTCTGTAGACCTTGATTCACTGCCATAGCCTGCATGGTTTTTATTTCTTTAGAGGAACTGTGGAAGATGAAAGAGACGCTCTTACTTTGGTAGGCTATAGAATAGTTTTGAAAGTTTTACTTGTTTCAACAACCAATGCTGAATCCCACGTAGAGTCTTTGCCTTTCACACTTTCCACAGAAGCTCCTCTGACAACGAGGTCACCGCTCCAGGGATTAAAGAAAAAGTAGCCTTGCACATTTGACGGTTACATAGTGATATGAAGTTAGTCAGTGTCGCAACGCTTAATATCTACCTTTATGTTTTGTCTGTTCTAGAATGAATTACTATGAACTAAAGACAGCTATCGATTTAATTAAACTGTAATGTTACTGATTTTTTTAAATAGTGACATTATCTGGGCATCGATATTTTGGGCATATATGTTTAATTTTCATTGATATTAGAAAAACTCATGTATATTTATACTTGTGATTCTCCAGAAGCCATTTAATATGGAAAAGTAAGATAATTCAAAATTGTACAGAAATCATCCATTGTAAAAGGACTAAATGTACAGAGACCTGGCTAACTCCAGAGATACTGAACCACACTGTATGGAACAGGCTAACTCAACCCATTCCTTCTATGCACTTTTCTTGGTTGCTGATTTATTCTGCTGCTGGCATAATTAATACACTAATTTTTAAAATTTTATCTTCTAAGAGAAAGTTGGCTAGACCACCTTTCTTAGAACTAGGGAGCTTTTTGTGGGAGCTGCCTGACAACTTCTAACTAAATTGTAGCAAACAGTTTCTCAGAATCCTTTCAAGTCTCCTCCTGACCTCAGTCACTTTATAATAGATCACCAAAAAAGGGACAGACTCTTCCATGCTTTCAATCAGCCTGTTTGGGTTTGTGGCGTAATATAGAGTAGACACTAGCTTTATGAACCACTGAGAGCTTTTCCCTTCTTTCCTACTTTTCTGAACGTTGGTCTTGATTCATCATCTACAGTCAGAGGAAGATTGAGGGTGAAGAAAAGACAACAACAAAGGAGATTTGGGGGATTAGGATAACCTCCACAACCGACAGTGATCGTGAGTCACTGGGAAGATGAAAAGTGAAGAAAAGACATTGGAAGAAGACCCAGTGGTGAGGGATACTACTGTGCCCATGGTAAGAATATTCTTACTGTCATAGAAACAGAATGGTGATCACTGCTGAACTGACTAACTTCCCTTCTTAGCAACAGTAAGAGAGAGAAAGAAACATACACACACACACACACACACACACACACACACACATACAGAGAGAGACAGAGACAGAGACAGAAAGAAAAATCAGTCCTCCTGATTCTTGCATTCCACAGGCCTCCCGATTCTTGCATTCCCTTTCTCCTGTGCAGAAGCATTCTGGAAGGTAAGTCAGAGCCCCGAGAAACAAAGCAAAGGCCTCCAGAGAGGCTAAGAGAATTCTCTTGGCCAATTTCAAGATCCACACATAAAGGACAGTTCTAGAAAACTGCAGATAACTGAATACAAAGTATGGCAAACCCAGGTCTGTCCCAGAGTCTCAGGAAGAGAGCGCAGATGTCAAAGAATGGCGGCAGCAATGGGCTTCCCAGGGTAGAGGCTTCTAGGGGTTCCGAGGTCTCCAGGCAGAGTCATTTCTGTATTGGACAGATGTACTATACAGAGTTTCCTATTGATTAAGCCTCTTAATCTATTTCCATGAGAAAAGCTCCTGTGCTAAGATCAAATCTGCCTTGGTCTGGGAAAGGAAAAGAACAGGGAGCAGCTCTGACTGCCGCTGGATGAAACGAATGGCCAGCAAGCAATTGATCAGAGATTGATAATAAGGAGGATTGTTCCCACCAAGGTTACTGTCTTTCTCCCTGTTCGTCACTAATTGTGTGTCTAGTTATTGATTCAACGTAGCATTTCAGCCCAGGATGTGATCATCGCTAAAGGTTTTGCTTTTGTAGTAAACGAAGATTGGCTCGCAGTCTCTCCTGCTCTCTTTTAGCCTCAGAAAACACCTTGCCATTTAATAAGCAACAGATAGGTTTTTCTGGCGAGATATTTTGTTTGACTCCTAAGAGGCTTACAATGTTGCCAATAATTATGGTTAATAACAAGTAAATAGAGCTATACACAGAGATATGGGCAAGGACTTGATAGCGATAAACACATGAATGGAGCTCAACAAACTCATAATTGGGCTAAGTGATAGGGACTCAGAATGAGTATGTCCAAAAATATTTTAGAATTTGTTGTCTTACAAATATATTCCTGCAGAACACAGGAGATTAGCAAGGAATAATTGGAGGAAAATACAAGAGAGTAATGTTCTTCTCTAATAATAAGGGTGATAGAATTCATGGATGCCTCCCCTGATCCTCATCCCGGTTGCAAGCGTTTTCCCCATGCATCTTTTCTCAATAATAGGAGAATATTTGAAAGTGTCCTGTGATAAATGCATTCATCATCTCTTTTAATCCTCAAAGGATCACATTTTATAGATAGAAAAAGTCAGAAGAATAATTTTTTCCTCTGCCCCCTAAAATGATAGGCGGTAGAGCCCATGTGGTGAATTTAAAGCATGCTCCCTTCTCTTGGAAGTGAACTGACCTGAGTGACTTGCTAACAGACTCCACAGGAGGGGCTCCTGGAACCGGGTCAGGAAAGGTCACACAGTTCTTACCTTGCTTTTGTGCTGCTTTTTCTAGCAGAATCCAGTGGGCGTGGGATACATTGTATCTACTTTAGACCTCTATTCAAGGGAAGCCACTTGTACGGACACTGGCCAAGAATTCAGCATCAGTGATAAGTCATGGGAGTGAGGCATTTACAAGTCTAACACTATGGAGCCATCAGGGGCTGTAGTCCCATGTCTGATTGCAATGACAGAATGACAGGAGAAACCTTTTGCTGTTGTTTTTGATATTTTTTCTTTTTGTAAAAAGTTATTCTTTCCTGATACACACACACACACACACACACACACACACACACACACACACACACACACTGTTCTTAATAATCCAAGTTCTCATTTCTTTCTCCCTCCCACCAAATCCAGTCTTCTTTCCTAATCCATGTCTTACTTTCATGTCTATTTTGTGTGTGTATGTACAGCCCACAGTATTTAAGCATGAGTCGGAGATTATTTACATAAATAAAGGCAATGTACCAGAGGCTACACAACTGAGGAATATGGTTTCCCCTCTTTCGGCCATCATTAGGTGCCTATAACTCCTCAGGGAGGGTGGGGCCTTATAAGCCCCTCCTCTATCCATGATGAAATGTTGATCGGACCAGTCTTGTCCAGGTAGACTCGCTGCTATGCATGTTAAGAATGGTAGAGTTTTATGGCATTCTTTCACATCCTCCAATTTTTTTTCTTTTTCTTTTTTTTCTTTTCTTTTTTTTAGTCATCATCCACAGCCCAGCAAGGCTGAACATTTATTAGACCTATTTAACAGATGAGAAAACAGAGGCAAGCAAAACCAAAGTCAGCCCTGGCATGTCACAGAAGCTGGAGATGGCAGAGTTAGTGGGACGCCCAGGTGAATGTCAGGTATGTCCTGCTGGCCTCTGAACCTAAAGATGTGTGATCCCGAGGGGCCCAACATGCTGCCATAATCTATTCTGGTGCTATCTTCTTCCGTTTTAGGACTGGCAGGCACGAGGCACTGGAGTATCTCCTTCAGCAAACAGTTTGAGGGGAAAGCCCAGGCCTGGAGCAGCCTGGGTCAGCATTCCCAATGGGATGATGTCAATGTGTGCTCCACAGACCTGGTGGAGGTTGCTCAGTGTGATGCCCCCACTGGCTTCCGCAGTCATCCAGGGGAATTGGGCTTCAAGTGCAGCTACTGTGGGGTGCAGCTCCTTAGGTGTGAAGTTGTCCAGCGTTAGCAGGTCAGTCCCAGCCTCTGCTCCTGCAAGGCCTCCTTTAGGCTGCTACATTCCACCTCTACCTTCAGGGAGATGTGGCTGCCTGCGGGGTCTTCAGCACTGCCTTTTTCATGCCGCCGGCTGCCACCACGTGGTGGTTGTCTTTCTCCATCACCACTCCATCCTGGTCTAAGTGGTGGCATGCAGCCGTGCCTACTAGGAGCCCATACTTCTCTACCAGTTGGAACCCTGGCATGGCCTTCCTGGTGCTTGCCATGCATCCTGTCCACCCGGCGCTCCTGGCTACCTCCACAGCTGTCGCTGCTGGGCTGGCAATCCTACTGCAGCGGGCCAGGGTGTTTAGGGCCACCCGTTCCCCCAGCAGCAGGTGGTGGGCAGGTCCCTTGACCTCTGCCACCTTGACCACAGGTATCTCCCTCCAAGAGGCACCAGGACACTAGGCAGTTGAGTGAAGATGGCATCAAAGGTCACCCTGCCAGTATCCCGGGAGATTTGGCCCACAGTGCAGCCTGTGAGGGGGCCCACTTGGTCCTCTTTCAGCCAGCTGTTCACTAGGGCTGCCAGGATTGTAGGGGCAGCAGGAGCTACAGACCTTCAGGGTTCACGGTGACTTGGAGAAGCCAGTGTGACCACCATTGTTCAGGTCGAATGTCCCCATCCTCCAAATCTTCCAGCTCTCTCTTTTGTGATCTTTCCTGAGCCTTGTTGGCGACAGAGAGGGCTTCAGAGCCCTATTAAGGGACAAGTAATTAACAATCACTTATTCTTAGCACATTTGATCAGTTATTGGGTCTATGCACCAACTATTGCCTATGGGAAACAGAAGTTTCTCTGATCAGGGTTGAGAAGAGCACTAATCTATGTATATTAAATATAAATACTAAAAGGCAAATCTGACATCATTCCAGTTAACAAAACAATAGTAGTACGTTGGCCCTGAGGGCCTATGGCACCTAAAGCCGTGGTCTTTGACTAGGTTTACAGTGCCAGGTATTCATTCTTTCTGCGTGGTGGGCCTCAAATCTAGTCAGGAAGTGGCTGTTCCTTCCGCATAGCTTATCACTGTCGCACTAGTTGGCAAATCTGGCCTGTTGGGTTGCTATTATGGGTGCGTTTTCTCCCTCAGCAGTTCCAGCAGCCCTTTCCAGCACTATGAAAGCTAGCGTCGGGGGAAGCTTCCGGTCCAGTACCAGCTTGATTTCTCTGCGTACAAGTGCATGAAGGAGTTCAGTGAGTGCTACCTGGCATTCACTGTGTAGTAACAACAGCCTGAACAGCTAGCAATAGAACCTGGCCCTGCTGAACTCCTAAACTCACCCAAATGTATGCCTTTTACGCCTCCTTAAATGTGTGATTCTGTTACCTCATACCAAACTCAAGTATGAGAATCACTTGAGTACATGATTATACACTGCGACCTTAACTTTGGCATGTCCATGGTGCTTTGAGTTTTACAAATAATTTTCTGGATTCCATTGTCTTGACTCTTACCAAATCAGAGAATTACCATTTTTACTACTACTACTAGTACTACTACTAATGTTTTCATTCACTCAGTCAATATTTATTGGTCACCACTATATGTTAAACAGATAAAGAGCTCCCATCAACATGCAAATACAGCAAACAGAAGCTTAAGTACATGGCTCCTGATAGGACCGCAGAAAATAAGGAAACACACTCAAATACATTAGATACAATGTAAGGAGAGTTCTTCACTAGGCAAAAAGTGCCGAGAAGTCTTATGGGGAGAGTTAAAAATTTGGTTTTCTAGGCAATTGAAGAAGAAGGGAAGAAGAAAAGAAAAGGACGAGTGCCCCCCCCCTCCCCGCCCCGGGCTACTTTGTCAATAGCCCTAACTTCAAGCTCTTAGTACAAGTCACCTGCTCACACTAGTCAGAGGGAGGAGGCTGCAGGGAAGAGAAGACTCTAGACGAGGAGTGGTCCTCTTGGTAGGCTTGTCAGTAGATGATATGTCAGGAGAGATACCAAGTTGACTGTTTTCAATCCATCAGACCTGTTTCAGATAAGAATAGTTCATCTTCATTTCCCCCATAAGAATGGCTCTCACGCTTAAGGTAACTTCTGTTTTCATAGTGAAGCAATGGTTTTGTACATTCATGCTTTCCTTGCTAAGAAGAAGAAAAAAATGCTTTAGGGGAAGAAGTTATTATTCCAGTAGTATTGATCTACACTTTAAGAATAAGCCAAATATTTTTTTTTGTCCAAGTAGTGTGGTCCTCTTGAAAGAGTTATTTTTAATAACATATTGTGTTTCCTGGGCTACCCAACAAGAGGGCTGCACTTTCCCTCAATAGTAAATAATCCAAAATTGAGCACGTTGTCCGAGATCAAAAACACTCTCTTTTAAGAATTGGTGTGGGGCTGACGAGATGGCTCAGCAGGCAAGAGCACTGACTGCTCTTCCAAAGGTTCTGAGTTCAAATCCCAGCAACCACATGGTGGCTCACAACCACCCGTAATGAGATCTGACTCCCTCTTCTAGTGTGTCTGAAGACAGCTACAGTGTACTTTATGTATAATAATAAATAAATCTTAAAAAAAAAAGAATTGGTGTGATGTTGGGCAGTGGTAGTGTACTTTAATCCCAGCACTTGGAGACAGAGGCAGGTGGATCTCTCTGAGTTCAAAGCCAGCCTGGTCTACAGAGTGAGTTCCAGAATAGCCAATGCTACACCTTAAAAAAAAAAAAAAACCACAAAAGAACAAACAAGCACACAAAAATAAAAAGGAATTGGTGTGAAGAAGGTTACTTAGCTGAAGTCCTGAACTACAAAGACTATAATAGTAATTGCAAGATGAAAGGAATTATCTTCATCATGGACACAGCCAGTCTATATAATGAGACACCAAACTAGACTGGTTCTCTTCTGGAAGCTACCAGCTTTTTTTCTAGTAAATAAGCCAATAAATTATTATTTTTTTTCCTGCCTGGCTTAATCTAGTTTAGTTTGAGTTTTTGTTACTATTTAACATTCCTGCCTAGTTAAATCCTTTGTCCTACGTGAGTTCCTAATGGTGGGAACACATTTCAGGATCCATGTGATCTAGCAGATCTCTACCCTCCTTCTGACACCCCCTCACACTTTCTCAGGCAAAGGTGGTTGTTAGGAGCACCGGCTCTGGCGTCGGACAGGTCTGACTTGTGCTAGTGACTCTGCCAAGTACAGGCTGTGTCATTCTAAGCTGTGCAGTTCTCCAGACACATCTTCACTGTAAAATGGGGTTACTGTAGTTTATATCTTCAGACTTGTTTTGAGATGAGTCATGTATGGCATTGAGTTCAGTCCTTCATGGACTTTCAGGATCTAGATAAATCCTTTTAATATTTCTTCTACAGGTATTCCTGGACACCAAGAATGTGAAGCAAAGACTTGGAAAGCAGGCATATTCAAGGATGTTATACATAATATGTACATACATACATATATACATACATACATACAAACATATCCTACCTATATATAAATCCTACCAAATTGCATGACTTTATCTATTAAGAAGTTAGTGTGTGCTTTCCGCGCTACCCAGGGACAGGTCCATACGGCATTGTTCTTGATTCCCATCGTAACTTAAAGGGAAACTTACACAATGTCCCGAGCCCTTGACGTCCTACAGATGAAGGAGGAGGATGTCCTCAAATTCCTTGCTGCAGGAACCCACTTAGATGACACCAACCTTGACTTTCAGATGGAGCAGTACATTTACAAAGGGGAAAGTGACAGTATCTACATCATAAAGCTGAAGAGGACCTGGGAGAAGCTGTTGCTCACAGCTCGAGCTATTGTTGCCATTGAGAACCCTGCTGACGTCAGTGTCATCTCCTCCAGGAACACTGGCCAGTGAGCTGTGCTGAAGTTTGCTGCTGCCACAGGAGCCCACTCCAATTGCTGGCTGCTTCACACCTGGGACCTTCACTAACCAGATCCAAGCAGCCTTCAGGGAGCCACGGCGTCTAGTAGTGACCGATCCCAGGGCTGACCACCAGCCACTCACAGAGGCCTCTTATGTCAACCTGCCCACCATTGCTCTGCGTAACACAGATTCTCCCCTGCGTTTTTTGGACATTGCTATCCCATGCAACAACAAGGGAGCTCACTCAGTGGGTCTGATGTGGTGGATGCTGGCCAGGGAAGTACTCCGCATGCGAGGTACTATCCCCTGTGAGCACCCATGGGAGGTTATGCCTGATCTTCACTTCTACAGAGACCCAGAGGAGATTGAGAAGGAAGAGCAGGCTGCTGCTGAGAAGGCTGTGACCAAGGAGGAATTCCAGGGTGAATGGACTGCACCAGTTTCTGAGTTCACTGCTGCTCAGCCTGAGGTGGCCGACTGGTCCGAGGGTGTGCAGGTTCCCTCTGTGCCCATCCAGCAGTTCCCCATGGAAGACTGGAGTGCACAGCCAGCCACTGAGGAGTGATCAGCAGCTCCCACAGTGCAGGCCACTGAGTGGGTTGGAGCCACCAGTGAGTGGTCCTGAGCTGCCGTGTGGACACCTGAGTAAAGGGAAAAGAGATGGAAGGAAAATAAAGTTCCTAAAAGCTGAAAAAAAAAAAGAAGTTAGTGTGTGCATGAATATGTATGTGATATTTGTGTATGCGTGTGTAGTGTGTATAATGTATAGATTTGTACGCATGTATGTATATTTTGGGGGATTCACTCACCTATGTGCATGAAGAAGGTAAACAGAATAATATAAATACATATATGTATATATGAAGAAGGGGGACAGAATCATATATATATATATATATATATATATATACACATATGTATATATATGCATGTATGGTATATGTTACATTGATTCATCATTTATTCTGAGGAAGGTGAACACATGTCATGGTACCTGTGGGTAAAACAGCAGACAACTTCCAACAGTCAGTTCTCTACCATGAGGACTGAACTCAGGTCATCATGATTGTCAGCCAGCAGCAGGAGCCTTTCACCACTGAGCTGTCTTATAGGACAAATAGAAAAGTACTCCTCTATTTTACTCTAAATCTAATTGTTAGGACAGATAGATGAGATAAAAGAAAAAGAGTCTACAATAACCTAAATTTAATTATAAGGACCACAGGCCTGGAGGACATGAGGCAATAAAGATGGTGGTGTTGCTTGTGTGCCTCTGCTTGGAGTTGAATGTGTGAGACCGGATAAACTATCAGGGGCTTTGTCCCTAGACAAAACTGATTCTTCCTGGGAGAGAGGAGTTTTGTTTCTGGTTTTGTTTTCACTTGAGATTTTGCTCTTTTTTTTCTCCAAAGACCTCTATCAAATCATTTTTACAGTGTTAGTTGATATGTGAACTGCATTGCAACCCAAAATGAAGTATGGTTTTAAAAACTAAAGTTATGGTTTATATTAAAACCTCGACTTAAGCTTCACCATGACTTACCACTGAGACAACATCATACAATCTAGAAAGATCTGTCTATCCATCTATCCTACCAAAATTGCATCACTTTATCATCAGTGTGTGCATGGACATGTCTGTGGATTTGTGTGTGTAGCGTGTATATGTATACATGTTAGATACATGTCTGTGTATTTGTGGGGGTTCACTCACCTTTGTGCATGAAGAAGGGGGGCAGAATCAACACCCAGTATTATCCACTACCATTCTCCATTGTTTGAGAACGAAGGTCTCTCTGAACCTAGGGCTCAGCAGTTTGGGCAGGCTGATGACCATGAGCCCTTGGGATTTGCCTGTCTCCCTCTCCCAAGTGCTGGGGTTGGTCAGAGCCACCATGCCTGACTTCTTATGTGCCCATCGAGAATCTGAACTCAGGCCACAAAAGGGGTGTGCTCACTGAGCCATCTCCCCAGTCCGAGAAATGAGTTATTAATGGGGGTTTCTGTTTGGACAGTAAAACATTCTGTGTACATTATTACTTTGTGCCTGGTCCCACTCTAAAAACTTATACAGGGCTGGGCAGTGGTGGTGCATACCTGTCACTTGGGAGCACTTGGGAGGCAGAGGCAGGCAGATTTCTGAGTTCAAGGCCAGCCTGGTCTACAGAGTGAGTTCCAGGACAGCCAGGACTGCACAGAGAAACCCTGTCTCGGAAACAAAACAAAATAAAACAAAACAAAAACAAAGAGAAAAACTTATACAGAATTACTTATTTGATTGTGTAAACGCCAACATTTTTTGTAGTTGTTGCTTTCAAAATCCTTTGAAAAGATCCAGACCTGATGGTTGGTCACTAAGCTGTCACAAGTTGTTACCAATTGATGAAGAATTCTACCCCTTTCTATCTTGTATGTATGTCTGTGTAGAAGGCACAATGATGTTCCATGAGGCTTCCAAGATCGTCATTATAAAAACATAAAATGCCCATACTGTCATGGTGACAAAGAATGTGTTTTTTCAGGGAGTGATCTAGCTTAAACATTCCAGAAGAGTAGCTGCATGCAAAGCAAAACAAAGCACATTTGAGCAAAACACCAACCATAGCAGGAACTTATTTGAATTCACCAACAGGTTTATGTCTATGCTTCTGAAAATCTTTAGAAATCTTAAATTTATCTCATGTTCTTCAGTTTTTTTTCTCTGCCTCTCTAGGAATACTGTTTTCTCATTCATGAGATATAACCTCAACTTCTTTTCTGACATTGAACATCACAGAAAACCCAAGCTAGAAAAACAACATATCGTCGGTGCAATGGCTGCAAGGGATGTTTGCGTAAGTGGTCCTCATTGCCATATCGACCATAGAGAGTGGAGTCTGTAAGGACCATGCATCCCAGGTGGGAGATGCTGGAGATGAAGGACATTCTCCAGGAGCTTCTTCCTTTCTGACCCAAGTTTCCAGCCACTTGCTTCTTTCTCATTTGGTATGAGAGGGTGGAGTTTGAGTTGGCTTTACCTGTCAACAACACAGCTTAGAGTCCTTGAGAAGGGGAGACCCATAGGCATATCTGTATAGATGTTTCTTGAGTGCTGATGGATGGCAGAGGGCCCAGCCTCTGTGAGCGAGCTGGTAAGCAGTGTTTCTCAATGGTGTCCATTGTACTTCCTTGGCTAAGGGTTCCTTGGTAAGAGGACATGTTGTGTGGAATAGCAAGCAGGCGTGCCTGCTCCTGTTGGCTTATGTCCTTGCCCTGACTGCCCTTCAGTGATGCACTGTGAACAGGAAGCTTAAATACATTCTTTCCTCCCCTTAGTTGCTTTGTTCAGAGGATTTTTTTAATCACAGCAACAGAGAAAAAACTAGAATTATTTGACTATTACACTCTTTCTATCTCTTTCCCTCTTCAAGACTTATTTTCAGTTCTCAATTGTTTTTAACCCTCAGAGGAAACAGGTGTCACCAAGAAATTCACTGCACACCCCCCCTCCCCGCCACACACACCCACACCGTTTTTTTTTTGTTTTGTTTTTTGTTTTTTTTTTTTGGTTTTTCGAGACAGGGTTTCTCTGTGTAGCCCTGGCTGTCCTGGAACTCACTCTGTAGACCAGGCTGGCCTCCAACTCAGAAATCCGCCTGCCTGTGCCTCCCAAGTGCTGGGATTAAAGGCATGCGCCACCACTGCTCAGCCACACACTTTTTTAAAATTGAAAAAAAAAATAATGTTGTGTAATTATGGGGTATGTTGTGATATCTCGATGTGTGTGCACATTCTAGAATGATCAAACCAAGTCAATTAACATAGCCACACCTGCCATCTGTCCCTTGTCATTTCTTCGTGAGATGAACCAGAATCCATTACTTAGTTATTGTAACAACAGTCACACTGCTGGGCAAGGAAAACACCATAACTTGCTCCTCATTTCTCCCTGAATCTTTGTGCCCTTTGACGTCTTCTCCTTGATATGCTGATTTCAGATCCTTTAAATACACACTCAGAAGTAGAATCACTGGGGGGGGGGGGCACGGTAGTTCTATTTTAAATTTTGTGTGTGGGTGTGGGGGGAGAACTTCAATACTGTTTTTTTTTTTTTTTAAATGGCTGAATTAATTTTCAATAGCATCATCAGTGTATAAGGCTTTCCTGTTTCCCACTTCTTGCCAACACCTAACCTTTCATTGTGTATGTGTGTGGAGGGGTGGGGGTGGTGGGGAGACAAAGACAGTGACAGAGACAGCAAGAGGGATGTAACATATGTTCATGTGTGGGTGTGAGTGCGCATATTCACTTTTATGTAGAGGCCAAATGCCAGGTATCCAGCTGTGTTGCTTTCTGTTTAGTTCTCTTCAGAAAGAATTTCTCAATGAACTTGGAGCCAGCAGTCAGCAGCTTCCACAGTTCTCTCATCTAGTCTGTGCTTTCCATGGCTCTGGGTGACAAACGAGCACAGCCATGACTTTACATGCGTGCTTGAGATTTGAACTCAGGTCCTCAGGTTTGCATAAGCAAGTGTTTTAGCCCCATTCACCTCTCCTGTCTCTTCTCTTTGACAGTAGTCAATCTAATAAGTGCAAGGTGATTTCTCATTACAGTCTTAATGCCCATTTTTCTCAAGATTAGAAAGACTGAGCATCCTTCCAGGTATCCTTTGACCACACGTTTTCTTTTTAGAAATGTCCTGGCTACACACATCATGGAATCTCTACTTCTATTCAAGCTTTTGATTCAGTAGGATGATGAGCAGTATCTTAACCACTGTGCCACCTTGCTTCTTATCAGGAATGACAGTCTCAGGTTGGAGAGTGTCTTAGGGTTTTATTGCTATGAAAAGACACTGTGACCAAAGCAACTCTTATAAAGGAGAACATTGAATTGGGGCTGGCTTACAGCTTCAGAGGTTTAGTCCATTATCATCATGGTGGGAAGCATGGCTGTGTCCAGGATAACATGGTTTTGGAAAGGAGCTGAGAGTTCTACATCCTGATCTGTAGGTGGCAAAGGGAGACTGGGTACCACACTGGGTATAGCTTGATCACAGCAGACCTCAAAACTCACCTCTACAGTGACACACTTCCTCCAACAAGGCCATACTTATTCCAACAAGGCAGCACCTCCTAAGAGTGTGACTCCTTATGGGCCAAGTATTTAAACAAAAGTCTATGGTGGCCATACCTATTCAAATCATGACATTTCACTCCCTGGTCCCCATGGGCTTATAGCTATAACATAATGTAAAATGTGTTTAGTCCAGCTTCAAAAAATCCCCATATTCTATTACAGTCTCAACAATGTTTAAAGGTTTAAAGTTTAAAGGCAATCTTCTAACTATAGTTCTGTATAATATCAAAATCAGAAAAAGATCACATACTTCCAACATACAACTGCACAAGATATACATTATTGTTTTAAAACATAGGTTAGGGGGCATAATGAAGAAATACTGGACCAAAGCAAGACTGAAAACCAGCTAGGCATTTCCACATCTGATATCAAACCGTTCTCTAGATCTCCACCTCCTTTCTGTTTTGTTGACTACCACACACCTCTTTCTCTTGGGTTGTTTCCACTTCCTGTTAGCAGTTATTCCTGGCAGGTACCCCACTGCTCTGGAATCTCTATTATTTTGGGGTCTCCGAGGCAAAATAGGCTTCTCCTTCACAGCACAAAATGGCCTTTCTAGGATTCCATGCGAAGCTCTTCCTGCCACACACCTGGCTTTAGTGACTTTCCTTTGTCATCAAAGCCAGAACCATGTGGCCCACAGCAGCTATGCTCTGCTGCTTGCTGGGGCTGGAAGATGGCCCGCTTGTTCAGTTTCTTCTTTGCCAGCTTTCTGATTTTCATAGTTTCCTTCACTGCCTAAGATGGACTGTTCTGGAACTTGCGCTGTAGACCAGACTGATCTTGAGTCTACTGCGCTGTAGACTCAGACATCTGCATGCCTCTGTCTCCTGAGTGTTGGGATTAAAGGCCTGTAATGTGTCATCACATCTGAACCTAAGCTTTTCTCTAATCATTCCCTTTCACAAGATGGAAGCTTGGCTGAGTGGAATCTTTCCCTGAGGTCACCACTCCCTAAATTCTATTTAATATCTTTAATCTGTTTATCTCCTTGAACATAGGATTTAGCTTCATTTCACCTCCGGGTGCCCCTTTAATCCATGAACCATACATTTTTTTTCCTTGCTCAGCTTGCTCCATTTCATCAAAACCTAAGAGTTAACATTAGTTATCACACGACAGAGTCTACACTCGGCTATTTTGAGATTCCCTTTACCCAATACAATTAATCCAAAAACTCTTCACTTTAATGACAGGCAAACTTTTCCAACAAGGGCAAAAAGCAACAGTCTTTTTATTTTATTTTTTCCAAAATATCACAAGAACAGTCTCTAGGCAACATACTAACATGCTTCTCTTCTGAAATCTCTTGTACCAGGCCCTCCCAGTTCAAATCACCCTCAGCACCACTTTCTTCCATGTCCTACTAGATTGGCTCACTAAGTCCCACTTAAAGTGTTCAATTACATCTCAAATCCATAGTGCCAAAGTCTATATTCTGTCAAACAAAAACATAGTCAGGCCTAACAGAAATATTCCAGTCCCTAGTACCAATTTCTGTCTTAGGGCTTTATTTCTGTGAAGAGACACCGAAACCAAGGCAACTCTTAAAAAGGAAAGCATTTACTTGGTGCTGACTTACCTTTTCAGAGGTTTGATGTATTATCATCGTGGTGGGAAGCATGGCAGTGTCCAGGCAGACATAGCTTCTGGAGAAGCCAGAAAAAGAGCTAAGAATTTTAAATCTTGATCTGCAGGCAGCAGGAGATTGGGTACTACACAGTTATAGCTTGAGTATAGAAGACCCCAAAGCCCATCCCTGCAGTGACGCACTTCCTTCAAACTTCACACTTTTCCAACAAGGCCCCATGTCTTAGTTAGTGTTTTATTGCTGTGAACAGACACCATGACCAAGGCAAGTCTTATAAAAAAACCCCAACATTACAGGTTCAGAGGTTCAGTCCATCATCATCAAGGTGGGAGCATGGCAGCATCTAGGCGGGCATGGCGCAGGCAGAGCTGAGAGTTCTACATCTTCATCAAAAGGCTGCTAGTGGAAGACTGAATTCCAGGCAACTAGGGTGAGGGTCTTAAGCCCACACCCACAGTGACACACCTATTCCAACCAGGTCACACCTACTCCAACAAGGCCACACCTCCAAATGGTGCCACTCCCTGGTCCAAGAATATACAAACCATCACACCCTACTTCCTAAAAGTGACACTCTTTATGGGCTAAGCATTCAAACAGTAGTCTGTGGAGGCCGCACCTATTCAGACCACTCCAAACAGGTTCCTACTTTTGATCTTTTAAGTATGTATCCTATATGTTTGTGTTATGAAGACTTTTGAGGACTTTTGAGTTGAAACGTATTCTCTGATACTGGCAGCAAAATAACGTTTTCAAAGATCTACATAAAGACTTAGATTTCTGATATGTCCCATGTTAAATGACTATTAAATGTGAGAAACATAGAAACAACATATTGTTGTGGAGAATTCAGACTGAACGGGAGGAAGAACATTTTTGTCTAGTGCCTTCATTTCACAGATGAGGAAACACAGGCTCTGAGAAGTGCCCCCAAGGTTATATAAAGTTTTGGTGGAGAAAGGAGTAGAAATAAGGTCTTAAGTCTTGATTAGATGAGTTTTTAATTTTTTATTTATTTACTTATTTTATTTTATTTTTTTACCTTTTGTAGGGCTCTGGAGTTTCTAATTGCTTCTCAGAATGTTCTTCCCATCTATTTAAATGCAACAAAGGGCAGAAGAAAATGTAAAGGGCAGAACTGGAGAAAGGTAAGTTTTTTTTTTTCTTTCTGCAGAATCTAAGACCAATGGTTGTCAGTCTTCCTAACGCTGTGACTCTGTAATACAATTCCTTATATGTGATGATCCCCAGCCATAAAGTAATTTTCATTGCTACTTCATAATGGAAAATTTGCTACTGTTATGAGTTTTAATGTAAACCCCTGTGAAAAGGTGTCTAGACAACCACTGCCCTCTTCCCAGGGATCATGACCCACAGGTTGAGAATCACTTGTCTAAACAATGATTTTTTTTTTTTTAGTGCCTTTAAATACCTTCAATACCTTAATAGATACCTTAATAGAGCCACCCTGGTTTTTTTGATAATCTGCATAAAACCTTTCCTTTCTGCTCAGCAAGGTTCTATTGAATCTTATTGTGCCATCATGATAAGCAAGGTTGTGTACTATGAATGCCAACACCTAATTCCCTGTCTTCAGGCACATATGGCAAATACCCACCGTGGAAGCATGACTGCTGGCTGCTTTCTCTGCACAACTCCTCTGCATTTTTATAAGAATAGGAAGTAACTGTTTCAAAGTTGAACTGCTGGCAGTTTTGTGGGAAATTTATAGATTTTTAAACATGGCCATTTATTTCTATGTGGAAAAATTACAAACAAGAGTAACACATAGAATTATTACACAAATTATACTGGCCTGATTTCTTAGAATAACCACTACTCCAGATGTTCTTGTTCTGCAAGAGAAATATTCAATGGAAAATAAATTGCAAACTTAGAATGTGAAGTCTGGTATTTTCTTCAAAGTGAAATAGAACCATTAGGAGACATATTTATTTATTTGTTACATATTTTTCTTACTGTTTTTCTTTTGCAGAAGTCATGACATAAAATACTATAGACACAGATGTCAACTTTTTTTTTAAAAGATTTTATTATTTTACGCATATGAATACACTGTAGCTGTCTTTAGACACACCAGAAGAGGGCATCAGATCCCATTACAGATGGTTGTGAGTCACCATGTGGTTCCTGGGAATTGAACTGAGGACCTCTGGAAGAGCAGTTAGTGCTCTTAACTGCTGATCCATCTCTCCAGCTTAGAGGTCAACTTCTTTCATGTCTAAATTTTGCTTTCAAAAAGTTCTGTGTAGTGGTCTGAATTTGCTTGGCCCAGGGAGTGGCACTATTAGAAGGTGTGGCCTTGTTGGAGGAAGTGTGTCACTGTGGAGGTAGGCTTTGAAGCTCCACCCAGTGGGGAAGAGACAGTGTGCCCCTGGGTTTCTTTGGATGAAGACGTAGAATTCTCAGCTCCTCTTGCATCATGCCTGCCTACAATGCTGCCATGCTCCCACCTTGATGATAATGGACTTACCCTCTGAACTTGTAAGCCAGGCCCAATTAAATGTTGTCCTTATAAGAGTTGCCTTGGTCATGGTGCAATGCAAACACTAAGACATTCTGGAAAAGTTAAAATTAATTATAGTAACTCTATCTAAATATGGCCTTTTAATAAAGATTTATTTTTATTGATGTGAAAAAGGAAGAGAGTTTCCATAAAGAATTGGATACATTCCAGTTTGAAAAGCACAGGTATAGAGATGAGGCAACAGAGGCCCTTTGTTGACTGCTCTGAACAAGTTTTAACTTCTATTTGCTGATGTGTGAAATTGGAATTATACCCCAATCTGAAACACTGCCAGCAAAGCTTCTGTGCGCTTATAATTCTATTTAGTAACTGATATGCTTATTTGTGGTGAAAACAGTGTTTAAAGGACTGGTTCAAGCTAAATGGTTTTAGTATTAACTATTTGTGGGTAGAGAGCAGCACAAGCTCTGGCAACTATAGCCTCCCCTCGGCCGTTTCAGGAGTAGTAATCGGTTCGAATCCCCAGGTCTCGGGTGATAGGTACCATCTTGTTAAAACATCCAATTCTTCATGCCAGGAAGGAATTATGGCTCGGGGCAGGAGGAAAGAGATGTTGCTGGGAAAGGAACATGAGCAGAGTGGAAGGGTGGCATATCAGTTCCATTTAAATATAAGATCACATCCAGCAGGACCACCCACTACAAGGTATGAGCTTGGTAACTTTACTCCATTGTATGAAACCGATCAGCCGCAGTGGTGTACGAACTATGCAGATGTCACTGAGTTTGGAATTGGAAGGGATACAGTTTTAGGGAGCTCCCAAGCTGCTTCCAGTTGCCAAGGAACTGTAGGAACTCAAGCTACCCACATTCTAAAGTAGTGGTTCCTATTCTTTTGTACATGTTGGAGTCAAGATGGAATTTTATTTTATTTTTTTAAATTCAGGCTGCGCTCTTAAATACTTTATTGTATCTGACATCAGAATTTTTTTTTAAATTTTTTTATTATTTTCTTTATTTACATTTCAAATGATATCCCGAAAGTTTCCTATACCCCGCCCCCCACCTCTGCTCCCCTACCCACCCACTCCCACTACTTGGCCCAGGCCTTGCCTCAGAATTTTTAAAAACTCCCCACATTTCTAATGTGCTGCCACAGTTGAGAACAATTGACTGAATTTTACGTCTTATTCTGGGAAAAGAAACTTTTCTCTTAAAATAAGTAATTAAATTACTAATCACATGTACAACTGTGAATAGTCAAGTCAACCTAATAAATATTTATTGAACATTTTTATGTATGTATGTGACCGCATTAACTGATAAACATTTTAATACATTTATTTATATGTGCATGTGTATGTATATGTATAGGCACTTATGTGCTATGGCACATATAGAGGGATCAGAAGAAGATTGGAGGAAATCTGTTCTTTTCTTCAGCTTCTGGGTACTAGGGATAAAACACAGGCTTTCAGGTATGGCACCCAGTGCCTGACACAAAGCAAGCCCTCCATTAATATGAGATATTGTTACTATAAATATACTAATAATTACTATCATTATACATAATAATATCATTACAGGTTACTAATTACCCATTGTAGTGGGTATTTATTTCAGTTTAGAAACTTTTAACAGCTGAGAAAACTGCCTGTACTGTTTTCTTAGTAATTTCTTCCTTTTTACCATTTGATACTATGTTTATAAAATCTTTATGACTAAATGAATTTCCTTAATGTTACATTTTGTGGAAAAAAAATTGTCAAATATGTTCTTCCACCGAGTGCTCAGAAAATGTTAAGTAAGTAAAGGAATCCAGAAATGGCTTTTTCTCCTGAGGAAGACATACCAAAGTTCCCTGGACCCCCGGCTACGTAAGAATACTTCAATAATTAAAATATAAGAAAGGTAAATGAAGTAAAATTTATTTTATGAACTGTGGGCTGTATGGCCTAAGTAAATCTCTTCATATCAAGAGTTCTTGGTTGGGGGCAGACATAGAAAGACTTGGAAATGAGTTTGATCAGGATACATGATGTCATGATATGAAATTTCCAAAAGAAGCAATACAATTATTGCGTTGAAATAAAATTCTATTTGAAAATGAAAAAGGAGTTCTTAGAGCCTTTGCTATGACAAATTTCTTACTAAAGAAGAAAATAATCATTAGTATTTTATATATTCATTTTTATTACCAATTCTATTTAGATAGTGTATTAGCAAGGAATCATAAAACAAAGTACACTAAAACACAGCTTGGGATTTTTCTTGTCAGCAGCTTGCTTCCTAATTCTGCAGAGGCTTTTTTTTTTTCCATTGCCAATTTCATCCTAGACCTAGTATTTGATGATTATTTTTTAAAACCCCTCAGAATGTCAAATTGACCATCTTCCAACATGATCTAAATGATGCAGGGCAAAAAATCAAAGCCTGTATCAGAAAAGTCTTTATATCAGAGTTATTGAAGAGAAGCAGAATGTGGATAGAATTCCCACAGGACACTGTGGCCGTGAGGCCATCTCAGCATTCTTAGCTGCCCACACCTTAGGATGAGGATTAGCTGTAAGACAGATTCCCATAGAGAAAGTGACAATTCTGAAGGCAAATATTGTGTCCTCTCCTCTCCTGAGGGTCTTTTTCTAATCTTTGATGTTTACCAAAATTGCTTTCCATCTATTACAGAAGCAGACCCCCCCCCCCAAGAGCATAATGCTTACTGAGCCTGAACCCCCAAGGCCCAGGCATCTGTTGCTGAAAAGATGGTTGATTCTCAGGACTTAGGAAATGCGGTGTATGAGCCACAGCTGCAGGCTTACTGCCCACTCCTGACCCTGACCTCCACTTGGCCTGATGTTAGTTCTGCAGGAAAATCCTAACTTCTCATTGTCTCCAGGCTGTGCTTAGTTTCATGTGCTGAGCTGCAACACCTGAGCCCAGCCTCATCCTCATTCTGGTTTCTCTCCGCTCAGCCTTTTGATATCCCATTCAACGGAGTGAATTCTCCCTTCCCCCCCTCCCCTACTCCCCATTCATCTTGACAGAACAGCTCAGAAGAAAAAAAGAGGTCTGAAAATCTTCTCCCAATATTTGATAGAACTGCATACTAAATAGAATTAGCTAAAGAAAAGCCGTACAAAGAGCATCTTGAAAAATAAATTTACACACAGAATTTAAATAGCACAGAAAGGCAGTAACTGAAAAAAGCCTGACTCTTCGGTGTGGCCTCTGACAGCTTTGCAGTTTCCTTGCTTGGAAGCCACTAACACTCTGACAATCCTTCAGTAGATACGCTTTAATGGGCTTCTTCTATATGTGTGTGATTTGCCTGTATGTATTTCTTCTCCTTCTCCTTCTCCTTCTCCTTCTCCTTCTCCTTCTCCTTCTCCTTCTCCTTCTCCTTCTCCTTCTCCTTCTCCTTCTCCTCCTTCTCCTTCTCCTTCTCCTTCTCCTTCTCCTTCTCCTTCTCCTTCTCCTTCTCCTTCTCCTCCTCCTCCTCCTCCTCCTCCTC
>NC_034599.1:80019980-80036522 GCF_900095145.1 Mus pahari
TCCTCCTCCTCCTCCTCCTCCTCCTCCTTCTTTTTCACATAAAAATGTTAGATTTTTCTGCCCTGTGGGTTTGCATCTTCATCTACTTTAGCTTAGCAACTGTTACAGCAATTGTGTGTAAGGAACAGCTGTGTCTCCTTAAAGGCATGTTGTAGTCTTGACTCCTAGGACTTCAGAACGTGGCATCATGTGGAAATCTGTCAGCTGTAAATAGAATTAGTTAACGTTACTTATACTGGAACAATGGCTTTTCTGCCTTATGTTAGTGGTATCCTTGTAAGCAGTGGACACAGAGAGAATGGCACCTGGGGACAGCCGAGGTGACAGAGGCACACAAATGTTGAGGTTTGTTGACAAACTGCCAGAAGCAAGGGAGAGTCAAGAAAGGATTCTCTGCTCCAGGTTTCGGTGGGAGCAGAGCCCTGCCAACATCTCGATTTTTGACTGCTAGTTTTTTAAAACGGATGGTAAATTCATGTTCTTTTCAGGCACACAGTTTGTGATTCTCTGTTTTCAGAGTCTTAGGACCTGTATGCACAGATCCACCCACATCAGGAGACAGGCGCTTCCCTATCCCCTGCAGGGTATTCCTTTGTAAAGCTGGGACACAGACTACTTATTCGGTCTTCTCTTGAGGACATTTGTTTTCAATCTGTTGTCACTAAGAATAATGTAGAAATTAATAACAGCCACGTGTCATTTTCACATGTGTGAGATAGTTAGGTGGGGTGAGCACTTTAATCAAAGATGCTTTTCACACAAAGAAAGTAAGAAATTACTGTGATTTGGATGACCTGAGTATCACAGAGGGTGTCATGGAATTGTGCTCAAGCCAATTGTGCTGCCAACAGGGATGGTACCCGGCTCTTCTCCCTCTCTCATCCTAACCGTCCATCTGCTACATAACCTTTGAGTCTCTTTCCTCTGAATCTCTGCTACCCTGAAATTCTTAATGCCATGCAGTGATTACACGAAGCAAATGAAAAACAACAAAACCCTTGCCAAGTTGATGAAGGCAATTGTGTCATCCAAAGACAAGGGTGAGAGATTGCTACTGCGTTGCCTTAAAGCAAGGTATGGATGACCTTCAGGCCCTTATCTTACTCCAGATACACACAATGATGATGCTGGATCACGTGTGTGCTTCTCTTGTGTGCTTTCATTGGTAATTGCTATTATCTCTTTTGTCTTATCACACAGTGGGAATAGGGAGAGTAGCAACTGACAAACCCATATTTGTTTCATGCTCTTGAGTGCTAAATTTCTCACCAATGAAATTCCTTTACTTCCTGAAGGCAGTCTGAGAATTTACCTTCCCAGAGTACAAAGTATACCCAAGCTCGTCATCTTTCTTGCTTTCTCATGTCAAAAACATTTGATGGGGAGGTATAGTTTAGCTATAGTCAAAGGAGATCTGTACATGATACATTTAGTTGTCAAAGATAATTCATGATGGGACCACCCAAAGGAAGGAGCCAATATCATCTGTTTTCCCAGGATCATGAAGACTTTCCCATGATGCAGAGGTTAGGATTGGGGCTTTGGTCACATGATTATTATTCCTCAGCTTTGGAGCCTGCCAAGGACTGTCAATGCTAGTGTGGGCTGCTGTTTATATGATATAGCTGGTTAGGTGTTAGGAAGAGTCCTGAGGTTTTGCTCATTTCGCCTAGAACATTCCAAGGTACTTAAAATTCTTAGTTTCAGAGTCCACGCTTTAGCGAATTCTCTGCTTCAAATGTTAAATATCCTGCAGGGATGTCACAAGAGCCCGTTACCAGTCATCAAACAGTGGGAACTGACCTATAGGATTCTTTCCTGGTGACAGTAGTGGACCAAGAAGAAAGTGAGAATTCGACCGAGAAGTTTTCCGTGAGGTATAATTGCTCTCCGCCTCCACACTGGCCACATTTCCCTCCGCTGCTTCTTCCTTTCCAAAACCTGAGGTCCAGCGTCCCTCCGAGAAAGCAAGCTGTACCATGAGCGACGCCAGAGAAGCAGCTAAACAGCCACCTTCACCTGCCTGCAGAGTGAGCTGTGGTCGAAATCACAAGAAGGTAGCTTTAAATTTTTCTAAGCTTCCAGCTTAGAAGTCGAAGAAGGACTGGCCAAGGTCATATCTGACCTGAGAAACTCCTAACTATCCCTTTAAATCGCTGTCAGGACTGGGAGTGGCTGCGCTCTGAGTGAAGCGTGAAGATAAAGATGTGGTTGACTTCCAGGCTTCCCATTTCTTTGACTCCTGGGTGGCCACTTAGCTCCACCCATTTTAGAAGAGGCTTTTTAAATGTTATACTCATAGGTAACCTGGCTTTTCCACCGTATTACACTGTCGCCCGAGAGCAGCTAGAGACTGAACTATCTGACTTGTAGTCTCTCCCTGGGTTTCTCTGTCTCTTGATCTTTCTGTCTCTCCTTAACCAGCCAAGGTTCCTGCTCACTTCTTTCAAGAATTCTCATTCATTTTAGAAGGGGGAAAGAACTGTGAATTGAAAGTACCCCATGGAGGAAACACCACTTTCCAACAAATTGTAGGTGGTTTCGTAAATTAGATTCACCTCGAGATGTTTCAATCCACATATTACTTTCTGTTATTGATTTATTGAACTTGTCATATTATCTCTCTGTGAAATTTATCCTTTATGAGAAAATCTGCCCTAAATAAAGAAGTTTCCACTTCATATAATAGTATTATTTTTATTCAATTACTGGGTCCTTTGCTTCTGCCTAAAAACATATGGAAGACTTTCTCTGTTCTGGGGGTTGGGGGTGGGAAAGAAGAAAGAAATTCTTTTATGGATGCTGTTTCCTACAAAACAAATGGTTTATGTCCTTCCTTCATTCCTTAAAGATTGGTGTGTGTGTGTGTGTGTGTGTGTGTGTGTGTTTTGCTTTGTTTGTTTGCTGTTTTCCTTTTAGACAGGATATCACTATGTAGCCTCGTCTGGCTTGGAACTTGAATGTAGACCAGGCTGGCTTCAAACTCACAGAGATTTATCTGCCTTTGCCTTATATACTGTCTTAGTCAAGGTTTTTATTCCTGCCCAAACATCATGACCAAGAAGCAAGTTGGGGAGGAAAGGGTTTATTCAGATTACATTTCCACATTGCTGTTCATCACCAAAGGAAGTCAGGACTGGAACTCAAGTAGGTCAGGAAGCTAATGCAGGGACCATGGAGGAATGTTACGTGCTGGCTTACTCAACTTGCTCTCATATAGAACCTAAGACTAGCAGTCCAGTGATGGCACCACCCACAATGGGCCCTTCTTCCTTGCTCACTAATTGAGAAAATGCCTTACAGCTGGGTCTCATGGAGGCACTTCCTCTGGGGAGGCTCCTTTCTCTGTGATAACTCCAGCTTGTGGCAAGTTGACACACAGAACCAGCCAGTGCATATGTGCTGAGATTAAAGGCATGTGCTACCACGCTGGGCACATTTCCAGTTTTTTGGGACACAGTCTATAACTGGGATATGGGGCTTGTGGAGTAGGATTGGATAAACTAAGAGATCCTTCCAACTTAAGAGATGCCTTCAGATTGTAGGCATATGCTGCTACACCTGGCTTTTACGTACAGGCAGAGGGTTGAGCTCAGATTCTCATATTTTACTGACTGAGTTATCTTCCCAAGAGATGTTTATCTCTCCTAACCTACCATTTTATCATCAATTTCCTGTAACAATTTCCTTTCTCCTGCTAACATATTTGTTGAGTGAATAATTGGTTCAGGGTACCCTGAATCTTCCATGTATTACTTCTTTCTTTCTTTCCTGAAAGAAGAGTCTTCTCTCATAGAATACATTTCTCCTCCCTCCACTCCTCCCAGTTTCCCCGACCCTCTCTCTCCCAGACCCATTTTCCTTCAGAAGGTAGGCATCCAAGAGAGACAACAACCAAACATGTCAAAACAGGATACACTAAGATGAGGCAAAAGCCTTCCTTTTGAGGCTGGACAAGGCAACCTAATAGGAGGAAAAGACTCCCAAGAACAGGCAAGAGTCCAACTGCTAGGAGTCCCACAGAAATGCCAAGCTAACAGCCAGAACATACTCCAAGAACTTGGCACAGATCCTTGCAGGCCCCACGCTTGCCACTTCAGTATCCGCAAGCCCATATGAGCCCTCCTTAGTTGACTTAGTGGACCATATTCTCCTCTTGTCTTCCATCTCCATCCGATTCCTGTTTTCTTTTCTCCTCCTCTTCTGATCTCCAAGGATAGAGATAGAGACCTCCAATTTAGACTCTGCATAATGTCTGGTGATGAGTTTCTCAGCATCTGCTCCCATCCGCCACCAGAGGGAGCCTCTATGATGATGGCTGAACCAGGCACCAATCTATGAGTACAGCAGAATGTCATCAGAAACCATTTCATTGGCCCTGGGGTGGGGGACAGTCCTGTTTGATTCTACCCTAGGTCTCTACGCTATCCAGTGACTGACTATCCACTCAGTGCAGGGCATGGGCTCCTTCTTCAGTCATGGCCTCAAGTTAAACCAGACATCGGTTGGCCACTCTTATGAGTTCTATACCATCACTGACCCAGCACATCTTGCAGGCAGGAGAGATTGTAGGTCAAGGGATTTGTGGTTGGATTGGTGTCCAGGTTTCTCTTTCTGTAGCCTGCAGAGAACCTTCCTGAACCAAAGGGTCTAGAATGTCGATTCCATGCAGGTATCGGCTCTACCTCTTTACATTCAATGAGCTGTGTGGATGTTGTCCTTGACAATGGGGCCCCATTGGCAATTTTCAGAGTGACCCTCTCTATCTTAGCTTAGGTTGTTTAAGGATCTCCATGGGATCTCCTAAGCCAACAATTCAACCAAATGCAACCCAGTCCCACCACTGGAAGCCTTGCCTGGCCACAAAAGTTGGTCAATTCCGTGCTACTTATTAAGAATCCCCATCATCTAATGAGGCAGGTTGAATTAGGAGCCCTGTGTTGAAAGATTGCACTAGACACAGGGGTGTAGAGAGTATCAGTATGTTGCTCAGGAATTAGATACGGTATATGGCTACCCTGCGTTTTTACCCTACAGGGGTATCTTAGTCGTTGCTATCACCCATACTGTACACTCTCTCTGCCAATCCCCCACAACCAATTGTTACATTACCGTAATATACGAGGTTTGTTTGTCTTTATTTTATTTAACCTGCCAACATCAGCTGCCGCTGTGAAGTGTGTGGTATCCTCTCCAGCCTTCATTTCCATGGCAATACTCTACTGCTTCCGCACTGTAAATATTCTCTCTCTGGCCTTACTGATTTATCTTTTTAAATCCTGTCAAAAGTCACGATGTAACTTGGGGTTTCTTTCTTCCGAATGCTTTCTCTGTGTGACTTCAGTGACTCACATGTCCCTCATGGTCAAGTCCTATACGCACAGCATTCTTAGGTCTTGACCCTACATTCTTGTCCACATGCAGATACCACGAACAAGACATTTCCTAATCTGCATGGTGTTCTTTCATTCTAAGGCTATTTTTCTACCTGTGTTTCCTTTCTCATCAAAAACCCATTTTTTTTTATAAACAAAAAAGGATCAAAGGTGATAGCTATTTTTCTCTCGCCTTTTCTCTCATTTCTATATGAATGTAGAAATTTACTTTAGACTGTGTATTCTAGTTTCCGAGTTTGTAGATGTATTCGGTTCACTTCTAATATTTTTTGCATTGCTTTATCCTAGTCCTGAGTTCCATTTCTTCCTTTTGAGATCTGATATATGTATTGTGCTTTATGGTAATCTCTATGACATCTGGGCCAAATTATGTATGCAAAAATGGACCAGCAGAGAAAGAGTAAGGAAAATGTGGTAACATACACATCCACCATGAGTTATCCATAAAAAGAATACAGTCTTGTTTTTTTGCAGCACAATGGCTGGAATTGGAGGATTTGTGCTAAGGGAAATAAGTCCAACGCACAGAGTGCTACCATGTCTTTTTCTTTTCTTAGTTGGAAGCTAGAAGTGGTTGATTTGAGTGTCAATGACCCGAGGTTGGGAATGACGAGAAGGAGGGACGCTGATAAAGGGAGGTTGGATTTGATCCATGCACAGTGTATTTGTTGCACCTGCACACGGAATCCATTAGTGTGCATGGTTGCTAAATGAGAATTAAAATATACTAAGATATAAAAAAAAAGAAGCCATCAGCCACTTATTAAATGAACAGACGAATACCTGTCTACTAGGTATATTCTGTAATGCCTACTTGTTTTCTAAGGTTTCCATTGTGCTTCCTATTCACCAGAGGCTATTCTCAATGAATTAGCCATTGCACAGTATTTACTCCTCAATCTTTTTTTTTTTTTTTTTTTTTTTAAGCAGCTATGAATATTTGGAGACACTGTCATGGGGAAGTAGACTGGCTTCCCTGAGGTTATGCAACTAATATATGATAGATCAAGAATTACATTTCAGAGCCTTTCCTTTAAGCCCACACTCTTTTTTAATTAGATATTTTCTTTATTTACATTTCAAATGTTATCCCACTTCCTAGTTTCCCCTCTGAAAATCCCCTATCCCCTTCCCCCTCCCCCTGCTCTCCAACCCACCCACTCCCATTGGTGGTCCTGTAAGCCCACACTCTTAATGTGGCTCTTTCTTCTGCTGTTGTAATCTCTGCCTTTATGAATTAAGCTCACCTTATTTTGTTCATTATAACACTGATTTAATAGTAACTAAGTTCATGAAGTTAGAGATATGCATCTGAGACTAAACTCACATTCTCAGCTTTATCCAAAGAGATTTACGCATTAAAACCTACAGTTTTAGAACCAAAACTAGGAAAAAAAAATTGGAGGGAAATTGTAGGTTACAGTGTAGTTTACTGGACACTAACACTTGAGATATGAACAGCAGGGCTTAGTAGCTCAAAGTTAAATCAGACCTCAAATCAGGGTCTGCAACCGTGGTGAGTGTCTTCCCTGTCACTTTGGGCCATAGCAGCATTGGAATGGAGGAGAAAAGGCCGAAAGGGAAAACCAGAAAGGACCTGGAGCAGACAGTAAGATGAGTGGGTGGTCTGGACCAGTGACTGAAGGTCAAAAGAAAGGTCCACACTGAGGCGCACATTGAAGTTAGGGAACATAAAGAGATTTAGACATGTAAAGAAGTAGAACGTTGACAGGTGTCATGAGAGTAGACAGAATCAGAGACATCACAGCAGAGACAAACTGTTTCAAGTCACTGGAGCATCAATCAAATGTCTTCCACTCCAAAGTAGAGTGGAAAGGTTTTTTGAAGTGGGTGTCAAAATAACACCTGTGTTATAAGTTGGCTCTAACATCAGTCAGAAGTGTGGTCCCAGGAAAGTAATTCAAACTGTCTGGAGTTCAGTTTTCTCCTGTATAAAATTAGAGATTTCAAACTATACAATCATCAATGTACAAAGCCTACTCTCCTTCCACAGTATCTTAAAGATGTGTGTGTGTGTGTGTTTGTGTTTGTGTTTGTGTGTGTGTGTGTGTATGTGTGTGTGTGTGTGTACATGTGGGCACACATTATATGCCTGTGTATGTGCATGTGTGTTCAGGCATGCCTGTCCATATGGGTGCATGTGAAGCCAGAGGTTGATGCTGGGATCTCATTTTTAGAGCACTTCTCCATCTCAGGTTTTTGAGAAAGGATTTCTTACTGAACCTGGAGCTCATCATTTTGGTTCAAGCAGCTGACCAACAACCCCTGAGATAAGCTGTCTCCACTCTCAGCACTAGGGTTTTGAATGGGTGCTGCTACACATAATTCTTATATGGGTTCCAGGGATCAAAACTCAGGCCCTTATGTTTATTCAGCAGGCACATTACTCATTGAAGTATCTGCCAGGCTGTCTGAAAGATTTTTAAAGTGTTTGTTTGTTTGTTTGTTTACTACGTATGCAGTGTTCTGCCTACATGTATGCCTGCAGGCCAGAAAAGGGCACCAGATTATTTTATAGATAGCTATAAGAAACCATGTAGTTGCTGGGAATTGAACTCAGGACCTATGGAAGAGCATCCTGTGCTCTTAACCCCTGAGCCATCTCTCCAGGCTCTGTCCTAAAGATTTTAAAGTCTCACTACTAAGGGAACCTTTACAAGTACTCCTATTTAGTAAAGAGTTGCATGACAGATTTATAAATCATTCACAAATGCATGTATTAATCTGTACCTCTATGGTAAAATATTAAAGCACGTTAGTAAAGCACAATGAAAACACATAGCTGTCTTGTCAATAATGATAGCATCAAGATATTTTCAACTGATTTCTAAAGGTACAACATTCAGATTAGAATGAGGTGGGTCGTTACAATAGATTGATGTAAATACCTATTTTGAATAGTCTTTGACAGCTTTTAAATTTTTTTTTTTTTTTTTTTGCTCACGTCTCACCAAATATGATTACATCGTTACTGTTGTACTGCAGCTTGCTTGGGTTTAGAGGAGTTTCTTCAGCGCTGTTCTTGTGTGTGCTCAGTCTCATTCATGGCCACAATCTTTGATTTATGGCTTTTCCATCCATGCACAGGTCATTTTAGGTGTTGGTAGGACCAGTGAGAGAACCCTGTATGTGAATACACTTACTCTGACTTCCTGGGCTTTGCCAACAGCAGGCTGGAGTTGTTTGGGTGTGAGGAAGCACAGGGAGGGAGTGCATAAAGTCAGGTAAAGGTACGTTAATGGGCTTACTGCTGCTACAGGCTCAGTCCTGCAGCCCAGGGTCCATCTGAGAAGCTGACTGGCACCTCTACTCCTCCAGTCCTAGAAGATGGGGAGGCTGAGGCTCTTCTCCACCATGGTTCATTGCCCAGTGCTCTCTAGTTATCTCTGCTGTTACCATATTCTTGTTACCATAGAGACAACTTTCTTGGTCCTGTAGGATCAGGGTGAGAAGAGAGGTGCTGTTCTTAGCAGTGGGAAGCTTTCAGTGGAACACACATTGTCTGTCATGCCTTTGTGATTTCAGGTGAGCTCAGAAGGAACGGCAAGGGCTACATTTGATGAGGGTTATGGTTAAGGTTAGCATCGGGATTTAGAGGCTCTGAGGAGATGCAACAAAAGGAGTCATGTACCAGCATCAGCCTCTCCCACTCTCCCTGGGACACACCGAGTGTCATATTTTGCGTATTCAACAGTTCTAAATTATCATTTCCTTCATACTTTCAGACAAGTGTTTGCATGTGAACTCCAATCTTTCCTTCCCATCTTGCCTATCCCTCAGATGTCTTTATCTCTCTCACTTAGGCTTAGTTCTCTTGACTGAGTAGTGGCTCCATGGCCTGATCCCTGGGATGGCAGACATTCCAGTTCTGACAGGGCTGCTTTATCTCACAAAAGTGTCAAACCCTGGCACTCTTTATTCCTTCAATGCAGAGCTGTGTGTTGCTGTCAAATATGTCCCTGTGTATTCTCCAAGGACAGTGTCAGAACATCCTCAAAGATGTTAAAACACCGAAGGGCCATGTACTGGGAACACCTCAGTGAGCCAGAGCCTTCAAGGCAATGGGATAGAGACGAGCACACACGGAGCACACCTGTAGAGTGTATCTGAGATGTTTCAGCTGTGGTGAAGCACATTTGCCTCTAATCATGTCTTTGGCATCACACAGTTCTATACTTGAATTTTGGTAGACCGATTTCACATTCAAAGGACGTGAGACAAGTGACACCTGTATATGAGCCACTGTAGAACACTGTGGGTCATAAAATGGGAGTAAGGCTTCATCTCTTATAATCTAGTAGGCAGAGGAAGTGTTGTAATAAATAGCAATAAAATAAACTCCCACCAGAAGAAAAGCATAGAGGGCTAAAACCTTCTAACAAATTATTTATGTATGATGAAATTCCTTATTTCTTGTTGATAATATCCTAACTTACCCTAAGTTCCATACCCTGAAATCAATCTTGTCGCCACCACCACTCCCCCCTCTGGATCAAAACCACAACCCTGCACTTGGCAAGCACTCTACCAATGAATCGCATCTTGGGACTTTTCTGAACCTAACCGATGTAGAATCCAACTACACCAGAGTTGAATGCTAAGCCAATTTGACCTTTAAATGACAAAATCTCCAGGTAGATTGTGCTTGATTGAGAAGTACTAGAGCCTCTGAAAAGACCTCAAGATAGAAAACAGAGTACTGCCCCAAGGTCTTAGGATCTTAGGATCTAAGCCTTTTGTCATAAAAAAAGAATATTTTGTACTTTTTGTTTTTTAACTGAAAATCAATTTATAAGATGGAAGAATTTATAGCAAAGGATAATAGAGAATCAAGATTAGCAAAGTTATTGGAAGTTATAATCGGTTCTATTTCATATTCAAATTCTGAGGTACTTGTACTTTTCATATTGGGTACAATTAGTAATCCAAGTGACACATTTTTTAACTCTGACAAAGGCAATTTTTTTCTATTAACTGTTTCAACAAATGTGTTGGCCACACTTGCTGCCAGACCAGACTGGCCTTTGAACTCAGAGATCTGCCTGCCTCTGCCTCCCAAGTTCTGGGATCAAAGTCATGCACCATGTAAATGATACATTTAAAACATAATTTAAAATGTATTGTAAACACAGTCTTTGAATTAGTGTCTTTGCTTTTATCCACCCCCTTCCCCAATCTGTGGACTTTGGTAAGCTGCTGTTTAATTTCAGAACTGCTCATAACCATAAAACTGCTGAGGAAGCCAGCCAAATTTCATTGTTAGATGTAGTCAATATCACTCTATGTCAAAATAGATATAAGTATGGGTATTTCAATTTTCATTTGCAGAGGTCATAGTGTACCATTTACTATTTCTGTTTTGTAACATGTCATGTAACATGAGACCTGGAATCTCAGGACTTGGGAGGTGAGGCAGGAGAATTATGAGTGTGAAAGCAACCTGGGTGAGAGCCTGTGTCAAAGACCAAAAGCAAATAAGGAAAGGAAACCACATTTCCTATTTTTCCGTAGTTTCCACATCTTCATGAATGGGTTGTGAGCATCACCAGTGTAGTAACATGGAGTTCCGTACACTGCCACAGGTCTCCTTCCTCGCTGGCATCAACTGTACCCTGTTGATATTTAAACATATCAACAGACTTTTCTCACAATGAGCTTTTCAATCTGTGGGTTTAAAGTCTAGTAGCTCTAGATTGCAGTCCTAGGATGTTCTGAAGGCATGATCATAGCTATATTCAAATTAGTTCTTGCAGTTCACTTGTCCAATTCATTACTTGTCATTTATTATTTTAACAGTTTTACTGAGGTCATCACATACCATATCCTCCACTCATTTCAAGTGTGAGCCTCAGTGGCTTTTAGACTCTTCAGTCGATCAATTTAAAAAAAAAAATCAGCCCCCCAAGTTAATCTATTCCCTTAGCAGACACACCCCACTTCCCCCTCTGCAAGTTATATATAAGCCTGGGAACCACCAGTCTGCACTGGGAATAAAGTCCAAGGTTTGTGCATGCCTTGCAAGCACTCTACTATGGATCATGGTCCTAGAATTGCCTCATTATGAGAATTCTTAACATGAAAAGTCAGATAATACTTGGCATTCTGACTGGCATATTTCATGTAATGTGGTGTTTTCAAGACTTATTCAAGTTATCATATTTATTAGTACTTTTTCATTGTTTTTTTTAAGTTTGTCAAGTACTATATGTGTGATAGCCCAGATGTGGAGTGCTGGTCAAAGACCCATGTGTTAGTGTTTAGTGTTCAGCATACTGTTAGGGACATAGACATTCCAGGAGACATGTGCTGGAAGTCTTCTAAGTCACTGGAGAAAGCCCCTTGTTCTTTCTCTCTCTTCCTGCTCACCAGGAGATGAACAACCTTGTCTTACTATATGCACCCCACCATGATGTGTTGTCTCAACACATGCTAGAGGCAGTGAGGCCAATGGGCATGGGCTGAAACCTCCAGGCCTGAGACAGAGTAGACGTCCCCTCTTTATAGATTGCTCATCACTTTCCCGTTACAGTAACAAAGAGCTGACTGATACAATACCATTAAACACAAATGATATTTGCTCATCTATTCTGGACTTGATGGACATCGGGTTCTTTGTACTTTTTGATTAATATTGATAATGCTACTAGGATGTCTTTTTTTTTAAAATTTCTCTTACATGCCAATGAAGTTTCTTTCCATTTATATTTAACATTTTGAGAAGCTAATATAACACATTATTTCCCCAAGTAGCAATATCATTTAATGCTCCCGCCAGCGATAATCCATCAAATATCCCCCCTCCTCACCAGTACCTGATAATTTTATCACAACCCACTTAGATGGGGTAAGGTGTTATCTCACGTGGTTTCTGTCTAATAGCTCATGACATGGCATTTTACCATTAGTTATAAACCATGAATATATCTTTTCTGTAGAAATGCTGATTTTTTTCCTTTCCCCATTAATCATCTCATCACATCTATAGCCACCTGTGAAGCATAAATAAGTTTTAGTTTCAATAAAATGTAATGAATGTATTTTACTCTTGCTTGTATTTTCAATGTTGTGTCAACAAATGCTTGTCATAATCCAGGATCATAAAAATTTAGTTCTGTTTTTTCCCCAAGACTAGTAGCTTATAATCAGTGTAGGATCTATTGGAGTTAAGAGGATTTTTGTACGCATGTAATAAGAGTGTCCAGTTTTCTTTTTCCTTTTCTTTTTTTCCATTTTCTCCTTCCCTCCTTCTCTCCATTCCCTCCTTCCATCCTTCTGTCATATATAATCACCACAGCACTTGTTAATGAAAGCACTATTCTTTTCCCACGGAAGGACCTCAACAAATTATCAAATAGCCAACTGGGGAGGATGTGTCAATGAAATTCTATTTAATTGATATGTATAAAAGCAGTAATAGCAGCAAGAAGTAAAACTCCACAGCTAAAATAACATTTAATGCTTAAAGACAGAATGGTTTCACATGACAGTAAATACCAAAACAAGGATGTCTGCTCTTACCTAGCTCTTTTTCAAGATTGTATTGGGCATGCCACATAAGACAATCAGGCAAGACCATGGGGCACTCAGACTAGGAAGGAAGGAAGAGACAGAACCAACTCTATTCTCTGATGATATGACTTTTTATTATGTAAAAAAAAATCACAAGAAATTCAAAATATAACTTTTCATTTTATGAGTGTTTAAGGCTGTAGCATATTTCCCCCATCATCAATTTTCGTAACAGCAAATCGTATCTTCTGCCATTACATGTCATTGTAGGTGTGTGCTTTGTGGTGTTAATACGCTTGGTTTCTGGTACTCTTAGCCAGGATGGGAACTTCTTTCATTTATATTAGGTAGGGTGTTTTCTTTTGTCAGAGTGGATGGTGAATATTGCTAAATACTCTACCGCATCAGATGGCATGGGCATATTTTGTTTCTGTTTTTTTTTTTATTCCTTTTGTTTCCATTGGTAATTTGTATTGCAAAAGTCGATTTCTTTTCATTTAAGCAGCTTTGTGTTCCTAGATGTGAATCCTGCATAGTCATGGATTACAGTCACTTTTGCTTATCTCTGGGTTTGATGAGGTTTAATTTAGCGGAAGGATGCTACATCTACAACCGTACGTGGTCCCGCTCCGTGGTTTCCTTTTCTTGCGACAGCGTTGTCAGGTTCTGTTATTAAAGAAACACTGGCATCAGCGAGTGAGTCACAGTATGTTCTCTTTCTCTTCTAGTTTTTGAAAAAGTTTGGGATCTGGAACTAATCATGCTGTAAGTGAGAAATTCGCTGGTGAAATCACCGGCAGTTGGCTTTTCTTCCTTAGGAGGTTTCTGAAATATTAACAGCTCACTCTCCCTTATAAGTCTACTCAGAGGCTCTACTTCAGAGTCAGCTCCAGCAGCTCCTGTCTTCAGAAATTTGAATTCTCACCCAATTGGTGTTTTTTTTGGGGGGGGGACACAGCCATCCATAGCATTTATTATTACCCCCACCTTGTATTTATATGGCTGATGGCAATGTCTTTTGCTTTCTTGTGCCTTATATTAGTAATTTGTGCGTGACCAACTTTCATTTTGTTGACTTTTTTCCTTATCATTTTTCATTGACTGCTTGGCCATCCTGACTGCAACATTTTTTTCCCCCTAATTTCACTGCTCTCTGCCAAACATTCATTTCTTCTTAATATTCGCTTTTAGCTTAATTTGTTCTTCTTTTGCAATGTCTTAAAGGTCACATTACGCCATTGTTATATTTTTAAAAAATATAAACATTTCCCATCAATTACTGTCTTAGCTAGATAAAATAACAAATTTTTATATAGTGTGCCTTTATTTTTTCCTTTGTCCTAAAGTACTTTGCGCTTTTTAAATGTCTCCACTGACACACCAATTATGTGTCAGTTGTGTTTAGTTATTGTTTAATCCATACATTTGTGAATATTCTAATTTTGTTATTAATTTCTATTCCTTGTGATTAGGGAAATATTTTCCACAAATCTTATCTCTTTAAATTTATTGAGGCTTGCTTTTTGTTGGCTAGAATAGAGTCAATCTCAGAAAATGGACCAGGGTCTGGAGAGATGGCTCAGTGGCTGTTCTTTCGGAGGACCCGAGTTCAGCTCTCAGCATCCACAATTCAAGGCTCACAATCATGTGTGACTCCAGTTCTCTGAGACCAGCACTTCCCTGCACATACCAACATGCAGACATGCACACTACCCTTTTGCCATTTAAAATTTTATTTTCCTAATGGTTTCTCAGTGACATATCACATATATCTTCCTAGAATCTCCTTCAAATTTATACACAATATAATACTCAATTATAATAAGACACAGAAACATTGTTTTTATAGAGTATACTTACACATATGACATCTAGATATGTTACTAAGATAATAATATGCCATTACAACTATGACATTTTGGTTTTAGGTGTACCAAACAAAATGAGAAGAAAGAACAACTACGTATTTGTAGTTGGTTGTGTTATACTTATTAATTTGGGGAACTCTACACATGTGGTATGGAATTAAGCCAGCATCTCCATCGTTTTCTAAGCTCAATATATCCTTGATGCCACCTTCCTTCTTTACACTGTTTTGTTAAGTGTCTTATGTTCTTATTGGTTTTTGCCCGAGAATAGACTGTAACATTGTGTTTTGTCCAACTGCATTTTAGCACAGTAAAAAAGCAAAAGCAAATTAAATGTACTTTAATACTTTCATAATCATATTTATTTGATCTATCTGATGGAATTTAATCTGTGCAGAGGTGGCTTTTGTAGATACTCTCTGGGATTTGTTCTGAGATAAGGCTGGATCTTCTCTTTTCATGTTTATTTTTAATTCTCCGCACTCATGCCTGGGTGGGGATAGGTACGTGTGAGTGCAGTTGGTGGAGGAGGGCAGACGAACAAGTGGATCCCCTTGGGCTGGTGTATCAGGCACTTGTGCGCTGCTCTATGTGGGTACTGGAAACTGAACCCTTGTCTTCTGGAAGAGCAATCAGTGCTCTTAAGCAGCAAGCCATCTCTGCAGCCTCAGGCAGGCTCTTACTTTTTCTTCCAGTGATCTGTCTGATGAGCTGTCTTGACAATGGCTCAGCCTGCTCTTCTTTTTGGGGTTGTTTCAAGACAGGGTCTTTCTCCAGGTCATCTCAAAGTCATCACGTAGCCAAAAAGGAGCTGGAGCTTTTGCTCCTTCTGCTTCCACCTGTGCTGTTACCAGGATACAACAGCACATCTAGTCACTATGGTGCTGGGGACTGAAACCAGAGCTTCATGGATGCTGATCAAGACTCTCCAGCAAAGCTACACCACCAGCTCTCTTTTAGGAAAAAAAATCCTTTTTAAAGTCAGTATACCAAGTAATGGGTTTCATTATGGCATTTGTGTTACCAAACACACACACACACACCCCTTTATGCTTTGCTATTTTTACTCTTTTACCCTGTGTCTTAGTCAGGGTTTCTATTCTTGCAAAAACATCATGACCAAGAAGCAAGTTGGGGAGGAAAGGTTTATTCAGCTTACACTTCCATCCTGCTCTTCATCACCAAGGAAGTCAGGACTGGAACTCAAGCAGGTCAGGAAGCAGGAGCTGAGGCAGAGGCCATGGAGGGATGTTCTTTATTGGCTTGCCTCCACTGGCTTGCTCAGCTTGCTTTCTTCTAGAACCCAAGACTTCCTGCCCAGAGATGGTCCCACCCACAAGGGGCCCTCCTGCTTGATCACTAATTGAGAAAATGCCTTACAGCTGGATCTCATGGAGGCATTTTCCCCAACTGAAGCTCCTTTCTCTGTGATAACTCCAAGTCAAGTTGACACACAAAACCAGCCAGTACAATTGACCCCTTGTCAACGTGACACACAAACACATCACTAGTAAGCCTCAACCCTTAGTTTCTTATTCATCTCCAAGATCTAAATAACTTTAAAAGTCCCACAGTCTTTACATATTAAAAGTTCAATCCTTTTAAAATATCCAATATCTTTTAAAATCCAAAGTCTTTACAATTAAAAGTCTCTTAACTGTGGGTTCCACTAAAATACTTCCCTCAAGAGGGAAAAGCATTAAGGCGCAGTCACAATGAAAAGCAAAATCAAACTCCAACTGTCTAAT
>NC_034599.1:80038657-80088816 GCF_900095145.1 Mus pahari
TCTCAACATTATCTTCCAAGCTCCTACACAACATCTGACAGAGCTCTTAACACGGAATGGATCTTCTAGCCCAAAGTTCCAAAGTCATTCACAGTCCTCCCCAAAACATGGTCAGGTTGTCACAGGAATACCCCACTATTCTGGTACCAATTTGTCTTAGTCAGGGTTTCTATTCCTGCACAAACATCATGACCAAGAAGCAAGTTGGGGAGGAAAGGTTTATTCAGCTTACACTTCCATCCTGCTGTTCATCACCAAAGAAGTCAGGACTGGAACTCAAGCAGGTCAGGAAGCAGGAGCTGAGGCAGAGGCCATGGAGGGATGTTCTTTACTGGCTTGCCTCCACTGGCTTGCTCAGCTTGCTTTCTTCTAGAACCCAAGACTACCTGCCCAGAGATGGTCCCACCCACAAGGGGCCCTCCCCCCTTGATCACTAATTGAGAAAATGCCTTACAGCTGGATCTCATGGAGGCATTTTCCCCAACTGAAGCTCCTTTCTCTGTGATAACTCCAGCTGTGTCAAGCTGACACACAAAACCAGTCAATACAACCTTCTTGCTGGGTCCTTTCCTCCCTCTAAAAAGAATGGCCTATTCCTTTCACTTGTTATGTATTCCCATATGTGTATTATTCGTCTTTTCCCTCTTCTATCATTTCTTAAAGATTGTTTCTTCTCTATTCATGGCTCCCGTTCTGCATTCATTAGCATGTGCATGTAAGCACAACACACACACATACACACGTACACACAGTGATGGTTAAATCTTAATTGTCAATGGAATTTAGAGACATATAGGAGGCACAATTCCAGGCCTGTCTAGGAGGGCATTCTAATTTAACTGAGGAAAATCCACCCCAAAAGTGAGCAGTGCCATCCGCCGGGTTGGGGTCCAAAAATGAATAAAAAGCACAAAACAAAAGGAGCAGCAGTGTCTGCCGAATGCTGTCAGCACCAGGTCTTCTCTTGCCACCACACCTTCACAGTTATTATGGGCTATGTGTATGGGGAAATCACGAGAAAAACAAGACTTTCATCTTCTGTCGCTTGTGTCCAGCATTTTGCAAATGAGAAAAAGCAACTGAGGCAGAAAACCGATACTGAGTAAGTGGGGCTGTTGTCGTGATTAACCTGACCACGTGATTTGTGGGTCTCTGGAACTTGTTTGTAGGAAGAATGTAGAAGAGTTTGGAGCCACAAGCTACGGGAGCCCTAATGAGTCATTCTGGTGGGAGACCATTCTGAAGACCAGAATGCCGACAGGAATGAGGGCGAAAGGCAAGTGCCCGTGAGGCTTCAGTGAATAACATATTGACAATCAGATAAGAGGCCATTTGTGTTACAGTCTGGCAAAAATTCGGGCAGTTTCCTTTCCATGTCCTGAATGAGCACAATGAAGAGTAACAAAACATGTTCTCACAGAAAATTTAAGTTGGGGCACAGTTAGTATTTGGAGTGCTTACTGAAGTTCAACGATCACAATTCAAAGCACAAGTGCATGAAAAGTACCCAGTTGGATGAAACAAAGCACGGGAATGAGTTTAAAGCTGCAGACAGCAAAGGTGCAGACACGAAGGACCTGTGGCTGTTAAAGAGAACCAGTGCAACTAAGAAAAGTCTCAAACATCGCCCTGGCACAATAAGAACGATACCTTAGAATTAAGGTCCCACCCACCAAAGGTTCCAGCTCATAAATGGGTAAATGGTGATCCAGTTGAGAGGTGAGAATGAATGGAAAAATGCAGCTGAAGATGCTCCCTACTCAAGAATATCAACTGTGTGAAGTGCTTCCCCCATTCAGCCACGGAGGCACAGAGGCGGCTATAGCCATAGTAGAAAGGGGCCAGACTGCAGTTCTGGGTGGCAGCAGAACTTGGTATCATCTACATATTGCTTACATTTTCTCACAGAAGTCTTTGTTTAATTAGTTTGATGTGTTTTAAAAAATAACTTCCACTAGATTACATTTTTCTTAATTTTTTGTTTTGTTTTGTTTTGCCACCTATTGCATTGAGGTTTCTAAGAGGCTGAGATGTATCATTAAGTTATTTGCTTGTGATCTTTGACTTGTAACATAAGCATAGCCATGGCTTTCAGAACTGTCCTTGCTGCATCCCAAATGTTCTGCTAAGTTGTGCTTTTATTTTCATTTCATTCTAGGAAATTTTATATTTCCCCTATGATTTATTCAACCACCCACGCACTGGTCATTTTGTAGTCTTTGTGTATTTGTGTAGTTTCTCTTGCAATTGATTTTGAGACCCCCCCCCAACCATGGTCTAATAAAGTGCAGGAAATTATTTCATTACTTTTGTATCTGATAAGACTTATTTTATGGCCTAGGGAGTGTTCTCTTTAAATGCTCCATAAGCTGCTAAGAGGAATATATATTCTAAACATGTTGGATATAATTTTTTTATTATATTAAGTCCATTACATCTATCTTGTTGTTTAACTCTGGCATTTCTTTGATGATTTTTAGTTTGGACAACCTATCTATTGATGAGAGCAGGATATTAAAATAACCCACTATCTTTGTACCTGGGCTTATTTGACTTTTTATGTTTATTGGTATTTGTTTACTGAAATTGGAAACCCTGCTGTTTGATCCACATATAATTACACTATATCTTGATCAGTTGTTTTATTAGTCTTCCATGTTATATCTTGATGAATTGTTCTGCTTATTAGTTTGCAGTTGGCTTTTTATTCTAATTTTGATTTGAAATCTACTTTATGAGATAGCACACTAACTATACTATCTTGACTATGATATGTAATAGAGAAACTCTTCCCTGGTCATATCCATTTGGGATTCTGTCTTTTCTATTTGGGTGTCCCTTTCATTCTCTATATGTGAGAAACTTTATGATATAATTCCATTATTAAAATTCTCCATGTCTTTTGCATGTATCTCAGTTTCTGCCTCTATCTTGTGGTCTGTCTCGTGGTCTGGTCTTATGGATATATCTCGGTGATCTTGAATCTTACAGTCATGATCTTCCCTTCTTTCCTCTTTGATGTTTGAATGTAGTACTTCATTGATGCTGTCCTCTGGTCCTGATACTCTATGCTTGATTGGATTTATTTTTAAAAAAGATTTATGTTATTTTATGTTTGTCAGTATTTTCTATGCATGCATATATGTACACTTCATGGTACCTGGTGCCCAGAAGAGGGCATCAGATCCCCTGGACCTGGAGTTACAGTGGTTGTGATCCATCGCACAGGTGCCAGGAACAAACCCCAGGTCATTCGAAAGATTAGCAATTGATATTAACCATTGATCTATCTTTCCTGGACCCAGCTGAGTCCATTTTTAATGATTCCTACTGTGCTTTTTTCATCTTATTAACTGAAATTTTTATATCTTTTTGTGTATCCTCCACAATCTCACTTTCCTTACTGAATGTTTCTGCCATCTTGCTGATTTTCTTCTCCAGGTCGTAGATTTAGTTCATGTTTTCCCCACCTTGTACACCCTCTAAGATCATTGATCACTTTTATTATTTAACTTTTGAAGTCATCATCCCTCAGTTCACCATTCTTAAACACAGTAGTTGAACATGTATGATCTTCTGGTAAAGTTATCTTGCTTTTATATGTACCTCCCCTCTCTGTTCTAGTTTGTGTATCTCTTGGTTTGGGTATAATGGTTTTAGTTGTTTTAATTTTTTTCCTTTTTATTGGGTAGCTTACCTCAATACACAGTACCATGAGAAATCAATCTTTTGCAACAGCAACAAACCAAACAATATAGAAATACCTTCTAAATCAATTAAAGTTGTTTTAGACATCACTAATGTCCAGAAACAGAAAATGGCAAAACTAAGGTAGAGTATGCCACGAAGATAAATATTACTCAGAGTAAATGTGAGGATAGTAATTAAGTGAAGGGGGCAAAATAGAGCAGACAAAGTGTTAAACTAAAGAAAGAGTAAAGAAAAAGAATGCAGAAAATATATCTAGAGAGGAAGATAAAAGAGCAAGAGAATACATAAACAAAAATTAAGAAATAAAAGAAAAGAAATGACGTCAATAACAAGAGAGTTTCCTAACAAACCTGGACAAATGTAAGAACAAAACCACAAAAATATAAGTGCTTAAAAAAATAAGATACAGTCAACATACAGAGACTGCCCAGGTCTCTGGCACATTTTGGAAGTTCTCCCTCTCCCCACCTACTATATCCTGAGGTTGCCTGTTTCCATTCTTTCTTCTGGTCTTCAGGGCTTCAGTCCTTTCTTCAACACAAGAGGAGATCATGTTTCCCTCTTCCCAGACCCTGTCCCTTTTCCTACTCAGGTGCCTCCGTCCCTCCCCTCATCCCCTGTTGTGATTGCCTTCTTCTCCCTCCCAAGTGGGATTGAGGCATCCTCACTTGGGCCCTTCAGCTTGTTTACCTTTTTGAGTTCTGTACACTACATCTTGAGTATTCTGTACTTTCTTTATTTTTTGGCTAATATCAACTTATTAGTGAGTACATACCATGCATGTCCTTTTGGGTCTGAGTTACCTCNCTAAGGATGGTATTTTCTAGTTCCATCCATTTGCCTGCAAAACTCAGGTTTTCCTCGTTCTTAATAGCTAAGTCGTAATCCATTGTGTAAATGAACCACATTTTTTGTATCCATTCTTCTGTCCTGGAATATCTGGGTTGTTTACAGCTTCTGGCTATCACAAACAAGGCTGCTATTGACATAGTGCAACACGTGCCCTTGTGGCCTGGTAGGGCATCTTTTGGGTATATACCTGAGTGGTATTGTTGGGTCTTCAGGCAGATCTATTTCCAATTTTCTGAGGAACCTTCAGATTGACTGGTTGTACCAGTTTGCAATCCCACCAGCAATGGAGGAGTGTTCCTCTTTCTCCACATCCTCACCAACATGTACTGTCTCCTGAGGTTTTGATCTTAGCCATTCTGATTGGTATAAGGTGGAATCTCAGGGTCATTTTGATTTGAATTTCTCTGATCACTAAGGACTTTGAACATTTCTTTAGGTGCTTTTCAGCCATTGGAGATTCCTCTGTTGTGAATTCTCTGTTGTTTAGTTCTATACCTATTTTTTGATTGCGTTGTTTGGGCTTTTGGTGGTTAGGTTCTTGAGTTCTTTATATATTTTGGATATTAGCCCTCTATCAGATATGGGGTTAGTGAAGATTTTTTTTCCCCAACCTGTAGGTTGCCAATTTGTCCTATTGACCATGTCCTTTGCCTTTCAGAAGTTTTTCAGTTTCATAAGGTCTCATTTATCAATTCTTGATCTTACAGTGTGAGCCACTGGAGTTCTGTTTAGGAAATTTCCCCCTGTACCAAAGAGTTCAAGGATCTTTCCCACTTTCTCTTCGATTAGAAACAGTATATCTGGTTTTATGTTGAGGTCCTTGATCCACTGGGACTTGAGCGTTGTGCAAGGTGACAAATATGGGCCTATTTTCATTTTTCTACATACAGACAGCCTTCAATAAAAAAAAAAAAACACCAACAACAGAAAGCCCACATACACATTTAGCTCTCTACTAAATGATAACTTGGTCAGGGAAGAAATAAAGAAAGAAATTAAAGACTTCCTGGAACGCAATGAAAATGTTGACACAGCATATCCAAACTTTTGGGGACACAATGAAAGCAGTGCTAAGAGGAAAATTCATAGCACTAAGAGCCCTGGTAGAGAAACTGGAGAGCTCTTACACTAGCAACTTAACAGCACACCTGAGAGCTCTAGAACAAAAAGAAGCAAACATACCCAAGAGGAGTAGAAGACAGGAAATAGTCAAACTTGGGGCTAAAATGAAACAAATAGAAACAAACAGAACAATACAAAGAATCAAAAAACCCCAAAAGCTGGTTCTTTGAGAGAATCAACAACAGATAAACACCTAGCCAAACAAACTAAAGGGTCCAGAGGCAGTATCCAAATTAGCAAAATCAGAAATGAAAAGGAAGACATAACAATAGAAACAGAGGGAATTCAGATCTTACTACAAAAGCCTAAATTCCACAAAACTGGAAAATCTAGATGAAGTGGATGGTTTTCTAGACAGATACCACATACCAAAGTTAAATCAAGTACAGGTAAACTATCTAAACAGGCCCATATCACACAGGGAAATAGTGGAAGTCATTAAAAAACCTTCCAACCAAAAAAGCTCAGAACCAGATGGATTTAGTGAAGGATTCTACCAGATCTTCAAAGAAGACATAATACCAATATTCCTCAAACTATTCTATAAAATAGAAACAGAAGGAGCACTACTTAATTCATTCTATGAAGCCATAATTACTCTGATACCTAAACCACACAAGGACTCAACAAAAAAAGAGAACTTCAGACTAATCTCACTTATGCATATCAATGCAAAAATACTCAATGAAATTCTTGTAAACAGAACCCAAGAACACATCAAAACCATCAATCACCATGATCAAGTAGGCTTCATCCCAGGGATGCAAGGTTGGATCAATATATGAAAATCCATAATCCACTATATAAACAAACTCAAGAAAAAAAATCACATGATCATCTCCTTAGATGCAAAAAAAGCATCTGACAAAATACAACACCCCGTCATGTTAAAGGCATTGGAGAGATCAGGAATTCAAGGCCTATACCTAAACATAATAAAAGCAATATACAGCAAACCAACAGCCCAATATCAATTTAAATGGAGACATACTTGAAGCAATCCCACTGAAATCGGAGACAAGACAAAGATGCCCACTCTCCCCATATCTAATCAATATAGTACTCGAAGTGTTAGCTAGAACAATAAGACAACAAAAAGAGATCAAAGGGATACAAATTTGCAAAGAAGAAATAAAGGTATCACTATTTGCAGATGACATATGTAAGTGACCCCAAAAATTCTACCAGAGAACTTCTCCAGCTGATAAACAACTTCAGCAAAGTGGCTAAATATAAAATAAACTCAAATAAATCAGTAGCCTTCCTTTATACAAATGATAAACAGGCTGAGAAAGAAATTAGGGAAACAACTCCCTTCATAACAGCCACAAATAATATACAATATCTTGCGATAACTGTAACCAAATAAGTGAAAGATCTGTATGACAATAACTTTAAGTCTCTCAAGAAAGAAATCGAAGAAGATCTCAGAAGATGGAAGATCTCCCATTCTCATGGATTGGCAGAATTAACATAGTAAAAAANGGCCATCCTACCAAAAGCAATCTACAGATTCAATGCAATCCCCATCAAAATCCCAACACACAATTCTTCAAAGACATGGAAAGAGCATCATTGGTTTTTAATCCCGCACTGGTCCCTGCATGTTGCAATACCAAACTACCAGGCAACATACACCCACTGGTACAATAGTGGCATGACTGTTTATGGGAGAAACCAACTCCTCTCTAGACTGGAAGTGAGACCTGCTCCACAGGGGGGAATTCATGCCTGCAACTCTAAACATGGTCAAAAACCATGGGACGTCAGTCACAGTCACATTGATATTGTTTTCCTCGAAGGTCACTTTGTCACCCTGCCTTTTAAATATTTGTGTTTATTTCCATAGTGTTGCACTGCTTCCATCGTCTGTCAGAGGAGATGCTTATGGCAGCAGGGTGTGGTTAATGCAGAGACCTAACTCTGCAAAGGACTGAGAAAAAGTGCTCAGCTCTAAATAGGACAACTTATCAATGCCCACCTCAACCCAACCCTCAGGACTGAGCAAACGCCTCAGATCAGGAAACAGAATGTGAGAGACGGAGGATGAGGAAGTGTGCTGAGAACGGCTGGCCTCTGCGTGTTCTAAACTGTATATGATAGCTCACTGTACTCCTTGTTGATTTGAGATGCCTGATGGCTTCTAATATGCTTGTTTATGAATCTCTTGTCTTGAAATACCTCATCCATCCACTTGCCCATCATCTAAATAGGGCAGTTAAGTTTGTTATGGTTATTTTTAAGAATTATTTACATTTATTTTCTAGTTATCGGCACAGTGATAAATTCAGAGTTCTATATCTAGATAAAGCCTGAAGACTCCTGATTTCAGAGAAAAGTGAAGAAGCCGTCCGGGTCCCCTGGAGCATTGACTAGCTCTTCACTAGAGAAGAATACCCAAGTGATGGTGTGTTCTTTCCCCCATTCTGTTAGATTTCACTAAATACTGTCCATAGCCTCCATATTGAAAAAATAATTAATTAAAAAAATTATCTGATCCACAGAAACAATTGAAAATCTTAATATGTCATAAGGGATTGGGGTGTACTAGTTGTAGCTACTCAGAAGGCTGAGGCAGAAATATCATTTGGGTCTAGGAGTTCGAGGCTAACCTGGGTAACATAGCTGTCTCTTTATAAAAGAAAGGAAATAACTAAAGCGATTGGAGGGCATACAGTATAAAGCCTCTTTTCACTCCTTTCTCTCAACTATTGGCAATAAACTTGTATTAGGGGTGTGTGTGTGTGTGTGTGTGTGTATGTGTGTGTATGTGTGTGTGTGCAGACAGCTTTTCAACAATAATAGAGCATTGCACATATTTAGTTTAACAATAATTCTCAGAGACTTTTCCATTACTCCAATAACTCTTTGGGGTAGGTGGCATCTATTATAGAATGGATTAACAGTCTGTTCTGTGCACCAAACCACCTTGGAACTCCGTGGCGTAGGACAAAGCTGTGTGTCTGTGGTCTGGCTGAGAAGTGGATGATGTGAGCTGGCTTAGATCAGCAAACTCTTAACCTGGACACAAAGCTGCTGGTGCTACTGCAGAATGACTGTTGAGCTCTACCGTAGGCTGAGTTGAGCTGAACCAACTTAACTTGAAAGACAGATTTTTTTTTTCTTTACTTCCTCCCCAGGACCAGTGGGATAGTTGAATGTGTTATTCTCTTGGCAATAGATAACCACAAGAGTAGGCCAGCCCAATCCTAGCAAATCATTTAAAGAAGCTGCCTGAATCACACCTATACATCTACGCAAATCACACACTGAAGGCACAGCGGGCCATAGCTGGGTGTCGTGAAGAGGACAATGTCTGTTGACATGGGAAAAGGCTGCAGCTAAGGAAGGTCTGAATGGGTGGGGCTGCCGATGCCATCAGGCACAAACACGCCCCGTGCTTTCCTCAAGGCCCCCACTCTCAGGATATATCCATCCTTCTACAGTCGCAAGTGCTGCAACAGTGACTGAGTACATATGTCATCTCCCACGCGTGTCACATATCCGAAGTATAAATCCTCACTAGCGAAACTCTTGATTAAAGAATATGATATGAGCACTTCTAATTTTGATAGTGACTGCCAAAACCCTGCTTAGAGATGATTGACTGTGACAATTTATGTCCCCGCTACCAATGTTGGAACTCTTATCATTTAAAAAAGTTTTTGCTACTTTCCCTATGAATATATTATCTTTGCATGACTCTGATTTCTACAATTCTTGCTACAAGTAAGACTGACAATCTTTTAATATCAAAGGCCATTTCTATTTTCTTATTTGAACCCATCTGTTCGTCTTTTGCTGTTTTGTTCCAGTATTTTCTTTCTTTAAGGGGAAAAAAAAAGTCACAAACAAAACAAAAGTCTATCGGCTGTGTAATGAAATGAAATGGTTTAGCACTGTAATGAATGATAAAGCCTGTGTGAGCTCTCAAAACCACCTATCTTTATTTTGAAAATGTTTTGTATTTATTCTTAGAAAATGTCAGGGGTTGGAGAGAGATGGCTCAGAAGTTAAGAGCACCGACTGCTCTTCCAGAGGTCCTGAGTTCAATTCCCAGCAACCACATGGTGGCTCACAACCATCTGTAATGGGATCTGATACCCTCTTCTGGTGTGTCTGAAGAGAGTGACAATGTACTCATACATAAAATAATATCATGCAGGCATACGGTGCCTCTTGGTCATACCCAGTCCCTATTTCCTGCTTCCCCCAGCTTGTCCAGACCCTACAGGGCTACATATTCCCCTTCTGTTTTATGTCTTTTTTTTTTTTAACCCAGTACATTCATTTAATATCACCCATATGTGCATGGGTGAGGGGTTACCTACTGGGGCATGGTGACTTACCAGTGGCTACTCCCACTGAGGAAGGTGCCTCTCCTTCAACAGTTATCAACTACCAGCAGCTCCTCAACTGGAAGTGGAGCTTTGGGGGTCCCTTTGCCATTCATACTGGACTTTTAATTATCTTGGTTGTATGCAAGTAACCACAGATGCTGTGAGTTCATGTGTGTAACACCCATGGCCATACACCAGATTTGAAAATGCCAACCCTATCCAAGGTGGGGAGGACCTGAGATGTGACATCTGCTATTTTCCATTTATGGCCATACAAAATGGGTTAGGACACATTAGTGAATCAGGCAATTTTGAACAAGTTAAAAATGAATCTGCCGAAGACTCCTTTCAATCCCTCGGTATTTATCCAGGATACATAAAAATGTTTGTTCATACAGAGATTTGAATGTCAATGTTTACCTCTGCCCTGTATGTGATAGCTCCAGGCTGGAAGAATTCATCAAGAAGTCATAGAAAAGGTCCCATATTCATGCTGTGAAATACTATTCTGCAAGAAAAAATAGAAAGCATTGATTCTTCTAACAATAAGCACAAACCTCAGATTTAAAACAAAACAACAGAAGAATGTGCCCGAATTTTGGTGCTTTTTGTGTGTTTGGGTCAAACCAGGGCCTCTAATATACTAGGCACTTTCTGCTCCTGAGTTACAGCCCAGGACTCTTCTAAGAAAGTTTAGAATTCCTTACCACCAAGTTTGGGCATCATGGATGAATTTTGGCATGACTGTGCCTTGTGTCTATGGTTGCAGATGGTGAGAAGCCTTTCAGGGTTTGCAGAACTGGACAGAGTTGTATGGACATGTAGTGCTCACACTCAGGCAGACTGCATTCTAGCCCTGAGCCTTTTCTTTCACTGCCATGAACATACGATAAATTTCTCTTCCAAAATACATGGTCCTTTGGCTGTGATATGGAAGACCCAAACTAAATTAGATAAAATTCTCAATGTGTCTGAGCACTTCAGGCAACTCCAGCACCATCATATTCATCAATATACTTCAGCTTGTGGAATCAGATTTGCAGAATACATTAAACACGCATTGAAACCTCTGATGGACACATGTTACACGCCCGCCATGCCAGAATGAGAAAACTGCTGGCTTTGAGGTAATTCCTTTTGGAAGGTAAAGTGGGGGTACTACAAAATAAAAGCACATTAATAAGTCTTTGTTGACTTATTAGGTAAGAGTTGAAAGGGATTGAATTTGTATGGTCATTACAATGGCAATACTCCTTCCTAACACTGCGTTGGATTCTTGTTCGGTTTGACCCCCATCTTGGTCAAGAACTAAAGAAATGGAGGCTCCTTGGTACTGTCTTCAAAGCAGAATCAGCTTGCATATATACGAATATATATATAGGGCCAGCTAGATGGTTCTGCAGGTAAAGGGGGATTGGTGCCAAGTCTCATGACCCGAGTTCAATCCCCGGGGTCCATGAAGTACAAGATAATAAGTAACTCCTGTTAGGTGTCCCCTGACTGGCCCTCTCATGCAGTGGCACGCATTCACCCAGTAAACGAAAGCACCACAATTACTTTTAAATAAGTGGACATGAGGCCACATTACTGATTTAAACATTTGCTATGACTTGCTTTTACAAGACAGTAATTTTAAGCAGGCAAGGCAGGTTCTTCCTCCAACAGGGAACTCCACTGTTTCCCCTCCTCTTTTCCGCTTCCTCATACACAAGCCTGGCTCTTCAGTCTAGAGTTGTTAGACTTCATGCTAGGCATCATTTAAAATATAGGTATCGGCAGAGGCAGGCGGATTTCTGAGTTCGAGGTCCTATTTCAAAATTAAGCCTGTCTATATTTTCACATCCACAGGGAATAAATTGTTCAGAGTTGGGGTCTAACTCTTAGACAGCTGTACACATTATTTTCAAATTTTCTGAAATCAGTGTTTCTTTCTTTCTTTTTTTTTTTTTTTTACAACAAATACCATACAAAGTCATGTGTAGTAAATAAAAATGTGCCTTCTCACTAAACTGTTAACATATATGACAATATATATATATACACACATATATATATATATAATTTATACATAATAGATATAATTTTCAATCAAACATTGGGCATAAGCTTATCAGAGAGCATAAGGAAATACTAGTAACCCTCCACCCACTTATAATATAAGCTATGATTTAAGGGACCTAGCCTCACTATATGGGTGAATGCAGAAACCAACTTCTTTTATTTTAATTATTTTATTTATTTACATCCCAAATGTTGCTCCCATTCCCCTCCTTTGCCTCTGAGAGGGTGTACCCCCTATCAAATCCCCCCCCCCAGGGTATCAAGTCCCTAAGGATTAGGTGCATCCTGAGCCAGACAAGGCAGTCCTCTGATACATATATGCCACAGGCCTCAGACCAGCCCATGTGTGCTCTCTGGTTGGTGGCTTAGTCTCTGGGAGCTCCCAGGGGTCCAGGTTAGTTCACACTGTTGGTCTTCCTATGGGGCTGCCATCCCCTTCAGTTCCTTCGGTCCTCCCCCTAACGGTTCCGCAGGAGTTCCTGACCTCAGTCCAATAGAAACCAACGTCCTAACATAGCCTACCCTTCACATTAAGGGCTATCACGCTGGCAAGAGGGATACGCTGAGGCCATCACACTGGCAACTCCAGACAAGAGGGACGGACACATGAGCTGTGCTGGCACTGTCAACTGAGCGAGTGGCCTGGCTCTCCCAAGTTCCAGACTAAACAGCCTCCCTTCTCCTCGAGAACAAAGCTTTCTTCCTGAAAATTTGGGGTGTGCTCAAATGATGCCGTCCGCGTTTGGTGTCAGTCTGAGTGTGAAATGGATCTGATTCTAGGCTAAGCTTCAGAGGTTCATCTACAAGAGCGCATATTTGAAAGTCATTCAAGACCAAACAGTTCTTCATTGTAGGGAGTCGCTAATTATGGGATTTCTAATATTCTTGGCCTCTTCCCACTAAATGCCAGAAGCTCCCAATTACTGTTGACAACCAGAAAATGCTCCAGAAATATCCGAAATGCCCGGTGGTGGCAGTGCCTCTCTGTTTTCCACAAGCACTGGGATCATCTGCTCCTCCACACACCAGCCCAGTCTTACCTCAGCTCTATCTGTTGTTGTTGTTGTTAATCTCCTCTCTCACTTGGGTCTCCAAATTCCTCTACGCTCAGATTTATCTGCTGAAAATTCTCTGTTCATGTCAAAATCTAATGTCGTACCCCACCACCCCTCAGCACTACAGGATAAATCAACCCTTTGGAGGTCAGCCCTATTTAATTTCCTGCTGAAAAGGAGCAGAGTTTGAGTCAGGGTTTGATGTAGCTGAGTCTGGCCTCCAACTTGCTCTGTAGCTCAGGAAGGCCTTGAAATCTTGACATCTCTGTTTCTACTTACCAAGTGCTGAAATTACAGGCATGTTCCCACATCTGGCTTGATCTGACCCATTTCAAATCGGGTCTGAACATCTGCCTCCCATGTCTGCTGTACTCTTCCTCACACGGCATCCAGAACGGAATGTTTCAACCCTTTTGAGCAAGTCCTAACTGATACTCAGAAGTGCACCTCACGCATCATGACCTAGTGAATGCCCACACCAGCTTTGGACCAGCTGTTCTGAATGTTAGTCCGCTCTTCCACCCAACTGAGTTAACTGAGGGTAGGGGTTTGAATCCTAAGGACCACATGAGTGGCAGGCAAAAAGTGAGGTCTTAAAGAATTTGTTTAACTTACATTGAGTGACGGTGTTAGCTTCTCGAAGATCTGTGCATAGAACTGTTTTTCATTTGCTTCGCACTATTTTTTCGCCCCATCCAACTTATTCATTCACTCCAGTCTGACACATCTTTTTAGCTGGTTTTTTAATATGTGTTCCATTTTCAATGAACTTGAAGACATCTTTATTATATTTTTTTAATAGCCCCAACACTACTTTTTACTGACTAGTGAAGATAAATCTGTCTTCTTTGACCCATTCTCTAGCTTATATTTTATTTAAATCAAAAAAGGGGACCACATTTCATCCTTCATAAAACAATTTAAAATCAGCTCACAAGAATATTCCTCTGTGAATAATTTTATTTATTGTATTTAAGATACGTGTAAATATGTTTTGCCTACAAATATGTCTGTGCACTACATGTGTGCAGTATCTGTGGACCCCAGAAGAGGGTGTTAAATACTCTGGGACTAGAGTTACAGCTGGAAGTGAGCTGCCAGGTGAGTGCTAAGGATTGAACATGAGTCCTTTAGAAGAGCAGCCAGTGCTCTTAATCATGGAGACATCCCTCCATCCTCCAATAATCACAGACATCCCTCCATCCTCCAATAATCACTGAGATATCACTCCAGCCTCCATGAACAATCTTTAAAAGTTATTCTTCCACCCTTTTTTCACCTTTCTCTTTTTACTTCTTGTGTGCAAGTGGCCTTTGCTGTTCTAAGTGTTAGTTAATGGTTCTGTAACAGATTTGTTTGGTATTCAACACTTGACTTTGTTACACATTTTTTCAAACTGGAGAGTGTTCCCTTCATCAATTCTTTTGCTAATTTTAGGCGAAGACCAAAAGTAACTAGTTTTTTTTGTTTGTTTGTTTGTTTTGGTTTTTTTTTTTTTTTCGAGACAGGGTTTCTCTGTGTAGCCCTGGCTGTCCTGGAACTCACTCTGTAGACCAGGCTGGCCTCGAACTCAGAGATCTGCCTGCCTCTGCCTCCCGAGTAACTAGTTTTAAAGAGCCTTGGTGTTTGTGCTTGCTGAACCTCCAGGCGTCTCTCTGCTAGTTATCACTTAAAGCTGTTAGTATCACTCTTTCCCTTCCTTCATTTCCCCGAAGCCCCAAGATTTACATCAATATTTCAGTAATATCTTTTAAAGTGACTTTCCTTTGGGTCATTAGAAGAAAAATGATTCCTGAAGTAATAATCTTCTACATAAATGTTATTGTAGGGCTATTTTACCGGAGGCTATAACATGACCTTGGGAAATATATTAAATTGATTTTGCAAGGGCATTGAGATCTTCCACTCCCCTTTTGAAGATGTACTCTGAAACCCTCTGTCCTGCTTCAGAGCATGTAAATAGCATTATGCACAAAAAATTTTCAAGCTGTCAAGAGTAAAGTAAGTATGATAATTTAGTATAATTAAATGCCTAAGACAATCAAAATAGAACTGATCCTGGTAAGTTTTTTCTCACTTGTGGGAAACATCTTTAAAAGTAGTTATCCATGTTGCAATCATGCTGTTAAAAATCTGTAGTGTAAGCCATGCACGGTGGCGCATGCCTGCAATCAAGCACTTGGGAGGCAGAGGCAGGAGGATAATAAAGTCAGCCTGGTTTACACAGGGTTTCTGGCCAGCCAGAGCTTCACAGTTAGTCAATCCCTCCCCCTCCCCCCTCATTAGATATTTACTTAAGACTTTGTTTCTTAATGACAAAAGCAAGTATAGCATAGTAGTCCACAGTATGAAATACTGTACAGACCTAGGGAAGAAAGCAAGATGGGCAGATGGCCCAGCTGGTCAAGTGATTATTGCCTTTCAGGCACACAGGTAAGTTTGCTGGTGAGAATATTTCAACTCTCACATTAGTCAATAAGGGTTGTAATCCTTGCACTAGCAGTTCAGAGACCTAGATCACTCGAGTTTCTTGGCCTGCTAGACCAGCCGACTTGGTCACTTCCAGGCCAGGGTGAGACTTTGTGATGAACAACACTCCTTGTCCCACTGTTTACTCACACCCATGTGAATGAATGTCTGCACATGCATTCACCCCTACAAACACACACACACACACACACACACACACACACACACACACACACACACACATGCACATACACAAATAGCATATATACAGACATAAAATATATTCTTAAATTAAGAAAAATTGTAAATAATACATATGATATATACACATGATTCTATCGTAGAAGAAACAGAATTAAAATATATGCAAAGTAAGAGGTCGGAGAGATAGCTCTGTAAAGTATTTGCAATATGTGATGTCGAATATTGCCACCTTAACAGGATCTGAAATCACCTAGGAGACAAGCCTTTGTGCACAGCCATGAAGGATTTGGAAGAGGATGGCACAAATTCACATGCTAGGGTCTGGAGGAATAAAAAGGAGAAAGCAAGCTAAATCTGAACATTTATGGCTCTGTGCTCCCTGACTGTAAACACAATTTGTGCACCTGCCTTAATCTTTCTCTGCCAAGACTCCTCCTTCCCCCCACACACCTGGCTGCACTCTTGGACTGTTAGCTAAAACAAATCCTCTCTCCTTCAAACTATGTTTTGTTACAGCATTTTATCACAGCGACAGAAAGAGTAACTAAGAACTGGGTGAGAGAACACTGCTGTCATAAACTGGCTCCCTTGCTCCTCAAGCCTTTGGAACTGGTTTGCAAAAGGAATGCTCAAGTATTGGAAACTTAGGGCTAGACAAGCCCTCAAATACTGAAGGCAGAACTCCATGATCTGTTTCGGTAGGGACTTAGAAGACAAGCGGGCTTAGAGGTTTGGCACACAGAGGTTTCAGAAGGAATCAAAGGCTGGGCTAGAGGCACTTCTTGTTACATTCTGGCAAATCCCCTCAAATTCTGCATGTTCCCTAAGACCTTGTGCAATGGTGAATTAAGTCATGAACCAATTTATTTGGCAGGCAGAATCCCAAGAAAGCCTATTCTCCAGCTGTTGTGTGTCTGCTGCTCGGTTCTTCTATGCAGATCTACAGAGAGAGGGAGTGAGCAAAAGGAATGGATCTCAAATGAGATCGCAGGCTTGAGAATTTTAAACAGAGCTGGGATTGTTAAAAGACTATACAGCCTTTTGAAGTTGGACGGAATCTGTTTCTGCATTATGGGATACCTGTGCGTCTATGCAGCTAAGTAGAAGAAAGGTTCAGGTTTAGAGGTAATGCGTTTGGGTGTCAAAGGGAGAGATATGATGATTAATATCCACTTAATGGGGGAATCTAGTCTAGAATCAACTAGAAAAACAAGGCTCTGTACAGCTCTGAGAGGGGTTGTCTAGATTAGGTTAATTAAAGTGGGAAGACCCAAGTGAACTGTGGGTACCACCACAGTGTTGAGTGTTTAACTGAAATTAAAGTTAACACTGTGTGTTGTGCTTTCATTTCTTAAATATTCTGCTTTATGGAGACCTTTGCTTGCCCTGCACTGCTATCACTAAAATGGTTATGGAAATAAATCATAATTGATAACTGGAGAGAGAATAATTAAAGAGAGAATGACAACAGATGGTTTTGATAAGTGCCATCTCAATTCTCATGGAGATCTTTTGAATTGTACGTGTGGCTCCATTTTACAGATTCAGTATCAGAACTCCATGTAAGTGTTGGAGCTATAAACGCCTGTGTCCGGTTCTAAGTAGTTGCTAACGGCCGAGGAAAGCTGAAAGACACTCAGGTGTGCTGCTTATTTGGCTACCTCAGGCTTGCCCATATGATGACACTGTCACCATAAAGTTCACATGGGAAAACAATGCAATTGTGTTGCAAAATAAAAACCTCACGTTTTAAGTAAGTCTGTAACGTGTGTGTGTGTGTGAGTGTGTGTGTGTGTGTGCGCGCGCGCGCGAGTTGGAGGCACTCATAGCCACCCTTGGCTGAAGGCTGAGTATATCCTAAGATTGAGACTTTGCACAAATCTCTTCACCTGGCCTAGACGTGGAATGGGAAGACATGAAAAGCAGGTAGGTCTGTCCTGGTTCCATCTCCACCTTCCACTTGACATTGTTCTATACCGGCATGCCAGCTTCCTCGTGGGTAAATCTGGTGAGAAGATTTATCTTGGTTGTGATATGCAGAGTAAATTGGGTAATTGTTGTTATCAAGTGGCATGACTAGACAAGTAGACAACATTTGACCCTAGATGGTACTAGTTCATAGTCTTTTTTGTTTGTTTGTTTGCTTGCTTGTTTGGAAAGCTGAACAGAAAGGATGCGGGATGATAGTCCTAACGCCACAGTCTATCTCGCCTCGGAGGTGTATGTTGAGGATCTGATGAGAATACTTGCTTTTTTTCTAAATGCTAAGAAGCCAGAGCACAAGAGCACTTGCTCTTTTGACAGAACCATTTAAGACCACACCAGAAGATCAGAAAAATTCTTCCCGTGTCATTTACTTTACTACAAACGTAGGCAGTAAAACTGCCCTTTTCGGCGTACAGTCTTATGAGTTTTAGCATGTGTATGGGTTTATATAACCATCGTCATGATTGCCATACATATGACTTCAGCTTCGGAGTCGTTTTTTTTTTTTTTCCCTCTCAAAGCTTTTCACATTTATACTGCAAAACACTTTTAAAAATAAGAGAAAGGGATTTAGATAAATGTGCTGAAGATGCAAATTAATGAAACTGACTTTTTGCACAAATCTCTGCAGTCTCCAGGCTCTGCAGCTTTTTTTCCTGGGCCATTTTGGCTGGTGTTTGTGTGGACTATCTTTCTACAGAAAGAATCAGCCATAGATTCAGAACTGGACCGCCACAGTCATGATGCATGTTGTGGGGAACAGTCCCAGGCGTCCTTGACTTGATACTTTTATTCTACAGGGTCTTCTTTTTCCCAGCCTTATCTCTCCTATCATTTTTTTTCTCTCTAAAATGAAATAGTCTGTAATAACCCACACCTTTTAATTTGGGGAAAATTATTTGACTGAGGAAAAGCAGATAAAGAGTTTTTGAGAGAGCAATGAGAGGGCGTTCGGAACTCCAACTCTGTCCAGATTTAATGACATTGGTCCTATAAGCATTCCAGTCCTTTTCCTAATCCATCATCTGGCGCCTGCCAGCGCCCCCTGGGAGACAGACTTTGGGACAAACTTCTTTCCCAGGTCAGCCCGCCCACCTCCCGCCGCGAGCGCTCCCTGCGTAAGTGACTTGTGCTGACACAACGCACCGCATCTGGTGTAGGGAGCTTTCCGGGTGACTCACGTCTTTGCAATTTGCTTTTGTTTCTGGGGTGTTTTAGCTGCAATTTTCTTCCCTCTGGTTTTAATTTTGAGAGGAGGGGGGAACCACCCATAATGAATCAAGAATGGCTGTCCTTCCCAGTAACCCTCCCCCACTTTAAAGTTGACTGTCTTTACAAGTTTGATAACTACCCAAGACGTGCGGGGGTGGCACAGGTAGGAAGGCATTAACTAACTACCTCACAATCTGAAGTTGCCAGCCAAACCGAGCCACGCGAGAGGAGACTTTCTGAATCTCCCTCACAGCCCAGGCGTTTGCCGCGGCGGATGTAACCTGTGCAGCTCCTTCCTTCTACTGCTGCTTTGCTCACGCTTAAATCCTTCTCCTTCACTGCCAGCGGTGCCAGAGCAGCGTGAATTCCAAGAGATCCACCAGCGGTTTTGTTTCTGTCCGAGGTAAATACGCTATGCAAAATACGGAGCCACCAAAGGATGCCGGGGAGGGGGAACAGAAGGGTAATCCCTCACCTTCCCGGGACGCGTTGCTCATTTATCTCCGTCTGGGGGAGTTGCCCAGCCTAGGTCCCCCTCGTGTCCCTCCTTGAAGCCCCTACCTGGGGCAGCAGAGGTGGGCAGCGCGGTGGCGATCTCTCCTGCAGCCCCGGCCCTCCCCCGCCCCCCGGCTTGGTTTTTCCCAGCCGTGGAGGTTGGGCCAGGGGCTGGGGTGAGAGGAGAGTCGGCGCCCGCAGCAGGAGCCGGGAAGGCGCGTGGACTCGGGTGGCCCTCGGCGTTGGCTTTGCAGGCGCGGGGTGCGGAGGTGAGCAGTGGGGACCAAGCGGCCAGGTTTGGAGCTTGGAGGCGGGACCGGGGCTCCTTTCTATACTAGGGCGTGAGGAGAGCGGGGGGTCCTTGCTGCCACACCGCCCACGGTCCCACGGCCGCTTTGTTGGCGGGTTCCCTCCGTTTTTCTGGAGATGTCTGGACCCTCTCGGGATCCGGGAGCTGGATGGCCAGGAACTGGGGAGTCGAGATTAGGCAACAGCTGTACGGCTCTGCCCCCCTTTCCACACTAATCCAAGGAGGTACAAAAAGGAAAAAAAAAAAAAAAAGCTTGGAAGAGTCCCGTAACCCGAAACTTCGCTCTCATCCCAACCTGGGAGGGGGAGGAGCGGCGGGGGCGGGGACCCCGGAAGGCAGGTGGTCGGCCGGGGCGGTAGGAGCTGGGATCTGGAAAAGGGAGAAGTTTGCTTGCTGGACACCGCGGGGTCTGGGTGAAGTTCGAGGCGGGAGGAGGGCAATCCGGGCAGGAGCCAGGCGGGAGGTGGCCCGGGTCCTGATGGTGTGGGCCCGGAAGAGGCTGGCTTAGCGCTTGGGAGTGGGGACCGCGTCCCTCTAGGGGGGAAGGACGCACACAGAAGCTTGGGCCGGGTGGCTAGTGTGGAGGCAACTTGGCTCGTACTTGGGGTGCTGCGGCCGTCACTGCTCCTCATGCTTCTCTCCCGCTTGTCCCAGGTCGCTCATCCGATCCTGCCCCGAGAGAGGCGCCAACAAAGGAGTCGAGGAGGTGCCACCCACCCCAGCTGCGGCGGGAGGAGGAGCGCCAAGGCCCGTGTCCCGACCCGCCGTGCGTACTCACTGGAGGGAAGGGCGGGGTGCCGCTCCGGGAGGGGGACGCCCGGTGGCCCGGGGTTAGCCAAGTTCCAGCTTTGGCGTCCCCTCCTTGGCTCCCACGAGAGGAAAGTTTGCCGTCGACGCTTGCGGCCGGCTCGCGCCCGCCGGGCCCAGGCGGTCGAATCTTCGGAGCGGGCGCTGTCCCAGCTCCGGGGAACCGCGAGCCGCGATGCCTGGGGCGGGCTCCCGGGGCCCCGCCGCCGGGGACGGACGGCTGCGGTTGGCAAGGCTGGCGTTAGTGCTGCTGGGTTGGGTCTCCGCGTCGGCCCCCAGCTCTTCGGTACCCTCGTCTTCCACCTCCCCGGCAGCCTTCCTGGCCTCGGGGTCTGCGCAGCCTCCGCCGGCCGAGAGATGCCCCTCGGCGTGCGAGTGCTCCGAGGCGGCGCGCACGGTTAAGTGCGTGAACCGCAACCTGCTGGAGGTGCCGGCGGACTTACCGCCCTACGTGCGCAACCTTTTCCTAACCGGCAACCAGATGACCGTGCTCCCGGCGGGCGCCTTCGCCCGCCAGCCGCCGCTCGCCGACCTGGAGGCGCTCAACCTCAGCGGCAACCACCTGAAGGAGGTGTGTGCAGGTGCCTTCGAGCATCTGCCGGGTCTGCGCCGCCTTGACCTCAGCCACAACCCTCTCACCAACCTCAGCGCCTTTGCCTTTGCGGGCAGCAATGCCAGCGTCTCAGCCCCCAGCCCCCTGGAAGAGCTGATCTTGAATCACATCGTGCCCCCCGAGGATCAGCGGCAGAACGGGAGCTTCGAGGGTATGGTGGCCTTCGAAGGCATGGTGGCAGCTGCCCTGCGCTCAGGCCTGGCACTCCGAGGCCTTACACGCCTGGAGCTGGCCAGCAATCACTTTCTTTTCCTGCCTCGGGACTTATTGGCCCAACTGCCGAGTCTCAGATACCTGGACCTCAGGAACAACTCCCTGGTGAGCCTGACCTACGCATCCTTCCGCAACCTGACACACCTCGAAAGCCTCCACTTGGAGGACAATGCCCTCAAGGTCCTTCACAACTCCACCTTGGCTGAGTGGCAAGGCCTGGCTCATGTCAGGGTGTTCCTGGACAACAATCCCTGGGTTTGTGACTGCTACATGGCTGACATGGTGGCTTGGCTTAAAGAGACAGAGGTGGTGCCAGATAAAGCCAGGCTTACCTGCGCATTCCCGGAGAAAATGAGGAATCATGGCCTCTTAGACCTCAACAGCTCTGACCTGGACTGTGACGCTATCCTTCCCCAATCCCTGCAGACTTCCTATGTCTTCCTAGGTATTGTTTTAGCTCTGATAGGCGCTATTTTCCTCCTCGTTTTGTATTTGAACCGTAAAGGCATAAAAAAGTGGATGCATAACATCAGAGATGCCTGCAGGGATCATATGGAAGGGTATCATTACAGATACGAAATCAATGCGGACCCCAGATTAACAAATCTTAGTTCCAACTCGGATGTCTGAGAAACAGGACCGGTCAAGGAGGACTCTGCATGAGGTGTAGACTTAAGGGTTTTTCTTTCTCCCTTTACTAGGCTTGCTCCACTTCCACACTCCACCATAGACACTATTGACTCTGATCCTCGTTATGTAAAATCCTGGTGTGTTCTGTTAATGTAAGGACATGAACAACTGTGCACATGTTTATTTACCCTTTTCCTTTCCGTACTCCTCGATGCCTGCGGAGGGAATTTTTGTTTTTGTTTTGTTTGTTTTTTTTTTTCTTCTCTCAAGTCGCAGCATGGACTTGGAATAGTTCAGTTCAAGGTGTAGCACAGATAACATTCAACAGAGGCTGCCTCAGTTTTTTTGTTTTTTTTTTTTAGACAAAAGTACTTTATTCATAAATGAGTTTCACCCTCACCTACCTAAATGATGGAGGAAATATTGCATCCCCAAACTGCCTGCAGACCGTAGCAAGCTCTTACATAGAACTTTGTAGTGCACAGGAGCACCTGCATCCAAGAGCATGCGTACATTTTACTGTTCTGCATATTAAAAAGAAAAAGTTGCAACTTCAGATAACTTCTTTGACAAACTAAATTACTTTTTGATTGCAGTTTATAGGAAACTGACCTGAGGTTTTTCGGTGTTTTGTTTTGTTTTGTTTTTTTTTATAAACTGCATTGAGATCCAACAGATTGGATTGTTATAAAAAAAAAATCAATAAAAGAATCTTAAAAGAAGCATGTTGTGTTCAAGTTTGGTATTTTGAAAGGAGGATTAAGGGCAATGGTATTGAATAGTCTGGGTTCAAATACTAGTGAAGTTATTAGTTAGCAGAGCTGAGAATCAGCCTGGAGCAGTGTCTCATATAAATAGACTGGAGATAATTCTGAAATGATGGATTCTTTTAGGGCTTAAGTGGAATTAAAGTTATTTATAGGGCCAGAGTATTAGAGGTCCCCAAGTTAACGGTGTTCATTATGCGTTATTTAAAAGAGCATTGGGAGGTTGGTAATAGTGAAGAATTCTTTATGATAAACATGTCACAGCTGCCACTTTGTCTAGACTAATTTAGTTGCTAAGACAGAATCATTAGCCAAACTGAATGAAGTTGCTCCATGGAATTTTAGAGCCAAGTGTGAGTCATGTGGTGGCAATAAATGTGTGAAAATAAAGTATCTTAAAATATTTTGAAGTAAAATATCTTAAAACACAAATTAAGAGCAATATTTTCAGAGATCATAAATTGGAGTTCAGAGAGCCTCGAGAATCTGCTTTTAAATTTTCAAAGTGGAACATTGTGTTTCTTGGAGTTATTATGATCGTGTTTAAGGAGATAACCAGAGATAAATACTTGTATCTAGAGACAAGTATTATAAGTAGTTATTAGATTCTTATGTTCAGTATTTTAAGAATTTGAGGGCTTTTAAAAGAAGTCTTCTCAGCTCTGAGCACCATGAAAGTAAATGTATATACCTCCATAAGGAATAAATCATACTTAGGAATAAATTAAAGCAATTTCTCATTAACATTCTTGTCATCCTATACTCTTGTCTCATCTCTATCCCTCCAGCCCCTGCCATCGTCTGCCACTTGCAGTGAACAGTAAATTTTGTTAACCTGTCTCCAGGCCATTGATTGAACGAACTGAGGTTCAGCCATTACTTCAGATAGGAGGTCACTTGCGTCAGTAAATGTTAACTCTTTTTCATGCTAAGTGATTCATGTCTACGTTTGCTTTACATGTGAAATAAAACTTACGATTTGCTTTTTTTTATAAATAAAGTAGCTCTTAAGTTATGAAGCTCTTTGCAGATTACTGGATTGAGGAATTTTCAAACGTGGATCTATTCATTATTTACAATTGGTATATATAGTCTAGTGTGAATAGTGGGGCTTTAAGATCTTAAAGTTTATATGCATTACTTTGTGAAATAGTATTTACTATTATGGGTAGTATTTCTAATCCTATAATTACCTGAGTAAAGGCCAAATATTAGACACTCTTGTGTTTTATTGAATATGCTGAGTATTTATGAGGAATTCATAAACTGACTGCCATTATTTTCAAAGAATAATGAAGGTACACAACTGCCAAAATAGTAAAAACATTTAATATATAATAGGAATATGCTATTGATGACTGGTTGACTGATGCATAGATATTAGACAGTATCGATGAGCCTGTATTTGAAGATTACTTCTTTGTCACCTGATAATCAAACAGTTAAAATTGGAGCACTCTTAAAGATTCAGGAACTTTGGAGGTTCATTGGTTTTTATTTTGTTTGTTCGTTTGTTTGTTTGTTTGTTTGTTTTTCTATCAATTCCCAAACCAGTGATAACTATGAGAGAACAAAGATGGCCTCCTGCAGGTCAGGAGATGGCAGAGTTAAGGTTGTCGTCGCCCCCATAACCACTGTCCTGCTCTTCTGCATGGACCGGCTGAAGTGCTGGAGCTTTAGTTTGTATTGGCACAGTACGTGATGTAGACAGTACAAGTGTTCTAAGTTCTTGGAAGACAGGTGCTGAGTAAGCACACTAAGGATGTGGGAGTGATAGACAACACAGAATATAAACAAAAGTGACTCCATTTAAAATAAACAATTAGACTAGCTACAAATACTGTTCTTTACCATTAGACCTCGTTCTTAGAAACCCAGGGAGTTCCATTCTAAAAGTAAATTTTGGTTGCCTTTATACTTTATTGCAGAGGTTAAATATTCAGGAGACATCCTTTCTTGAATTTCATTTAAAGAAGGTTAGAGAAATACATTTTAATCTCCTAATTTAAAAAGCTATTCAAATATCTAATACATTTCTAGGCAGGAAAGATTTTAGGACAGTGCAGCTGTTTGCCCCCACATCCAGTGACACTCACTCTTCAGCATTAGTTCTTGTCGCCACCTCGACTGCCCTAAGTGCAATGTATCAGCCATCTATCAGGTTTCTCCTAGAAAACACTGAAACATTTGATGGGTTCATATCTGTTTTAAGGAAGAAAAGATGAACGGGAAGGCTGGGTTGAAACACATGAGTGACTCAAAATTATTAAGTTCTCATGACACATCATGATTGGCAATGAATGTGACTTAATGCTCATTGCAGTGATTTAACTGAAAGTCCCTTACTCCTGTTCCATCTTCTAAATGTGTCAGTGACATCAGGTACCCAATCCCTGGCTTTCTCCCTTAGGCATTGTCTCTGTTCTGCACCCTTGGGCCTGGCGTTCAAAAGCTGCGCTTGCTTAGTTGAAGATCTTAGAAGCATCGCTGTTCATCCTCCATATCATGTCTGCTTTCCATCTTGACTTCTCCAAAGATTTCAGTAATAGATACCACGAAAATCTGCAAGGCTGTGAGCTAAGCACATGCCTTCCTCCTGCCCCGAAATCCCTTCAGCCTTCAGCCTTCAGAGCAGCATCAGGAAGACAGACTCTCTTAGATCAGGTTGGGGAGAAAAGGGAGGAATTCTGTTTGTGGGTAACACAGGAAGCCTCTTCAGTAATTCCTCTTTGGAAGGTTTCAGCAGGGCTTGATGAAATCCCATACCGTCCAGTGTTCCTGTCCCCTATCAGATGGGGAAAACAACTCTGTGAAAAGTGGCTCCTTGAAGCCTTCATACCTTTTCATTCTTCTTGAAGACTGGAGTCAAAAAAGGCAGGCTCTTCAAATTTTGTGTTTTGCCTTAGAACATTTTAGAGGCTCGGTCATTGTCATGGGTTAAAAAACAAACAAACAAACAAAAACCCTAGATTTAAAACTGCTTAAGATACGGTTTATATATTCACAGGTGCATGAATTCCTAGTGTGTCACACTCAAAAGGGCTGTCAGACATGTCACGCAAGTGACATTTTTCTACAGATGAAAAAATGATGATTGTGACTTTAAGGCCAGCCATTCTAGACCCTGCAATCCAAAGCTACCCATCTCTCATCCTGATTGACAGGTAGCAGTATTGCTAATTGCCTACCTTGGAAATTCCATGTCTAATTTTTAAAAGGACAGTTTCTTTGGTGTGTGTTTTTTGGTTCTTTGAGTGAGTGTTTCAGACTCCTTCAGATTTCACTTTGAGATTAGTACTATTAGAGAAAAGCAACAGGTACTAGTGGTCCTGTAGATCCATGCTTCTGAATGCCATGCCTCAGGCCCCTGAACATATGTCTGTGCTTTTTAAATGTTTAGCTGATGGTTGTTACTAAAACATGTCTCTATGTCTATAGCATGATAGGAAATAGTTTTATAATTAAATTATTTATAAATTATATAAAATAATGGATTTTATCACAGCATTTTAATATATACCTCTTCACTCCCATGCTAGGAAATAGTTTGGAAACTCCCTGGTGATAATTGGATTGGAAGGATAGAAACTCTGGCATGCTGGGTAATGTGTATCATTCTATCTTGAAGAGGAATTACTTTAGCTGGTGAGGAACGAAACAAATTAGGCCAAATTCATGACCACACAGTTGGTCACCTGGTCAAACAGTAAGCTTTGCATGATCATGGTCTGCTGGTCTGCCTGTGCTTATACCAGGGGAGACCAAACAGGGGAGCTCCGGCGATGCAAAGCGTTGTCACTTTAATAAATCCATGTGCTGGCAGGCTGGGGCCAGCACTGCTGCTGCACAGGCTCTCTGTCTGTGCATGCAGCCCCACCGACAAGAACCCCACTGGTCTCCCATTGCAGTACGCACGCCACGGACTGTAAAAGGTTTGTCACTTACATGGATTCTGAGAGGATTGGTACTTTTTGAATTTAATCTGTAGGAGATTGGATTTGCCTTATTATCTAACATCAAAATGTGCCTTAAGTTATGACTGCTACATTACAAACTTAATGTAACTTTTTATTAAATATGCTCTCATATTTAGCCAACATTTTATGTTAATAAGGCTTATTTATGATTCAGTTTAATTTGGTTAATGTCAGAAAACACTTATCAAGGAAGGAAAAACTTCAGATATGACCAACAAATAAGATATTTTTGTGGGAAGTACATATTTAGTAAATGCATTTTAATTTAAGGATATAATCAGGATGCAGATCTTTATTGGGAGCTAGTAGGCTTTCTCCACATAGTACTGGCTTTACTACTTTTTGGTTGACTTCTGCAAAGACAGCTATGATATATGATATTTCAATGTCACTACTTGTACACAGGGGAAGTGGACTATCTGTGACTTTAGGCAGGCCAGTTTATAAGCATGTCCCTCATGGACATTTTCCTCCAGTGTTCGAGTGTGGTGGCAGTGAGCTTCAAAGAAGACCTGGCTTTACAATCAGACATGTTCTGTGATCGTTCATATAGCTCTAGAACACGGCTACAGAGCTTTTAAAATAGTTAAGTTGCCTTATGCTTTATAATAATTTAATATCATATAATATATAATATAAATACAATAATATAAATAAAATATAATTTATAAATATTTAAAGCACCAGGGGTTAGGGGTCCACAGTGTTTTATCCTGTCATCAAGGGGGAAATGTCTTTATATTGAGATAAACTGCTTCTTCTTTGTGTCACATGTACTTTACATATGTACTTTACATGTGATTTACATGTAATCATTGCCATTATCCCTAAAGTGTTTTAGTAGCTGGTTTTAGAAATCTTCATTTCATACAAGAGGATATGCTTTGTGACTTTGGCAATCCTCTCATGAGCATTGTTGTGACTGCCTGTGTTTCTGCTTTTGACATTTTATCCCCAATCCAGCTGCTCGAAGCAGAATCTAAACCTTTATCTACCCCCCCCCCAAAAAAAAATGTTGAAGTCAATTTAAAAAGCACAGAGTTCACTTTTTTGTCATAAGGGTTTTTATATCAAATTTTACAGAGCAGTAAAATATTTGTGGACAGGATTTTGAAGAATAAGAAAACAAACTAGTTGCAGTTTTAAACCTGTGAATGTTTGGTTTCTTCATGATAGCATAAGTTTAGTAGGACAATTAGCTTAGAATAAGACAGAGAAAAGGAAGGAGGGATGTGGAAGGGAGGCAGAAAGGAGGTATAGAGGAACATAAGCAAAGTTAATTGACCTTTTCCATGCTAGGACGGAAATTTCAAGGCAAGTCATGTCCTTGCCTGCTCTCTGGTTTTATTTTAGATGACATGTGTGTACCTGATCATTTAAATTCCACGCAAGTGTTTGAACTGTGTATTGATTTTTGAATTTATTTGCTTTAAAATCTCAATGAGGTTCCATGAATCATTTATCCAGGTTATTCAATAAATATTTGTTAAATGCTTTGTTTGTATCAAGCACCAGTGTTAGGATAGAGTTTTAAAAATGACTTTCAGACATAGAGATGTTTCTCACCTACTAGTGAGGTTCAGTAATGATAATAATGGACGTTTTACCAAGTGTTTCCTGGAAGGTAGACTTTCAACAACGCCCTCTGAAGAGCAGAATGAGGCCGGGAGAGGAAAGGGAGTCACTGTCTATGCCTAGGTAGTAAAAGTTGGGTGTGAGATTTAAACAGCAAGTTTTTTTTTGGAGGGGGTTGGAAGCTGGGGGGGGGGAGTCTGTCTCTAGGATACATGCTCAAACCTCGTTCTTATGTTTTTTTGTCTTGTTTTTTTTTGTTTTGTTTTGTTTTGTTTTTTTGTTGTTTGTTTTTTTTTTTTGAGACAGGGTTTCTCTGTGTAGACCTGGCTGTCCTGGAACTCACTTTGTAGACCAGGCTGGCCTCGAACTCAGAAATCCACCTGCCTCTGCCTCCTGAGTGCTGGGATTAAAGGCGTCCACCACCACGCCCAGCCCTTGTTCTTATGGAACAGCATAATATGAACAGTTTAGCTATAGAGTGGATGACAAGCATTGCTGGAGGCTGGAAGAATCTGGAAACGGTTCCTGGGAAAGTTATCTTTTAAGGTTATTTGGAAGAAGAGGCCACCTCAGATGCTGGGTGGGAGGAAATAAACTCACCACGGGGAACAGCAGCAGCAAAGAAAATGAGGAATGGTGTTTCAAAGCCTTAATGCTTTCTATCATGGGGAGGCTTGCAGAGTCCCGGCGCGTGCACATCACAGGTACATCTGAACTGTCAGGACTTACCGCTGACACCTGATCGATGACTGGAACACAGCATAGAATTGATTGAAAATGTCTTTAAAAGCTAAGCCATATTGCAATCTAAGAGGCTTGAAGTACCAGGCCAGTAGTAAAAGTACCATTGACTGCCTTCTTTAGGAACCAAGGTGTGATTGTTGGAAGACACGCAGATCTTGGTCACCGTCTGAAATGTTAGGCACTTCGAAGGGGCAACAAGTGACGTCTGAGGACTCTTTCAGCATTAGTAAGTGGATATGCATGTGGCCTGTAAATCCTTAAGAAATTCCCAATTTCCACCCCAAAAAGGGTGAGCTAGAAATAAGAATAGTTGTTGGTAATTAATTGGCTAGATCATTGGACCTACCCCAAGAGTCTTTTAGAGTATGAACATTGAACTAGCTGCTTCACAAGGCCGACCTAGACTACATGAAGTGTAGCAGTTTTAGATGACAGTTCCTCCTCATGGACACATTGACTGAGATTGGATGGCCATGGCTCTCTATAGAGCATCATCACATGACAGGGTGACTAGGACTTCGGCAAAGCTTACAGACTGTCTTTTCTAAGTACTCATCTCACAGGACTCTAAGCCACCGGTGGGTGGAGGTGAGAGAGGGCTGACATCCTACAACAATACTTCATCTAGCAAAGCACAGAGTGTGGGACAAGTCACTTCCTCCTGTAGGTCATATATGCCAGAGAGTCCAGGTTTGGTTGTCTTCTGTATGGCATTTCTGTGATCAGGAGGTCTCCACGGTTGCTGAGCCTGAAGAGTGTTGTTTCATGGACCACAGCCCAAGGGGCAAGCTGGGTGCAGAGAATCACTGGCTGGACCGGTGCAGGACTTTATCACCACAACAGTCCTGTATGCAGCAAGCAGTTGATGTTTCAACACTTGCATTACACCAGAAGCCAACAGACAGTTTGTACCTACCGCATGGGAAGGTTGCTGAAGTTTCTGCCATGAAGGAGCCTAGAAGCCAGGCATTTAAAAGAGTGCTAGATATAGTGTAGTTTAGACAGAGTGCCTTCTGTTTCGGGGGGGGGGGTCCTCCTTAATGGCTGCAATTTTCAAGGAGCAAAGTAAATGAGTTTAAGTAAAACAAGTTAATATTACATGATCCTTTTAACTAAAAGATGTTGGAATTGTTTTGACATCATGGGAGTGCCGTGAGACCTGTCATTGTTTTGCAGCAGAATCAGGGAAGTATAACTGCAAAAATAATTACTAGAGATTTAAATGAGGTAGTAGGGCCCTGTGGCGTAGTATGGTGGTGTAGTGTGGTGGTGGTGTAGTGTGGTGCTGGTGTAGTGTGCTGATGGTGATGTGTGTGTACCTGTTTTGAGTGTCTCTGTTTCTTGAATGAGCATGTCAAATGAATCTTGGAAAATGAAGCTGTCCTCTGTGTAATACACCAGGCTATTTAAATAATTATTGGGTCTAAGAGTCTTCACTGAAGGTTCTCTATGAGATGCTATTTACTTCTGCCAGGTCTCAGCATTGTCTTTATTGGGCAATTAAAGGTGAAACTCTTGTAGTTGCTCCTACAGTTTAGATGATGGCTTTAAATTCCTGTAGCTCTTGTCTTTATACTGGAATGTGATGTTTTACTTGTGGAGTAAGGTCCATGAGGTCCCATTTCTTTTTCTGCTAATTTTAAGTGCCAAGTTTACTGATGACTTGCAGGGTCAAAGCCTCCTTGCCTGTTGTGGGATATTTTAGGTCAATAAGACACTGCGACCACAGAAAACTTAGTTAAGGCCTTAGTTCTGGCACTAAGGTGCAGTGTATGTGTAATCAGCAAGGCCAGTGGGCAAGCCAAAAGGAAGAGAAAGTCTCTCTGTCTCTGTCTCTCTCTCTCTCACACACACATACACACACACACACACACACACACACGCACAGGAACACGCACATACACACTCGCACACACACACTCCAAGAGGGTATGACAAGATCTGATATATACTGTACTTTGCAGACCAGACATTCATACTATTCTAGTCTGGCTTGAGCAAGGGAGGAAATGGATCTGGTTCTGATTGTGGTTATGCAATTGGACCAAATGGTTTCCAGCTTTGTATGACCTGAATTCTCCCCTTTGCATCCTTGCCATTCCAAGAGAGTGATTCCAAGTCAGCTAATTTGTATTGGTTTCCAATATTGCAGGAGTGAAGAATAGGGAGAAGAGACATGAATACATCAGAGGGTAGACATTTAAAAAAAAAAAAAAAAAACGGAGTCAGACTCTAATAGTCATTGTTGCAGGAAGACTAACCTGGTTGACAGGGCATGATACACTGGAGACACCGCAGTTTTAAATTAGCTCTATAAGACACACTGCATATGGACGCATGTAGCTTTCTGTTGCTTACATAGCTATATATTTTTCACATAACTGACTAAAAGCAGTAAGTCATTTTGTGTTCTTAATGGGAAAAATGGGGACTATTTCTTCGGCAGGGAAACGGAGGCACCCTGGAAGATAAGTAGTCTGCCCAAACCTGCATAGCTAGATAAGTGGTAGAGCTAAAACTCTCGACTGGAAAACCAACTTCTGTTCTCATTTGTGCCTTAGTCACTGTGCCCTATCAGTTCTGGCCTGTACCCTGATAACAACTGCGGTGCTGTGGAAACTAAGAGAGAGGAAATCACAGATACTCTCTCAGCAATGGTAGAGTGGGTCATTTTGAGAACCCAAGTGACTTGTGATTCCAGTTTTGAGTCTTAGTAATCTCTAAAGATCTCCATCTGTTTGAGTGTGTGCTGTGTGCCATGGTCCAGTTGTGGAGGCCAGAGGACCACGTGCAGGATCCTGTCGTCCCTTGCCATGCACACACTTTCCACTCAGCTCATCAGGCCTGATTCCCAGGGCTGTTTCCCAGCTGGCTCCTGTCTCTTGATTACGTTTCTATTTTTCATTAAGTCATAAACACAAAAGTCTCTATATTTGAAAAGATTTTAAAGATTTATTTTGTATCTTTGGTCTCTGTCTCTATCTGTCTGTCTGTCTGTCTGTCTCTGTGTGTGTGTGTGTGTGTGTGTGTGTGTGTGTGTGTGTGTGTGTGTTTGTGTGTGTAGTGAGAGGCCAGAAGCTGGAGCTGGAGTTACAGGTAGGATGTGGGTGATGAGAACTGAACTCCAATCCATTGGAAAAAACGTGAAGACCTCTTAACCACTGGTTTCTGTTTGTTTGTTTGTTTGTTTGTTTGTTTAACACAGAGGAACAATGATCGAATTAGAAGGCCCTGAATGAGATATTCCATATTGAAAAGACTAAAGTCTACAATTTATGGAGCAGAGCCATGACTCACTTTGTAAAATCATTGTGCAAGCATGAGGACCCGAGGCCAAATCCCAGCACATACAAAAGAAGGGGGACATACAGGCTCATGCCTGTAATCCTAGCACTGGGAACATGGGATTAGGCAGACATGTGCACATGCACATACATGCACGTGTGCACTTGCACGGACAGGTTTATGCAACACAGAGACTATACTTAGAAGTCTAAAGTGAAAATCAAGGCCTCTCTGATCACCTTGAGAGTGACAACGCTGTTTACCACAGGGACCTAGATGGGTGCAGTGGTTTCTTTTGTGAACTTGAATGGTCAGTTTTGGCTTTGAGATTACGAGCTGCATCCTTTGGGGGATGGTTCCTGTAAGAGCAGTGTAGGTGATTACAGCAGTCATTCCTCAGCTTCTCCTAGGTGCTTGGCCTTCCTGATCAGCCGTGACTCACATCTACCATGAGAGGTAGGGGGTGTGCAGACCTTCCAAGTTTAGTAAACTTTGCCATGTCTTTAGCATCTTTCACTGGGCAGATGCCTCTCTGAGAATACTGGGAGCATGCTACCTGTCCCTCTACCTTATCTGCCAGAGCAGTAATCCTCCATTCTCACCAAATCCTGGTTCTTATATAAACTTTCCCTGGTGTGAAATGAAATCAGGATAGCCTGCAAAAAACCTGCACTGGCTTTGTAACCCTTTAGCTGACATCATTGGTCCTATCAGCAAGCAGATACCTGTTTGGTCCAAAGAAACAAGTGTTTTTGATTAACCTGACCTTTAGACTAAAATCCAGACTGCATTTTTGTTCTGAACTGATTGGATGGCTTTGCTTGCGTGGGTAGCCAGTAGTGTCAGTCTGAGGATCTTTGGTAAAAATGTAGCAGTACTAATAGAATGAACAACTCTTTGAGTCAGCTGCCTCTTGGTTGGAGGTAAGTTGCTTAGACTTTGGGGAAAACTGACTCAATTCTATGACTCTGTGGTAGGAAAAAAAATAGCATTTCACTAAACAAAGTTTGCAAGGATGATGTTCAGGCTATTTGACAAGTTCTTTGTTTTGCTGGAGAAGCTCAGTATGCAGCTAGCGTGGTGCCAACAGAGAGCAGCTTAACCAGATAGAACTGCATTTGGCCAGTTTTTGGAGTGGGGCTGAGTTCCATGCTGCACTATGGTTGACATGAGCATCATTAGTAGCTGTGGTACTTTTTGGGAAGAACCTGGTAGTACCATAACCTCGGGGAAGCAGGATGTTTTTGTTGACTGTGGCAGAAATCCCAGGGTAGAGGTAAATGGATTTCTTGTAAAGACAGAAAAGAGTTCAAGTTCGGAGGCAGGGCAGCAACATCCCAGGAATGGAGGCTGTTTCTAGCTGAGTCTCATTGACTCATTGGCACCTACATGCTTTTGATCTAAACTGGCTTGAGTCTGGAATCACTCTGGAAAGAGCCCTTGGAATCCCTGCTCTTTCCTCTAGTAGGAGTTGCTGTTGTCTTGCACGGATACTTTCTTGGGCATGAGTGTGTAAGTGTGTGTGTGTGTGTGTGTGTGCGCGCACGCGCGTGCTTGTGTGTGTGTGTGTGGGGGGGATGGAACTCAGCTTCCTTAATGTTTTCCTTCTGTCTCTCTTTCTTACCACTGTACTTTTCATATTAAAAAACAGATTGTTTTTTTGATGAGTTAAGTCCAGACAAGATTGAACTCCTGGTGATCCTCTTGCCTCAACTTCCCAAGCACCTATAGAGTATGGATTAATAGCCAGCATAAAGGAGATTTAAGTTTATGTCAGGGTAAGGTATCTTTTTCTTCCACATAGCAAAATGAGACATCTGTCATTTAATTAGTGAGGTTTGCAGTTCATAAAACATTTGTTCAAGGTTTTCCAAGGGTCGGCGAGCTTGCTGGGGCATAAGGGAAGGAAAAGATGGGAGGAAAGAGAAGGGATGCATTTCCACAGAGGAAGTGAGGTACTGTTGGAATAGAAGTACTATAGCAATAGGAGCTATAGTAGGTTCAGAAAACACTGCATGGTCCCAAAGAAAAGGTTAGACTAGCTGGGTGAGTCAGAGAAGACCTGGTGTTAGTCATTAGATTTGAGCATTGACAGATTAAAGCACTAGAAGCAATTACTGGTTGCCTTCAGATCAGCCATGCCACTCTGCCTCAAGCCTCCTTCTGGCTAGTGTAGGAGCACTCTATTTTAAAGGCCAACAATGCCGAATGCTTACATTTTGTGCCTTCTCTGAAACTAGGGATGGGCATGGGTCGTTCCATCCAATTGGCAGCTTAGCAGGGGCGGCATGCTAAGAAAGATTTCCTTCCCTAATAGAAGATGTATGTGAGAGTCACTTTCTTTTTGGGTGTGGACTTGTCAGGATGTGGCACTGTGTGCAGTGGCATCTGTTTTGTGTCTCCAGATGAGGCAAAGCTGAAGACCATAACCTATAAGATGAGGCTATCAAGCCAGAATGATGAACCCGTCCGTACAGCTCCTACCTCAGAGCTCCTTGTTAAGGAACATCATAAATATTGTTTGGGAGCCATACTCCTCTAGAAGGCTGACAGAGTCCCCCCAACTTACTGTCATCTAGCTTAATTAATATTGAAGTGATGAATACTCTGGCAAAAGTAGTGTTGGGAGGAAAGGTTAGAATTCCAAGTTAAAGTCCATTATTTCAGGGAAGTCAAGGTGGGAACTCAAGCAGACAGAAGAAAGGGAGAGGGAGAAAGACAGGCGGACAGACAGACAGACACAGAAAGGCAGTCATACAGAGATACCGAGACATAGACAGAGACAGAGAGACACACCTACACAGGGAGAGAGAGAGAGAGAGAGAGAGAGAGAGAGAGAGAGAGAGAGAGAGAGAGAGAGAGAAGGTGCCCTTTGGTTCCAGAAGAGGGCATCAGGTCTCTTGATACTAGCACTACAGGCAGTTTCGAGTCAACCAACCTAGGTGCAGGGAACAGGACCCCAGGCTTCTACAAAAGCATCAAGTGCACCCATTTGATGAGTATTTTACTTTACTTTTTTTTTTTTTTCATGCTTATCCTTAGCTCCTTTGAGTTTTCTCCACTCAGTCAACAAGAACATATAATTGGCAGTCATAAAGACAGAATACTCTGTGTTTTATACCAGCACTGGTTAAGTATTAAATGATTTTGATTGCTTGAGGTAGTTCTCCTCGGATTAACTCCCCCAGCTAAGCATCTCCAGAATAAATGACTCAATTGCGCTGCATACATGCAGACAAGAAAACCAAATAGCAGCGAGGCACCTCCTGGTTTGATATGCCGTTAGTTTGTATTTTGACCAACAGTAATAAAATTATTTTGTTCTTAAAGGTTTTTGTTACAGAATAATGAATTATTCGTTGTGAAGCCACTGAGAACTTCGACAGAATGAACAGAAGAAGTAAACCAGCTGAGTTTCTGTGTTCCCAGGCCACTGTTGTCCTTAACATGCTTTCCCCACCACCCCGCACACTAATTAACTTTAAAGGATTGAAGATGATGCATGAAATATTGAAGTTTAAGTAGGAAATGTCAATAACATCCCTAGTTCAGCTTTCGGGATGAAGCAGCAAGCGATGGCGTCTTGGAGCCATTCACCACTTGTGTGGTAAGATCTACAGGATTCAGGCAGTTCCTCGGGTGTTCTCCTTTACTTCCCACGGTGAAGGTAAGTGGTCCTGGTGTGTCCTGAGAGATGCCCTTCCTCTGTAACATCAGAGGGAACTCAGGCTTTGGATTTTTCAGAAAGACTGTCACAGTCCAGCAGAGCTTACCCTTGTTCTGAACACAGCATTTAAAAATCATTCTTTTTGAGGACTCAGAACATAATCCTGTTATCAAAAATTCTCTAGAAGACTGCACTTGACTCTGACAGTTTGAGAAACGAGGATGCAATGATTACTCTGATCTATTTAAGAATTGGAAAGACCAGGGGCTACTCTTCATTTATCATCAAGGATTCTTTTGCTTGCAACTTCCAGTTTGTCTATTCCTCATTAATGGAGGCTGTTACCATACCCTTCTAGCTATGTGTGGGATGTCTAGAAAACATTTCATCTGGTCATGTTGGAAAATTGTTATACTTAGCATATTGATTGGACCAGGGAAAGACCTTAGACATGTCCTGAGGCTGTGCATGGAAGTGTTTGTGTGTGTGTGTGTGTGTGTGTGTGTGTGTGTGCGCGCGCGCGCCGCGAGCTCCTGAAGTTGATGCTGGATGTCTTCCTTTGTCACTGTCCACTCTGTTCGTTGAGTCTGTAGCTTGCTGAATCTTGCTAGTCTAGATAATCAGTTTTCCCTGCGGATCCCAGGACCCGTCTCCCTACTGCTGAGATTGCAGATGTGCCAAGCCTGCCTGGCTTTTATAGTGTTTACAACTTAGATTACCTGGGTTCTGAACATTGGAACACTGGTGTCTCTCCAGTCCTCCACTTGGTTCTTTTAGACCGGGGTGGTGGTGGGGTGGGGTGGGGTCTATTCCTGAACTTCCTGGCCTGTGAGCACGAGGGAGCCTCCTATCTCTGCCTCCCAAGAGGAGCTATTACAGGTTCAGACCGCCATGTTGCCTGGTTTTTTTGGGAGTGGGTGGGGAGTGGATACTAGCGCTTGAATTTATGTTATCATGTTTGGGCATGGCAAACACTTGTCAACTGAGATGGATTTCCAGTCCCAAGTTTTAGTATTAAAAAAGTTGGGTTATCTTTAACAGTTATCTGTACCTTATAAACAGTATGCATAGTCATGTTTTAGCATGGTGCTCCTGAAGGAGCAGTTTGCTCCTGAGGTCCCTGGAGTCCTTGTTAAAATGGTATTTCTGACTGAAAAGGTCTGGGCTGGATCTGAGATTCTGAAAGTTTCTATAAATTCAGTGCCAAAGCCTTGGCCCAGGGAGAGGCTGTGGTTTCAGTGATTTTAGAGGAAGAAGAAGGAAAAAAAAAATATTGCTGTTACCAAACAAACAAGCAAACTGGAAGGCACAGCCCTTGCTGGGTGAACGTGAGGACTGGAGTTCAGATCCTCAGACCTTTGTAAACCACCAGGATGAGTGTGACCTTGCCTGTAATCCTAGCAGAGACTGGCGATCCCTGACCCTAGCTGGCTAGCTCCAAATCAGCAGGCTGCAGGTTCAGTGAGAGACTCTGCCTCAGTATACAAGGTGGAGAGTGAACCAAGAAGACACCTAATGTCCACCTTCAGCTTCCACACTGGGGGAGCACACAGATGAGTGAGCATCTGTACAGGCATGTGCAAAAAACACCACACACACATACACACACACACACTACTACCTACCCACCCACCTCCCACCCACGGGCCCCTTTTTAAGAATTGTCCTGCAAATGTCAGATATTATCAACCTAAATCATGTGCAAATCCATGGGGGAAATGCTTAACTATTTGCAACTACAAAAATGTATGAAGCGTTAAGTCACATTTTCCAAAGTGCTTTTTATTTGTGTACTTAATTCCTTAGCCCTGTCTTTTCTGACACAAGTTCAAACCAGAGTCTAGACTTCAGACATCAAGTGTATAACCCAAGCTCCAATTTAGGATTGGTGTTTGGAAGGGAACCCAAATGGATTGTTTCCAAGGCTTTGAAGATATTTAAATGTAGTCATTTTCATTAATTGCTCCTAACAAGTAATTAATACTGCTTCAGGCTTTCACAGGAAATCACATCTTTCCCATGCTGCACCGGGGCTATAGGAGCATTGTGCAGCTTCCAGGCCCCTTGATTGCATGCCTTTGGAAGAAGCTTTGAAGTAAGAGCAGGGGAGATTTAGCAGAAAGACCCTGTGCTCAGAACTCATGAGTGGAGTGGAGGGCGAGGCGTTAGAGGCCAGTTGTTGTTGATATTTTATTGTTGTCTTGGCTTTGGGGAGTGTTGAACATTGGGCCTGTGACAGAAAACTTCACAATAGTTCTGCAAAGTGGAATTCCCCCATCCCCGCTTGAGAAAAATTACCTAACACAAGGAAAGGTTAAGGGAAGTAAATATTTATCTCAGTGGCTACAAACAGTGCATTTTAACAAGTTAGCAGCAGACTCCACCGCCCATCCTGTGGCTCCAGCTAGATGCCTAGCCCTGGCTGCAGGCATGCATGCAGGCCTGGCCACACAGGTCCTACCAGGCAGTTCAGGCATAACCCTTTCACCCACCCAGCAAGCCTTCCTGCCTGTGGGGGCCACGCACCCCACAGGCAACTCCCCACAGGCCTCCAGGTATCAGCAGGAGCTCCCTCCATCAGGCAGTTCTGGAAGGGAGAGCCACATTCCAATCTTCCAGAGAACTCTTCCTTTCTTTCCCTACTGGGGGTGTCAGTAAACCAGACACTACAGGTGCTTTGGTCAACATTCCTTTGTCTATGGTCTTAAAGGTCAGGATTGAGGTTAGAAGTTTTAACTGGAAAAGATTCCTTTATTGTAAGCAACAGGGGTGCCAAATCCTAGCCATTCCATTACTGACCTAAAGAGATTTTATTTTATTTACATTTCAAATGTTATTTCCCCTTTCCTGGTTTTCTGTCCAAAAACCCCCATCCCATCCCCCTTACCCTGCTTTCCTGAGGGTGCGTCCCCACCCATCTACCCACTCTTGCCTCACCACCCTAGCATTCCTCTTAAACTCAGATCCTCTCCCCCCCCCACCCCCACCCCCCAGGAAAAAGAAATCCCTAACTGGATGCTGAAAGCAATTAAAACAAATCTTCAAAAGCGGAGTGCAGGGCACTTGTACAGCACATTACAGTCCTGATACACAGAGGCTGCATTTCCGTTAAGCATCACGTTCCCAGTTGCCTGTTCAAGCAAGCAGCCTGGATGGCTGAGTATTCTACCCTTAATTCAGCTACCTTTTTTATCTCTTCCTCTGCTGTTAGTCGGACTTTCTCCAAATCCTTCCTTCCAGCCCATTTTAGCAGAGCTCCCCTTTCCCTCTGTCTTCTTGATGTTGAGGCTATGGCTTCAATCCATAAGAAGTCTTAAACAAGCTTTTAGTGTCACTCCCTGGGTATGAAGGGATGTACCCCAACTGAGGACTTCAGTGATCTTCATTTTTTTTTTTTTTTTAAGATGTTTGTCTTGATTCTGCTTCATAATAAATATTCTCAGAATGCCCAGGGCCAGTGGACCCGTGCCAAGTACCCGATGACGCCTGTGCAGCTAGCTGAGCTGAAGAGGCCACTGCTACAGTACCATCTTTCATCTGCTATAAACTGTTTATAAAGTTGCCTCCAGATAAAAGTGCAGAACTTAAAACACAATTAACAACCGGAGGGGATGGCTCAGGAGGTAAGAGCGTTTGCTGTGAAAGCTGGAGGACCTGAGTTCAATTCGCAGCACTTCTGTAAAAAGCTGGGTACAGATGCCTGTAGCCTGGAAGAAACAGCATTTCTCATTCAGTGGGAGACTGTCTTTTTTTTTTTTTTTTTTTGATACAGGGTTTCTCTGTGTAGCCCTGGCTGTTCTGGAACTCACTTTGTAGACCAGGCTGACCTCGAACTCAGAAATCCGCCTGCCTCTGCCTCCGGAGTGCTGGGATTAAAGGCATGCACCACCACGCCTGGCAGGAGACTCTGTCTTAAATGAGGAAGGTGGAAAGCAATAGATACTTGATATCCTCCTCTGGTTTCCTCAGTATGGACCCTCAAGTACATGCAACACACACACACACAAACACACACACACACACACACACACACACCTCTCCATTTTGAGAAAGAGGAAGCAAATCATAGATGCCAAAGGTTTAGGAACATTTGATGGTGGTGGGAGTGGACAACAGAGCCTCAACATAACCAGCATTGACCATAGGGCTGCAGCTGGCTTTAAACCTACATCTGGGGTCTGACAGCCATTGCAGACAACACCACCCCAGGCCTTCTACACATCATCATGGGTCCTGTGCATGTGTGTCTATGTGTGAACGTGCATCTTTGCACGTGTGTGTGTGTGTGTGTGGAGTGCACATACTCATGTGCATGTGACATGGATGTGTGCCTGTATGCATGCAAGTTTGGGTCTATCTGCTTTCTCCTCTGGCTTTCCTACTCCTGAGCTGCTAGCAGCCCTGAAATGGTGAGAACTCTGGGCTCCCTCCTGACCCACCAGGCTGTCAGCATCTCTCTTAATCTAGATTAGTTCTTTTAGGTTTGATTTAGAAAGAACTAGTGGATTACAGGATAAATTTAACATTAACAGGGTCGCTTAACGTGATTTTTTTTTTTCTTTTCCTTTTTCTGGCTATCAATTACAGAAAAGAATAACAGGAAGGACTGAGAAAAATTAGGGTATTAGAAAACAACCTCTGTACTATAAAGGATAACTTTGGTTAGATGATGCCTGGTACAAATGTCAGCATATTGTTTTTGCAAAGGGATAATATTCATATGAATAAGGAAGGGAGACTAATTCATCTGAATTGCTCAACAACCCTGATGTATCATGACTATCAACTTAAAATTAAGGAGGGAAGAATTGGCAAGCTGGAAAATAGTTCTGTCTGAAGCTCAGTTTAAACAAAACTAGCTTTGTAGGGAATAATCTTTTAATGTTTCAAGGTTCATGTAAAACGATAGAAAAACTGAATATTAAATATTGGTTATTTTTCTCTCTCTAGAAAGAATGGTTGTGCCTTCCATTGTTCCTGCATGGCACTGGGAAAGCTTGCCTCCTGGAGACATTTATAGTATGTACAAAGCCTCTTTCTGACCACTCTCAATGGAAGCTGACTGTCTCTCCTATCTGTGGTGCCTTCCCTCAAGTCGAAATCTCTCTCTCTCTCTCTCTCTCTCTCTCTCTCTCTCTCTCTCCACTTGGAGCTCCTGCGGCCTTCAGGAGCCAGCTGAACTCACTAGGACATTTGTTGTTTGAAGAAAGTACACACATTTCAGAAAAGCAAACTGTCCTGTTTATTTTTGGAAAATAGTTTCCTTTTCCAGTTGAAAGTCATAGCAACTTGTATCATTACCGAATTTCAAAAATTCTAATGTTCTAATCATGTTCAATAATCACAGTATGCACTCTTCATTTAAGAGACTGAATACTGGGACAAGAGAGATGGCTCAGTGGTTAAGAGCACTGGTTGCTGTTATAGAGGTCCTATGCTTGGTGCCTAGCAGTCACACAGTCGCTCACAATCATCCACCACTCTAGTTCCAGGGGCCCTGACATCCTCTTCTGACCTCCAAGAGCACCAGGCCTGTGTATTCACATGCATACAGGAGGCAAAACATTAATACACATAACATTTAAAAATTGTTTAAATATTTTAAAAAATAGCAGGGAGAGAAACAAACAGCTTCATTGTCTTACTTTGCCCATAAAGATTATTTCTAATTTTTTTGTGCATCTAATAGATAATTTTTCCGGGCCAATTTTTCCTCCTAGAAGACAGGCCTATGTCTATTATAATTCTGTAGGTGAAAAGTAAAAATAATATACGGTTCTTTTTAAAAAATTTTCACTGGAAAATGAATATTTGCACAAACATATTTTGGACATTTGTTTGAAACTCTTGCTCATCTCCAAAAATAATCCATTTTCTTCTCAGGCTCACACAATTCAAAAAGCAGGAAAGTTTTCTCATCTCCTGTTAGCCCATTTGAGAGGATTCCCCTACATTATTTTCATTCGGATGACAAAAGAACATGCATTTTGATAGGATCATGTAAATGGACTAAGAGTTTAGAATGTGGAGTTGAGGTCAACTACCATTCATCCATTTGTATCATGAGGACAGAACTTTATGTTGTTTTTCAAAGTTTTGGTTGTGTGAACAAAGATGGGGTTCGAAAGGGACTTGCGGAGTGACTTGACTATGGAAGTAACTGTGCTGTGTAAATTTTGTAGCCGTTTCCACCTCCCGTGTGCATGGGTTTAGGAGAGGTATGTAGTTTCGATGAGTCACAACTCATCATTTATCAAATGCACCCCAAGTGTTTATTTAAGTGCACAGCAGTTCAGTAGTGCATGCAATGTTCTTGGCAGATAGAAACTGTCCAGTAGATATACACATTGATGTATCTGTTTTTTCCTCTGCTCACCTGACAAGCTTACCTCTGGCTTAGGTTGTATACTTATTTTCCATGTGCTCATAAAGTATGCTACTTTTTGTTGTAACAATTAAACCTCCACTTCATGCCGTGACTTTCACATCAGACAGGAGTTTGCTTAGCCGCAGCTTAGGCAAGTGCACAAAGTCTGAGGATGAGGTCCAGCTCTAGCAGGAGTGACGCTGTTCAGCCTGGAAACCCAACCAATGGACTGGACAAGAGGTACTGAAGACATAACATAAATGTAGAGAGCATCGCTTGTGGTGTGTGGAAGCATCACCTGTCAATAAGATGCCGTTGACCTATTAGCTTGGCAGCAAATAGGGAGTGGAAGTTCCAGTACGGAGACAGGTTTTCTGGGATGTTTGCCCGGGAATTGTGGAGGAGCTGGTCGCATAAACTTGAGAAGAGGTAACTAACCACGTAGAAGACATGGAATAATGTAAACGGGTTTGTCTAAGGAATGAGCTAGTTGGAGAATACGCTGTAGCTTATGGCCTAAGCATATATTAATAAATAACTAGCCTCAGCCGTTATTCTGGGAACAAAGAGGTTGGGTCGAAATGCTCAAGGTTAGACACAGAAGCAGTTTTAGCATCGAAATGAAAGTTTCAAGGATTCCTGATTTCCATATCAATATAAAAAAAATAAGTTACAGTATGAAGCAGCCGGTGGAATGGATTTCATGAGATGATGCTTAAAACACCTATCTGGGCCTGGTGGTGGAGGTCCATGCCTTTGATCCCAGCACTTGAGAGGCAGAGATGAGTAGCTTCCTAACTTTAAGACCAGCCTAGTCTACAGAAGGAGTTCCAGGACACTGAAGGGTAAACAGAGAAAATTCTGTCTCAAAAAACCAAAACCAGCTGGGCGTGGTGGCGCACGCCTTTAATCCCAGCACTTGGGAGGTAGAGGCAGGTGGATTTCTGAGTTCGAGGCCAGCCTGGTCTACAGAGTGAGTTCCAGGACAGCCAGGGNCAGGTGGATTTCTGAGTTCGAGGCCAGCCTGGTCTACAGAGTGAGTTCCAGGACAGCCAGGGCTACACAGAGAAACCCTGTCTCGAAAAACCAAAAAAACAAAACAAAACAAAAAAAAACCAAACAAACAAAAAAACAAAACCAAACCAAACTAAACCAAAGGAAAAAAACAAAAAACCAAAAACAAAATGCAAAAACATTGATGGGAGAGTATAGCTTTTCTCGACAGTTAGTGTTTATTCCAGTAGTGGTAAAAACAAATCCTTCAAAACAATAACAATAACAACAACCATATCAAATACTCACAGCTCTAACTCACTTTTATCACATTCAGACTTATTTCTGGATAGAAGAAAAGGAAAACCAAAAAAACCAGTTTTACAATATCATGTCAAAGAAATAAAATATTCTCCCCAGTACTTCTAGTCTGATACTTAGCTTCTGATATGAGTTAGGCATTTCATGAGCGCTCTGACACTGCATTGGTAGCCACTAGTTTCATGTGTACCAATACATCAATTAATTATTTATATATAACATATATAATAAATAATATATAATGTGACATATTATATTTATATATATTTATTATGTATGTAAGATATAATTATATGTCTTATATATATCATATATGTATGTCATAGGTATAAGATATATTCATCATATATCTTATTCACCGACTGTATTTACATTTCTACTTTGTTACTTCTGGTTTTGTTGAATACAATTGCTCACTTTTCTTTTTCCCAAATACATTATTTACCACAAAGCGTTCTCAGTGTTAACCTGTATTTGATGAATTCAAGAAACATCACTATTTATGATGAGCTAATTCCCTTGTCCAGTCGAAGTTCTCTCTCCCTGATCAACCAACCGACAACTGCAAAATGGGACAGAGTCCTTCTCTGTATTTCACATTCACTTCAGATAGAGAAATATCTGTTGCTCTTTTCAAATCACTCAGGACTACACAGAGAAACCCTGTCTCGAAACAAAACAAAACAAAACAAAAAAGTTCTGGCACTTTATCCTATGTCCATCATTAATCCACCTGACCTGACTACCTCATTCGACCAGACTCCTGTATTACCTATACGATCTGTGTCTCTACAGATGTCCAAGCAGAGAGTCTCAGAAAAAAAGTTTGCATTATGTAAATGGTGTTCTAGGCATGAAATAAACAATGTACTCTCTCTTTCACCAGCCAAGCACTTCTTTGCCCTCTCTGGTTCCCCAGTGAACTACAACTCATTAAGCCTGGATACCCGGGGACATGAGGCCCCATCTCTAACAAGCACAGGGGTCACCACCAGGAGGTATAGCAAGTTCTCCCTGCTTTAATGAGCATGTTCTTGCTTCTTGGGGCAATCCTTGCACTCTGGCTTTGCACTCAGTGAGAACACCTGGGATTCTGCAGCCTTGCCTGGAGATCAGCACCAAAATAGGCCTACTAAGACATCCAGGATGGATTGCTAGGCTTCCTGAGTCACCTCCGGCGCTGAGCTCTGTACTCTGTGCTTTTTGTTGGCATCCTTAGGTGTTTCAGCAAAGCAAATGACAATTGCTAGTGAAAAACTTAGCTAAAAAGCAAGGCTTTTCTCTCCCTAATAAATAGAAATATAGAGAGCAAATAAAGCCTTGCCTTAGGTAACCCTTTGCAACTACTCGTTAAGAAGAGTTGCATCAACAAAAGCTCTTCTAGTATAAATGTGGTGTTCTACTAATAATGCCAAATGTATTTTTCAACTTAGCACAGATTTCTATATTTGCTTTTCCACATGTTTGGAATGAATGATTAGGTCTTCTATGTTGTTCATGCAGATGTCTCACCAGAAATATTTGTCTGGTTCTCCATGGCACACTGGCAAAGCTGGAATACTTATGAGAATAAAGCAGAAGGCGGTACAACCTCTGTAGAATACACAGAATAAGATCTGCCACACAGAAGAGCAACCTGTTTTATTCATGTCGCATGTTTAATGATCAAAGAGCTGTATCATGCTGCTTGGGTAGTATTCACCTACAGTAAGGCCAGTGGCAGAACCTAGCAATAGCAAAAGGATGATGGGATATAGTGGGATGATGGGATATAGTGGGATGATGGGATATAGTGGGATGATGGGATATAGTGGGATGATGGGATATAGTGGGATGNATGATGGGATATAGTGGGATGATGGGATATAGTGGGATGATGGGATATAGTGGGATGATGGGATATAGTGGGATGATGGGATATAGTGGGATGATAAGTATGGATGCAAGGATCGTAGAAGTGAGGTCGCCTTCGATTTGAAGAACCACATACATTTTAATGTAACTTGATACCTCAAATTGATTCAAGGGCCACAGGATGCTGTCTTTAGTAAAAAAAAACAAAAAACAAAAAAACAAAAACAACAAAACAAACAACAACAACAAAAATCTTCTACAGCAAGCAAGAGAAATGTACTAGTGAAGAAAAGAAGAGAATGGGAAACCTAGAGTAGGAAAGGAAGGGTCTAGAAAGGAAAACTCAGAAATGGTGGCATTGGGGCCAGACCCAATGAAAACAGGTCTGAGTAAATGCGGTCTTGCCTCTCAGTTATTTATGGCATGGGGAGAAAGAGAGGGAACTGCAAAGGGAAATGCAGCTCAAAACTGCAAAGTCAGTATCACTCAGTAGTTTGAATTTGCCTTAACAACCTCAGTATTTTTTTCCAGAGTTTCAAGGTCATGGTTGATGGAAAAGACTATATATTGTCTTTAATGCCACATGCTCAAGTTCAGATGACACACGGTGATCTGCCCTTGTAACAGCAGGTTAGCCATCCCTTGCCAGCTACCACGGCAATACCTACCTTCACAGATATGGAGCACTGAGTGTCACTGCCTCCCTCAGTCTGCAGAGGTGATAAAGGATAAAATGAATTCAGTTGCATTGATCCCATTTAAAATGCAACATCCTAGTTCTGCCCACTGATACTGTCTACATTGCATCATACTTTCCAGCAAGTTCTTGAGTCCCACATTGGAAAACTCTAGGGTAATCTTAGAAACATCTAAAGTGTACACAAATTAACCTAGACCAAAGGTGACAATACAACCACACGAATTTTAGCCTTTTAACTCTGAGGTAAGAGCTGGTGCAGGTCTTATCAGAAACATAACTGCTTTAGGGTCAGACTGCCCCCATGAATGGGTTGGGGCATAGGTGCTTTTGTAGAAGCTCACTTGTAAGGACATAGAATAGATACGGAGAAACTGGGCTGGTGTCGAACTTGGCATTCTGTCATGGCCTTGTCAGTTCTGTGATTACAGACATGAACCACCATGTACAGATTGAGAATATATATATATATATATATATATATATATATATATATATATATATATATATATATATATATATATAACGTTTAATGATTTATTAGCACACGTTAATTATACACAATAGTGCTTTTCATTCTGGTATGTTCATACTTGTGCATAATCTATTTTGATAATATTTACACAAACACACAAATTATCTTCTCTTGTCCCTCTCTCACTTGCATGAATCCTTCTTCTTTCCTTCTGTATTAGCCCTTCACCTTTACTATCTTTTTCTTTGGTGACCCAGTGAATTTCTTCTGGGTTGCATAGACACTTTAACAGTGGTAACACCATGGCAAGAAATGCCTTCCCCCACACACACCAATAATTAACAGGCATACATTTTCAGGAAGAAGTGGGGACTAATGAACTCCTCCACCCCCTCTATGACAGGTCCAACTTTGCAGAGAAATTTATTCAGGAAATCTTGACTGATGTGCATTCAAGAACACATGAGCACTGTTATGCCTGGAAGACAGTCTTCCACACCTGTCTCCTCCTAACCCTCTCTTACATTCTTTCCAAGCCTTCTTAGAAGTTGATAGGTTGCGCAGGGCAAGGATTTCAGTGGGCATGAGAAGAGAGGAGCTGAGGCCTGGAGATACTGGAGAGATGGAGTGGTCCTTGCAGATTGAGAATCTATTTTGTAAATTCTCAGGAATGCTGGGATCTAGATTTTAACTTACACCATTAATAGAAGTTGAATAATATTAACTTAAAAGTACAAAAGCACTAAATACTAAGAATTCATCACAGCCTAATCATTCACCTCCTTGTTATTATTGTTTGCATCATTGTGATTATGTCTATTTGAGACTGTTGAAACATTATAGGCAGTATGCTCCCATGCATCGCTTCCTAACTCCATGCTTAGTTATATCATACAACAGTGGTGAGAGAACTCACATAAGAAATAATGGGAAGCAAAAAGGCTTAAGTTCTCTATAGTCTGTTGTCATGGATAAAGTTTTATTGGCACACGTCCATGACCATGCATTTATGTATTGCCTTGAGGAACTTTGTGCTACATTAGAAGAACTGGGTGATTGTGACAGAGGCTTATGATACGCAAAGGCTGTTTACTGTTTGGTCCATTCCTGCTCATTATCTAGATTTACAAACGTAACCAGGAAAAGGATGCGTATAGAGTTTAAATACATGCGGTGTTAGCGGCTGCTACAGTGTGACTAGTGTGGAAACCTGGGGGAATGGTGGACTCTATCTGATTCAGTAGGCACTCATATTGATGAATGACTGATGTTTTAATTTCAGGTATACTGAGCCAAACAGGTTTTAATTTAATGAATTTTATAAGATATAATTTTATAAGCAATAACAATGGCTTAATACACATATGCCAGTCTCAATGACAGCTTCTTTGTTTTGGCAAAATATTAAGAGATAGTTTTTCATTATCAGAAGGTTATTCAAGAGAATTTAAAGTCAGGTCTTGAGAGATTTTGAGTATTGTGTTCATAGAGCCTTATTCATATAACCAGGGTATAGAAGCAGCCTGTCTCCATAAACATATGAATGAGGTCACATATCTGGTATATATGCAGTGGGTGTGGTATATATGCAATGGGTGTGGTATATATGCAATGGATATGGTATAATGCAATGGATGTGGTATATATGTGATGGTTATGATATATACATAATAGATGTGGTATATATNCAATAGATGTGGTATATATGCAGTGGTTGTGGTATATATGAAATGGGTGAGGTATATATGAAGTGGGTGTGGTATATATGCAATGGATGTGGTATAATGCAATGGTTATAGTGTATATGCAATGGATGTGGTATATATGCAGTGGTTATGGTATATATGAAATGGGTAAGGTATATATGAAATGGATGAGGTACATATACAACAGATGTGGTATATAAACCATGGTCCATACATAAAAAAGGAAAGAAACTTTAAGGCATGTTACCACAGGAATGCGTCTTAATATGTTATATGAAGTAAAATAGCGATAAGAAGGCTAATACTTGTGATTTCACTCAGATGAGGTATCTAGATGCACAGTCTCACAGAAATAGAAGCAGAACAGTGGTTCCCAGGGGATGAGAGGAGGAGGAAATAAAGAATGATTATTTCATGGGTAGAAAGTTCTCATTTTATGAGATGGAAAAGTTCTGGGCATTGGTTACACAACACTGTAAATGCACTTTCTCAACCAAACTAGATGCTTAAATTGGTCATGGTGCTGCATCCTATGTTGTATGTCTTCAACCACAATCAAAAAAAGGTCAGAAGATTGGGACCAAATCCCATTTGTCACGTTATAGCCTAACTGTAACCAAATGTTGGCTATGGCTATATTCATTAAACCCAATTCAACTTAAGTGTTTTGTGAGAATTAGTTGGTCATGTGGATTCTAAAATAACCATCTTGAATGTTTTCATCACCTGTAAAATATGGACTATATACCCATTATATCAGTGGAGAATAAACATACATAGATATAAGCATTCATAGAAAACCCCACACAGCTTTCCAGGTAAATTCCACTCTGGCAGAAAGGATTAGCTTACATGTATGGCGCATGTTCTGTTTCTGATGCATCTCCAACTTAGACTTTCCGTCTTATTTTTCTCATGTGTTAAGTGGGGGATGGCCTGACATAGTGACCTATAATTTTATTTTCATTTTCTACTATGCGAGTTTACAACCACATCAGACTGAGGGTGCCATGAAGGCAAGGACCGCTTTTTCATCTTTGTGTTTCCAAAAACACTCAGTAAGATTAGTTCTTCCTATGCTCAACTAATGTTTATTACAATACGATGAATGGTGTTTTCCTCCAGGTGGTGCTCTAAAGAAGGGCGTGGTTAATAGTTTCTGTGTTACTCTGTGCTACTACCACTTTATGTTTAATCCCTTTAAACAGGAGGGATAGTTCTTAAATCCTTATTACAAACAGAAGAAATCAGGTCTTAGAGCTCTCAGACCTGGCAAGTTGCACACAGATTAGAATTTGAGTCGGTTTCAGGTCGCAGAAACCCTCTTGACCACTGTATCACCCTGCCTCTTATCAAGAATGGCAGTCTTGGGTTGGAGAGGTAGTTCAATTAGTAAGTAAGCTGCTTGTTCTACAAGTATGAGGACCCAAGTGTGGACCTAAGAACCCACATAAAACATTGTGCATGGTGGTGCACACGAATAATGCCAGCATAGGAGAGGGAGTCAGTTTGGGGATCAGTAGCTAGACTAGCCTAATCCATAAATTCAGGCCAAAAAAGATAGCATTTTCAACAAATGGTGCTGGCACAACTGGCGGCTATCATGTAGAAGAATGAGAATCGATCCATTCTTATCTCCTTGTACAAAGCT
>NC_034599.1:80090301-80092037 GCF_900095145.1 Mus pahari
GGCCATCAGTGGGAATAGAGGTTCCATGGTCTTCCAAACTCCATATGACCTAGCACAAGGCAAGGCCTGGGCCAAGTAGTGGGAGTGGGTGGGTAGGGGGACAGAGGTGGGGGGAGGGGTATGGGAAACTTTCGGGATAGCATTTGAAATGTAAATAAAGAAAATAATAAAAAAAAATGTTAAACAAACAAACAAAAAAAAAAATTCAGGCCAAGAGAGAGGTCTTGTTTCAAAAGAGTATAGAAAATAAGTCAAGGGAGCATGGTTGAGGAAAAACAACACCCAAAGTTGAACTCTGGGCTACACACACACACACACACACACACACACACACACACACACACACACGAGCGCTAGAGTGCAGGTGCCTAGAGTGTCCAGAAAAGGGTGTCAGGTCTCCTGGAGAGTTACAGCTGATTGTGAGCCACCAGTGGGTGTTGGGAACAGAACTCTGGTCTTCTGGCAGTACACACTCAGGCACTGAGCCATCTCTAGCCCTACATTTTTAACTAGAAATAAGAGTGAAGAAATCACTATGTTGTAACTCAATGCTTAAGTACACAGGTCCTTAAATGAACATTCTGACAATGTTCCTTCTCTCTAAGGCAATCCTCTGTCCCTTCTTTTAAATATTCTGGTTAGGATTGATTTTATGTCCCATTAACAGGGGTCATAACCCGCAGTGTATAAAATATTGATTTTAAGATATATATACTTGTTCTACCTATGATTTTTTTTCTTCCTGATTTAAAAGTTTTCCTACCAGTGAGACAAAATTAGCCTGTCATGCCTGCACATTTCAGTTAACTCTTGGATCAGTCAAGGCAAGAATGAATTTGCTCATGGTTTCTCTTGTCCTAAAGTAAAGGGATCGGGAGGTTGTTTATTTAAAGCACTAAGGAATTGAACTTCGAGCTTTGAATATACTAGGAAAATGCTCTACCTCCAAGTTACATCATTAGCTCCCTTTAAGTATTTTTGACAGCTCCATTTAAATGGTTATGCCCATCCATCTTACCATTCCATGGCGGCTAAGCTTCATTTTGGGTCAGTGAGGCCTTGCCCTCTTCAGCTCTCAGACAGACAGGCTGAAGGGCTCAGATACTACCCAGCACCAAACACCATCACTGTGTGTGAGTTTGATTCACTCTGGAGTCATACATAAGCATGGAACTTCTTTTTTCCCTGACATTGTATATCAAGGGGACTGTGCATGCATGTGTATATGTATGTGCATGTGCATGCATGTATTTGGTTGAGTTTCATTTTCCTGCTGTTTTTGAAACAGTTTCATTAACTTTTATTTAACCATGTTCCTTTGCTTTTATCCAGAAACTAAGGTAAGAATCTCATTTCAGGGCTTGTGTTTATGGGATGAATAGGTAGAACAAAGGTGGGATGCAGAGGGCCTTTGGGATGGCTCAGCGGGTCAAAGTGCTGACTTCAACTTGGGGTTCAATCCCCTGACCCACAGTGGAAGGAAAGAATAGACTTCTGAAGGTTAACCTCTGATTTCCACATGGGTACTTGTACACCCAAATACACCCCCCCACACACACACAACTAAAGACACACATGCACACAACTAAAACTACTAATAGTGTCTTAGTCAGGGTTTCTATTCCTGCACAAACATCGTGACCAAGAAGCCAGTTGGGGAGGAAAGGGTTTATTCGGCTTACATTTCCATACTGCTGTTGATCACCAAAGGATGCAGGACTGGAACTCAAGCAGGT
>NC_034599.1:80092162-80095502 GCF_900095145.1 Mus pahari
GATCACTAATTGAGAAAATACCTTACAGCTGGATCTCATGTAGGAATTTCCTCAACTAAAGTTCCTTTCTCTGTGATAACTCCAGCTGTGTCAAGTTGACACAATATTAGCCAGTACAAATACTAATACTAAAATACCAAATAGAATTTAAGAAAATGGAGAGTAGGGTTGGTAAAGGGGAGCTACATTTGGGATGGTCAGGAACTTCTGACTAATGTTAACAAGAGATACCGGCAGGGCAGCGTGTCCCTGGGGTGAGGCTTATTTGAGGAGGTGGCCTTTGAACTAAGTTTCAAAGTAAAAGTACCAAGCAGCAGCCCAGAAAGGGCGTGAGGGACTTATTTTAGTTTGGCTGCCCCTGGAAGCAGAGACTGTGAGGAAGACACAGAGAGAAGCCGGAAGGAAAGAGTGAGGTCGAAAAGGAAAAGCAACAGAATTGTGACCCTCAAATTGCAACAGCAATGGACAACCGGGGCTGGAGGACTGTATAAAATGAGCTTCAAGATGTCTATCCCAAGAATGCATGATGATATGTATGCACAGACCCCCTTCCTCACTGGGACTCATGCTTGTGAATGTGTGTCTGTCCCAGGGACAAAGCTGTGTTGTGGAGAACATGGAAGAAGACCATGTTTTTAATTTTTTTCATTCTTAAGATTTTTTCATTAATTAACGTATTCACTTTATATCCCAATATCAGGCCCCCTTTCTTCTCAGTACCTTGTCACACAGATCCTCTCCCCTTCTCTGAGAAGGGGGAGCCACATCTGGGTATCACCTACCCCACCTACACACATCCAGTCACTGCAGGGCTAGGTGCATCCTCTCCCACTGAGGCCAGACAAGGCAGTCCAGTGAAGGGAACAGAATCCATGGGCAGGCAACAGAATCAGGGACAGTTCCAGCTCCAGTTGTTGGGGAACCCATATGAAAACCAAGCTGCACATCTGCTACATATGTGCAGGGGACCTAGGTCCAGCCCATGGTCACTCTTTGGTTGTGGTTCAGTCTCTGGGAGGCCCCAAGGGTCCAGGCTAGTTGACTCTGTTGTTCTTGTGGAGTCCATGTCCATTTCAAGTCTCTCAATTCTTTCCACAACTCTTCTTTAGATGGACTCCCAGAGCTCCATCTAAAGTTTGGCTGTGGGTCTTTGCATTTGATTCCATTGGCTGCTGGGTGGACCCTCTCAGAGCACAGTTATGCTAGGCTCCTGTCTGCAAGCATAACAGAGTATCATTAATAGTGTCAGGGATTGACTCTTGCCCATGGAATGGGTCTCAAGTTAGGGCAGTCATTGGTTGGCCATTCCTTCCATTTCTGCTCTATCTTTGTCTGTGCACATCTTGTAGTTTGTTTGTTTTTTCCCCCCAGTGGATGAACATCCTTGTCTCAGAGCCTATGACTGTGGGGGTGAGAGTGAGGTGGGGTTACTAAATGCATTGCTGTGTTCCCTAGACCAGTAGTTCTCAACCTTCCTAATGCTGTGACCTTTTAATACAGCTCCTCATGTTGCAGTGACCCCCAAGCATAAAATTATTTTTGTAGCTACTTTATAACTGTAACTTTGCTAGTTATGAATTACAGTGTAAATGTCTGTGGACCCGCCACAAAGGAGTCAGAACCCACAGGTTGACATCTATTGTCCTAGATGGTCCTTAGCTCATGGGAAAGCTGAGCTCTGTGTACAATTTCTCAGCACCTCTTACAGTTTGGATAGCTGCTTTCCACTGTCTAACACAGGTCATGCATGTGTGCTCAGTCGATTGTGCCATTTTTGTCCACTCATTTCTGGGCTTTTTTTGGTGGAAAGGTCTCTCAGGGACTTTCTGCAGCCCTGAGCCACTCTGGTTTGGCTGTTTACTGTACTGAACAGTGAAGAAGAAGCACCTTAGCCTTTCTATAAGAACATGGGAAGAAAGCCACTTGGTACGCATTTACAACAGCCTCGGATGCCTTGTTATTCCTACTTTTCACGAATATACGAAATAGCCAGGTTATAGTCATTTATTCTTAATCAGCAAGCAAACAAGATGAAACTGAGTCTTATAATTACAGTGTTAAAAGTAGCTTATGAGCCGGGCATGGTGGCACACAACTTTAATCCCAGCACTTGGGAGGTAGAGGCAGGCGGATTTCTGAGTTCAAGGCCAGCCTGGTCTACAGAGTGAGTACCAGGACAGCCAGGGCTACATGGAGAAACCCTGTCTCACACACACAAAAAAGTAGCTTATGCACCAACAGAAGAAAAACCTGGAGAGAAAAATGGTTAATAATTTAAAAGTCAGATACAAAAATTCAGGAGTAACATTTATCAATAAAATAGAATTTTCTTATAATTTCCAAATTATATAACTAAGTTAGTATAATTTCCTTGCAATGAAGTTGTGAGAGAGCAGTTTCTAGAAAGAGTAAAACAAATTGTGTAAGAGACGTAACAGTCATTTCTAGAAACTGGCTGAATGCTAGCTTGTTCTCTACTCTTTACATTCCCAGGTTCTACTTTTAACTGTGTAATTTATAATATGTCTCAAAGACACTGGAATTTATGCATCCTGTTCCTTTTCAGGATGAAGTGGTTACCTTCTCAGCACTATCCTGTCACTGTCCAGTGTGGAAAGGTTGAATTGTAAGCAATTGCCCAGTTCATGGGTCTAAAAGAGTTTTTTGAACAGCACCAGGAGAAAAGGAAACCACCCAACTAATAATCGGAAGACGTGTGGCATCCCTATCAACTCACGGCCCAGGTTTTCTTTTCTTGGAACCTTGAGGCATGTATCCATTCTTTGGGACTAACATAGGCCTTCTGAAGAATTGCTTCTGAGTACCAGGTGCTTTATAAATGCACACGCGATGACGCAAAGGAGCAGGAACACACATATCATCTCTGATCTACATAGTAAATCGTACATTTTAATTAGAGTGTGAGACTAAGTCATATTTCAGGGCCACTTCAAGGTCTATTTCCCGAACCGATTCTTACTTCATGGTTATAACAGTAAATTTCTTATCCATTCAATACCTTTCATACCTAGCCCTCAGGACCAACTGCCCCCAAGACACAATCAGCATAGTTCTAAGTATTGATGGTTCTGTAGTACTGATAACATCCATTGTTCTTCTTGCACAATGCTTCCATCTGAAATTATAGGCATATTAGCACTTTAAACTTAGAAGGAGCTTCCAAAATTACCCATATGAGTATGCATATTCATTAAAAAAATCAGTTAGAAACTGGGCGTGGTGGTGCACGCCTTTAATCCCAGCACTCGGGAGGCAGAGGCAGGCGGATTTCTGAGTTCGAGGCCAGCCTGGTCTACCAAGTGAGTTCCAGGACAGCCAG
>NC_034599.1:80095632-80130376 GCF_900095145.1 Mus pahari
ATCCCAGCAACCACATGGTGGCTCACAACCATCCTTAACGAGATCTGACTCCCTCTTCTGGAGTGTCTGAAGACAGCTACAGTGTACTTACATATAAATAAATAAAATCTTTAAAAAAAATCAGTTAGATATGCAGAATACTGATCAAAGTAATGTCAAGTATTTTACATTTTTGTGATATGAATATCCCATTATGGCAAATTTCAAGTATCTACAGGGAGTCTTCATTGTTTTCTCTGTGTGTCTATCACACAGGTAAGATGTTTGTAAACAACCCAAAATCATAGACAATAGGCCAGAGAGATGACAGCTTGCGTGTTGCTTTTAGGTGGACACCATCAACAAATAGAAGCCAATCAAAAGCAAGCTTAACCTATCATCTCTGAAAGGTTTGCTATCACCTTTGAAGACTGGTATAATATCATTACACCATAGCACACAAAATATCACATGAAAGCATTGAAAAAGAGCAGAAATAGCCTTATGATGGAAAGACCAAAAGAGTATAATTATAGTTAGCAAGTCTTGTAAGAGTAATACAAAGGGAATTAAAAGTGTAAGATGCACCTTGTAGTACCTCTCATTGCAAGCATATCATTAATTCAAGTAATTTTAAAAGGTATTTTTTAGGCAGCATATAGTTTATGAAAAAAATTGGTTTAAATACTATAGTATTCACAAATGAGTTTTGGAACTTTACCTATGTAAATATACACTCATAGATACTACAAATGAATGTGGGAATACTGTTCACATGTACATTGATAAGAAGTTTTTAATAATCAAGTGATGGGCATTTTTTTTAGTGTGTTCCAGATCAATTAGCCCAGAACTGAAAAAGCAAATCTCTCTCCTTGTTCACCTAATAGGAACTGTACTCATTTCAAGATTGAAAACTTCTTTCCATTGGGAATGTCGGAGTTAGTTTGTAAATGCAATGATTCTTAACGGTCTTCTGTCTTCTCTCTCACTTATTGAACTTCCAACATAATGAAATTTCTTGCTTCAAAGTTATCATACCAGAACTGACATTTGGAGCAAAGATGGAATTGAAACAGGAATTTCTTTGTTTCCTATCCACACTTGCCACGGAAGCCTTGGGGAGAAGTGTGGCTTTGGGTGACCCACAGATTTGTCTTGAGTGGGACAAAAAGCTCCCTCCTCTTTCCAGAATGCCAGAAGCTCTTCCATCCACAGTACTTCTATGAACACTTGTCATTTGTCCATTACCTCTCTGCCTGATGACTTGAAAACAAAGGTAAGTGAAGGCTACTGCAGTGGTTGGAAAGAGAAATGTCCCCTGTAGGCTCCTGTATTTAAATACTTGGTCTCCTGCTGGTGGACTATTTGAGGATGTTATGGGATCTTTAGGAGGCAGAGCCTTGCTGGAGGATATACGGCACTGGGAAGACATTGAGTGTATACATCCTCACACCACGTCCTATTCTCTCTCCTTCCTGTGAATGGATGAAAATGTGATGATCCAGCTTCCTGCTCCGGCAGCCAGCCCATGCCTCCCCTACTATGATGGACAGTGTCCTCTGGTGTTGGAAGCTAAAATAAATCATTTCTTGCTTAGGTTGCTACTGATTATAGTATTTTGTCAAAGAAATGAAATTAATGCAGTAAGTGATGGCTGTTACCTAGGATCCTAGAGATCTTGCATCAGAAAAACTCTGAACATGGAATGGAAACTTAGGACAGTACATCCTCCATTTGAAGGAACCAGAACCTAAAAAAAAGTTAAAATGGTCTCATTAAATTATCTGTAAGTGCATAAACCAGAAAATAAAGACATTAAAGACTTGAGAGCATGGGGTTAGACTTTACCCTTTTCATTTGTCTTAATGTGATTCTAGTGTCTTTATGCATAGCATTTTTGTTATACTGATAATTTATTCTAATAACATCTAATATGTAAACAACTTAGCTCATTGCTCCAAGCAATAAGAGCTCCAATTATTCTATACTGTGGAATTTATTACAAGGCAGACTTGTCTTACCCAAGGACAGTTATCACTGGAGATAAAGTGAAGCTAATTAAAGCACTAACATTTCAACAAAGTTGTCTGTATCTGTCTGTGACATGGATTAGATGTACTGTATAGCAATTGCCTGATTTGTACTTTTGCATCCCAGTGCTTTTATGATACAGCAGCCTAGGTTAGGATAGTCGAGATCTGCATTAGAATCTGGTGTTTCAACCCTAAAATATACACAAAGCTTCTTCCCACAGTCCCTTGCCTAGCTTCATTAACTGAACTCTTTCGGTATTTTCCACACTACTAAAATGTAAGAGAGACCAGAGTAAAATTTATTCACTCTTATTTAGCATGCCTCAGACATATTTGTCTGGGTATACAGTCATTATAATGTTATATATTTCCAAAGAATGGATAATAGGAGAAATTTGTCAAACAACCCAGAGCTATTATCACTTAGAATGAGAAAAATCAGTTATAATTTTGAACACTTGTGTTTAGATTTTAAAAACAGAAGAAAAGGGACTGAAGAGATAGCTTGGTGGTAAAGTGCTAGCCACACAAACCTGAGGACCTGAGTTCAATTCTCCAGAAATATGGCAAAGCTGGAAGCAGAGGCAGGAGAGTCGCTGGAAGCTTGTGGACCAGATAGTCTGATGTTCACTGGTGTGAGCTGTAGGATGAATTTAAGAGGCAGTTTTTTCTAACCCGGCTAACTCCCAAATAGTTGAGACTGAGATCTATCGATCTATTCAACAGGTTTTAAGCACAATAACTGAACAGGTATTCCTAACCCTCTGTGCTATCTAGCTACTTCCCAGCCATATGCTCTGAGTTACTTGCATTTTAGTCTTTCCTTGGCTCACTCCGTGGTGTCCTCATGGAGTACTCCCTTGGTGACTCCTCCTCATGCCTGACATCATGGGGACCTTCTCCTTTTACGTGTCTCATGGCCCTTCTTCTCCCGAACCCTTACCTGCCTCGTGGCTCGTTTTTTTGGATCTTCTCCCTGGGACTTGCTGGTTGGGAGCAGAAGTCCAGCCTTTGTATCTCCTCTGCCCAGTCACTGGCAGTTCAGCTTTTTATAACCAATCAGAGATAATTGGGAAGCAATCTTTACACCACATGCATTTACATGAATATTCTTCAATATTCGTGACAATGCCCATGTCTGGACTATAACTAGATCTTGGGGCACAGAAATTAGTATCTGAATACACATTGCACAAGACCTTCCTCCAACAGTGAACAACAAAGAGAAATAACCTGGCTCAACCAATAACTGAGGTTGTCCTCTGACATCCACACAGGTAGCATGGCACATGTATAGCCAATTACACACATGCACACATATATTCTCAATCTCTCTCTCTCTCTCTCTCTCTCTCTCTCTCTCTCTCTCTCTCTCTCTCTCTCTCTCTCCACACACACACACACACACAGAGACAGAGAGAGACAGAGCGACCACACTTGTTTAAGCAAATAACAGTCTGCCATAAGTCATGTTGAGGAGCTTGTGTATGAGAGCATGCGGCCTATAGCAGGACCTGACCACACTGAGTTCAAGTCCTTACTCTGCCCACCTCTTTCTTTTATGTCTGTGCCACTCTGTGGGAGCTGCTCACTCTATGTGTCTCAGTTTTCTCATCTATAAGATGGGGATACCAGTTGGCTTTTTTTTTTTTTGGAAAAAAAATGGAGTTTGGACAAATAAAGTGCCTTATTAAATATTCAACACAATTTGCTATTACACATATGCTTGTTGATAATTACACATATCCATATTGATAATTCTTCTTGGATGGTTGTACAGAGTTTCTAGTAGGCCATCATGAGCAGATAGTTGATAATTTGATGAAGTGGTTATCCACTGAAGGGGTGTGACATTGCATGGCTACATGGAATACAGTGCTACATGGAATACAGCGATAGACATGTAGGCAGTTTCAGGCTTTTGTTGTTTTTATTTGTAGCAGGTCTCTGACTTGAGCAGCAAATTTGCACCTGTTAAAGTTCAGTATAAAAATACACAAGCATGCTTCTCGTCTGGGCCTGTGCCCTGAGCAGACCTTGTTCTCGAACTCTGCAGCCAGTCCCACAACACCCAGAGGAAGCTCCACTCCCAGGAGCTCTAACACACCCAGGATCATAGGATCAGAGGTGAGGAGGATACAACATCTGCCCCAACACTGGAAGTAACTGGGACCAGTGGGTCCCAGATACCTAGGAACTCCACCCAACCAGTGGCACTGGTTCCTTCCTGTCTGGGCTGGTGCCCTGAGCAGACCTTGGGCATGAACTCAGCAGTCAGTCCCATAACACCCAGAAGAAGCTTCACTCTCAGGTGTTCTAACACACCCAGCATCACAGGATCAAAGGATCACAAGAGCTTGGTCAGACCAGAATTTCAGGGTCCCAGAGGCAGCTTGACTTCCAGGAACTCTGACACACCCAGGATCTCAGGATCACAGGACCCCAGAATTCCAGAATCCCAGAGACAGCTGAACTCTGAGGAGTTCTGACACAACCAGGATTACAGGAAGGACAGGCTCCAGTCAGACATAGCCAGGGCAGGTAGCACTAGAGATAATCAGATGGTGGGAGGCAAGTGTAAGAAAATAAGCAATAGAAACCAATGTTACTTGGCATCCTTAGTACCCAATTCTCTCACTGTAACAAGTCCTGGATACACCATCACACTGGAAAAGCAAGATTCAGATCTAAAATCACTTCTCATGATGATGATACAGGACATTAAGAAGGACATAAATAACTGCCTTAGAGAAATACAGGAAAACACAGGTAAGCAGCTAGAAGCCCTTAAAAAGGAAACACAAAAATCCCCTAAAGAATTACAGGAAAACACAATCAAACAGGCAAAGGAAATGAACAAAACCATCCAAGATCTAAAACTGGAAATAGAAACAATAAAGAAATCACAAAGGAAGACAACCCTGGAGTTAGAAAACCTAGGAAAGAGATCAGGAATCATAGATGCAAGCATCATCAACAAAATACAAGAGATGGAAGAGAGAATCTCAGGTGCAGAAGATACCATAAAAAACATTGACACAACAGTCAAAGAAAATGCAAAATGCAAAAAGCTCCTAACCCAAAATATCCAGGAAATCCAGGACACAATGGTAAGATAGAACCTAAGGATAATAGGTATAGAAGAGAGCAAAGATTCCTAACTTAAAGGGCCAATAAATATCTTCAACAAAATTATAGAAGAAAACTTCCCCAACTTAAAGAAAGAGATGCCCATGAACATACAAGAAGCCTACAGAACTCCAAATAGACTGGACCAGAAAGGAAATTCCTCCCGTCACATAATAATCAACACCAAATGCACGAAACAAAGAAAGAATATTAAAAGCAGTAAGGGAAAAAGGTCAAGTAACATATAAAGGCAGACCTATCATAATTACACCAGACTTCTCACCAGAGACTATGAAAGCTAGAAGCTCTCATACAGGCCCTAAGAGAATACAAATGCCAGCCTAGGCTACTATACCCAGCAAAATTCTCAATTACCATAGATGGAGAAACCAAGATATTATATACCCAGCAAAACTCAATTTCCATAGATGGAGAAACCAAGATATTCCATGACAAAACCAAATTTACACAATATCTTTCCATAAATCCTACCCTACAAAGGATAACAGATGGAAAACACAAACACAAGGAGGGAAACTACACCCTAGAAAAAGGAAGAAAGTAGTCTTTCAATAAAGCCAAAAGAAGGTAGATACACAAACATAATTCCACCTCTAACAAAAAAAAATATCAGGAAGTAAAAAAAAAAATCACTTTTCCTTAATCTCTCTTAACATCAATGGATTCAATTCCCCTAAAAAGATATAGACTAATAGACTGGCTACATAAACAGGACCTGCATTTTGTTGCATACAGAAAACGCACCTTAGTGACAAAGGCAGACATTACCTCAGAGTAAAAGTTTGGAAAACAATTTTCCAAGCAAATGGTCCCAAGAAACAACCTGGAATAGCCATTCTTTTTGTTTGTTTGTTTGTTTTGTTTCATTTTGTTCGTTTGTTTTTCGAGACAGGGTTTCTCTGTGTAGCCTTGGCTGTCCTGGGACTCACTCTGTAGACCAGGCTGGCCTCGAACTCAGAAATCTGCCTACCTCTGCCTCCCAAGTGCTGGGATTAAAGGCATGCACCACCACTGCCCGGCTGGAGTAGCCATTCTAATATAGAATAAAATCAACTTTCAACCAAAAGTTATCAAAAACGATAAGGAAAGACACTTCACACTGGTCAAAGGAAAAATCTACCAAGATGAACTCTCAATTCTAAACATTTATGCTCCAAATGTAAGGACACCCACATTCATAAAAGAAACTTTACTAAAGTTCAAAGCACACATTGCACCTCACACAATAATAGTGGGAGACTTCAACACCCCACTCTCAGCAATGGACAGATCATAGAAACACAAACTAAACAGAGATACACTGAAAGTAACAGAAGTTCTGAAACAAATGGATTTAACATATATCTATAGAACATTTGGTCCTAAAACAAAATAATATGCCTTCTTCTCAGCACCTCATGGNACCTTCTCCAAAATTGGCCATATAGTCGGTCACATAACATGCCTCAACAGATACAAGAAGATTGAAATAATCCCATGCATCCTATCAGATCATCACAGGCTAAGGCTGGTCTTAAATACCAACAAAAACAACAGAAAGCACACATACACATGGAAGCTGAACAATGCTCTACTCAACAATAACTTGGTCAATCAAGAAATAAAGAAAGAAATTAAAGGCTTTTTAGAATTTAACGAAAGCGAAGACAGATCATTCCAAAACTTATGGGACACAACGAAAGCAGCGGTAAGAGGAAAACTCATAGCTCTANGTGCCTCCAAAAAGAAACTGGAGAGAGCCTACACTAGCAGCGTGAAAGCACACCTGAAAACTCTAGACCCAAAAGAAGCAACTACACCCAAGAGGAGTAGATGGCAGGAAATAATCAAAGCCAGGGCTGAAATCAACCAAATAAAAACAAAACAACTATACAAAGAATCAACCAAACCAGGAGCTGGTTCTTTGAGAAAATCAACAAGATAGATAAACCCTTAGCCACATTAACCAGAGGGCACAGAGACAGTATCCAAATTAATAAAATCAGATATGAAAAGGGAGACGTAACAACGAAATATATCTTAAAATAATTATTCTGTCTGTTGACTATCAACAGTTAAAAATATTAAAGTTATGTTCTACAAACATAAAAAAAATACACAATCACACATATTGGCACATGTAGAATAGACTTTCCTCGTGAAAAAACTTACACGGAAAGATTTTTACTTAGTGTAAATTGTTTGTGTTCTATTATTTGCTATTGGCCTAAAATCTGAGAGTTCTATGTCTTAAATTGCAAGAAAACAAAAGGCTACTTGTTTAAACTAACTAGTCATGTTGTTCCCCCTTCTAAGTAGGACTGAAGCATCCACATTTTGGTCTTCCTTCTTCTTGAGCTTCATATGGTCTGTGAGTTGTATTATGGGTACTCCAAGATTTTTGCCTAATATCCACTTGGCAGTGAGTTCATAATCACCAGAGGTAGAAAGTGGAAGGGACCTGGGAGGGAGAGAGAAGAGGGAGGGAAAAAGGGGGGCAGGATCAGGCGTGAGAGGAGATGGAGGAGATGTACTGAGGGTCAGGAAATTGAACAGAATTGTGTAGCAGTGGGGGATGGGGAATTGGGGTAACCACTAGGACGTCCCAGATGCTCGGAAAGCAAGAGGCTCCCAGGACCCAATGAGGATGACATTAGCTGAAACAGCCCACAAAGGGGAGAGAGAATCTGTTGAGACCTTATCCAGAGATCAGGCACTACCACCGGTTGAGGGATGGGGCCACACCCATTTCAAAAATATTAACCCTGAATTGCTCCTATCTAAAGGAAATGCAGGGACATAGAGTGGAGCAGAGACCAAAGGAAAGGTCATCCAGAGACCACCCCACCTATGGATCCAACCCATCTGCAGACATCAAACCTAGACACTATTGCTGATGCTAAGGAGTGCTTGCTGACAGGAGCCTGATATAGCTGTCCCCTGAGAGGCTCTGCCAGAGCCTGACCAATACAGATGAGGATGCTCGTAGCTGTAGCCAACCATGGGACTGAGCTCAGGGACCCCAATGGAGGAGTTAAGAGAAGGACTGAAGGAGCTGAAGGGGTTTGCAACCCCATAGGATGAACAACAATATCAACTAAACAGATTCCCCCAGAGCTCCAAGGAACCACCAGCCAGTCTACACATGGAGGGACCCATGGCTCCAGTTGCATATGTAGCAGAGGATATATATATATATATCCTACAGAACTACATTCCCACCCTTCTCTGTCTTAAGCTTTGCAGAGTCTGTGAGACAGAGACATTAAAATCTATAATAAATTCAAAACAAACAAAAACAACGATCTGCAGTAGGACTCTAGGCCTTGGGAGCACAGCCTCTCTTGCCCACACTGCTTCCCAAGTCTGCTTGCTGCCAGGGTCTCTACTTAATTCCAGAAATCCACTGAAGTTTTTTACTAAGATTTACTCACCTCGAATTTAATTATGATTCATCGAGAATTCAGTTTGTTCTTTGATTTTGGCCTCTGTTAACTTTAGGAGAGAAATCACCAAGATAACAAAACCAACAATAGCGACACACCTGGTGTTACCTGAGTGATTCCACTAGGGCAGGCTCTGTCCTAGAGCTCCCAGATACTGACATCCTGTGGAACCAGAGTGATCAGAAACCCAAGTGTGGAAGCATTCCCCGTACTGTAGATGGGCAGAGATGACTCACTGAGTTCACACAAGTGCCAAAGCCGTGTCACAAGCCTAGACAAGCTGTCTTCAGCTCTTGTCTTCAGCCTTTTAACTTGATTTACATCGTGAATTATGTATGTGCTATATACGCGGCATGGGATTATCACTCTGATTAAGGATTATTCAAAGAGCACTCAAAAAGTTCTCCCTTGAGGAAGTACAACCACAAATGATGCTGCCAGGAATTCGTGACAGAATTTTACACGCTTTGGCTCTGTGTCAGTCATGAAAACAGGAAACTTGAATATCTTAAACAGGGAATACGTAATACAGGCACTAGAAGAAAAAGTTCTGGAACATCTGGAGAAAAGGGGGGGGTGCAGTGAAGTCACTGACTTGTGAGCTGGAGAGTCATGGAGAAGATGCTGTATAACCCAGAGTCCACATTCACCAGAGGTAGGGAGGCCATAGAGACCACAGCAGCCACCTTGAAGGAAGCCAGAAGCCTAATGGCTTCCTGTAGAGCCAACTCCCAGGTCAGAATCAGTACTGCTCCGACTCCCTCTGAAGCTGGATCACATGCATTTTGAGTTTTAAGATAGCAATTTTAATTTAATATGCAATGTAAATTATGAATATAGATAAGAGCAACAAGACAAAAGGTATGAGATACCTCTTTTCAAAAACTGCAGTAGGTTTAAACTTCTAGTGTCTTTGTGTGTGTGTGTGTGTGTGTGTGTGTGTGTGTGTGTGTGTGTGAAGCCAGTTGTCTTAGTCAGGGTTTCTATTCCTGCACAAACATCATGACCAAGAAGCAAGTTGGGGAGGAAAGGGTTGATTCAGCTTACATTTCCACATTGCTGTTCATCACCAAAGGAAGTTAGGACTGGAACTCAAGCAGGACAGGAAGCAGGAGCTGATGCAGAGGCCATGGAGGGATGTTACTGGCTTGCTTCCACTGGCTTGCTCAGCTTGCTCTCTAATAGAACACAAGACTACCAGCCCAGAGATGGTACCACCCACAAGGGGCCTCTCCCCCTTGATCACTAATTAAGAAAATGCTTTATAGCTGGATCTCATGGAGGCATTTCCTCAACTGAAGCGCCTTTCTCTGTGATAACTCCAGCTTGTGTCAAGTTGACACAAAAGCAGCCAGTACACCAGTCTATCACAGAGCTTCATTCCCACCCTTCTCTGTGTCTTAGACTTTGCAGACACTGAGACAGAGCCACTAAACCTATAATAAATGCAAAATAAACAAAACAAAACAAAAACAAAACCCAGGAGTAGGGCTAGCACAGGCTATCTTTGCATATGCTGGTGTCATTGTTATTGCCTAGAATGCTTTAAAAAAACAAATGGTTAGGTGACATGTCCCTTCATGGTACTGATGTCTCATCAGCCAAACTAATGAAGATGCATGAAGAGGGCACCTGAGAAATCAAAGCTGGTGGAATGCTGTTCCCCAGAAATGTCAAGCTAGAACTCATTTGAAAAGGAACCAACATTATTGTAGCCATGACTGAATAATAGTTGTCAACGGTAGCTCTCATCATATTTAATCAGGAAATGAGGGTGTATTATGGGTCAAGCTCAGAATCTCTGAAGCAGTTGGGGAGGCAGCCTCATGGTTACCTAGCAAATTAAAATACCAAGACGGTCTCTGGGGTTAGCTCAGTAAAAGCCCCGTTGCCACCTGTGGGCATCTGTGCCACCTCTGCGCTGCCGCACACTAGGTTCTCCTTCAGTGACTGAATCTTGGTGCCTTCCAATGCCTGTCTTCATCAAAGCAGAGCACCTGGTACCAATGCTCTGCAGTTGCTCTCTGTAGGACTGAAGTCTGGCTGTACTTGATCGCATGCCTATCTTCAACGAATATCAGGACATGCAAGGTTCTGGCTCCTCCCACAGGAAAGTGGTCGTCACTGATGCCTGATGCCATTCAATTCTGGCACTGAGCCATTGTTTGCAAACTAATAATGATTATGGAGACATCACAATTTGTTAAGTACTACACAAGCCTATAATTCTCAGACATATGCCATGTTTTTTGAGGTGACTACTGTTGTTATTTCTACTTTGCGAATGAGGAAGCAGAGTGCCAAGACATCATTCTAAACAGCTCGTGGTCCTGTAGCTATTCAGCACCTGGTCTAGGATTTTGCACTTGGGTTTCTTCATTGCCAAGTCACATTTTAACTCTTCTCAACATTGCTCATAGTAAATGCTGAGTTACTACTCGTCCATCTTTAAAAATTCTTTATTTTTATCTTTTATTCATGTGTATGGATGTGTATCTATGTGAGTATATGCCATGTGTGTGTGTGTGCCTGTGGAAGTCAGAAGAAAGTTTCAGATCCTTTGGAGACACAGTTGTGAGTCCCACGCTCTGGATGATGGGTGCAGGAAACAGGACCATGGGAGAGCAGTACTTTTAAACACTGGCCATCTCTGCAGACCCCTTTTCTTTTCCTGGATCTTAGAGAATAAAGAGGGGAGGGGACCAGAGGATACTGAGACCCCCTCAGAGGCTTGGATGTAAAGGAGTCCAGTGAGTGGTTGTTGAATCTACCTACATCATATCGGGGCTTTGCATGGGAGCAGTGACCACGGCAGTCAGATCTGTGTCTGTGCAGAAAGCCAGAGAAGAGCAAGATGTTCTTCCCTGTGGTCCCGTTGTTTCCTTTTTATCTTTTGCTTTTAGTTGATTTTTAATAACTGTACTCCTTAGAGGATAGTTTGCTATACCAAATATCTACCATTTCTTTGTGTCAAGAATATCATCCCAGATCTCGTCTTCTGTCTTGAAATATCAATATAATTGTGCTGATGATATCACCTACGAGAACACCAGGACTCACCTTTCCCATCCAATTACCATACTGGACTCCCTGGCTAGCCCTCCCCCCTTTACCTCCATAGCCTCCAGTAACCACCCTTCTTCCTCTTTCTATTTCCATGCCACCAGCTTCTTTAGATTCCACAAAAATGATGACATCATATGCTGTCTATCTTTCTGTGCCTGGTTCATGTCACTTACATCATTTAAAAGTATCTTTTGGCATGGAGAAGACTGCAGCAGTCAGCATGAGAAAGATTGATCAAAGAAGTAAGAGTACGAACAGGTAGGATGTTGTTCTGGAATCCAGGGCAAGGCGCGTGAGTTCTGAATATCTCAGGAAGATCGAAGGAGAGATTGCATAGTTGGACTTCACACATAGAAGCCTGCAGACCACTGACATTATGTTCATATAATTTAGTCGTTTGGGTAGTATCATTGATGTTGAAGCAGAGAGCAAAATACTAAGGAATAAACAGGAGGATATAAGGACAGGAAGCATACACAACTTTACAGGGTTTGTGACGAAAAGACTAGAGTGAAGACAAGAGTAGCTTTGTTAAAAATGGAAGAAGATTGAAAGTGTGATTGGAAGCGAAGAATGTGCTTGATGGGAAGCTGAAAGCTTCGGGGAGAGAGAAGAGATCGTGGATCAGGTAAGGGCTCCGAGTAATAGGGAGCAGATAGGATCTAGAGAACAGGAGAGACCCCCCTGCTCCATAGACGGCACAGTTATAGATAAATTTGTCTCTATGGGGAATGGAATGCGAGAAAGATATTCCTCCAAAGGCACTTTCTAATCTTCCTGTGAAATAGAGGAAGTGTTATCCACCGAGGAAGAAGAGATGACTCAGGTGTTAGGCTCAGCCACTGAAGGAAGATAGCAGCTAATGGCACTTTGGGGCCAGGAGGCAGTGACTATGCCATGCGGGTTTCTGTACAAGTCTGCAGAAGTCAGTGTAGGAGCATTCAAGGCTTACCTGACACATATAGGAAAAGTTTCTGTCTTAATTAGGGCTTCCATTGCTTCAATAAAACACCATGATCAAACAGCAATTTGGGGAAGAAAGTGTTTATTGCACTTAAACTTCTAGATGATAGTCCGTTTTTGAAGGATGTCTAAGACAGGGACTCGAGCAGAGTTGGAACTTAGAAGCAGGAGCAGATGCAGAGGCCATGGAGGAGTGTTGCTTATTAGCACGTATTCCATGGTTTGCTCAGCCTATTTCTTATAGCACCCAGGACCACCATCCCAGGGATGGAACAAGCCACAATGGGCTGGGCCCTGACCCATTGATCACTAATTGAGAAAATGCCTTACAGCTGGATCTCATGGAGGCATTTCCCTTAACTCAGCTCCTTCTTCTCTGATGACTCTAGCTTGTGTCAAGTCGACATAAAACCAGCTGGTGCAGTCTCCAATCCGCAGAGCTGGAGTGGAAGGAGATTGATTCTAACTGACCATATTTTGAAATAGTTTTATGCTTGATTACAAGAAACTGGTCAAAGAGACATCCAAGGCCTAGGTGGGGAGTTGGGGTAAAATGTGGCTTGTGAGGAGACGATTGTGGCTACAGTATGGGAAACTCAACTGAGCTCAAAGCAGAGTTAAGTGGGTTAGGAACAATGGAGTGAGTTTTTTTTTTTTTTTCAGAAGGCCAGAGTTGGAGTAGGATAATGAAATGATGCCACACTGTCTCTCACGGTGACAGTGACTCCGGTGCGACCCTGGGGATGAAGTGACTGAAGACGATGTCAGGGAAAGGTGTTTCAGAGAAGCAGTTCAGAGTAGGGACATTTATGGAATATTTAGATCTATATATAATCAAACAACCCCAAACTTATTTTCTCTTTTTATTTTTTTCCCAATAATATAATTATTTATTCATTTTACATCCCAGTCTCGGTACCTCTGTCCTCTTCTCCCAGTCCCACCTTTGCCAATTCCTCCTTCACTATCCCCTCACCTTCTCCTCAGAGAAGGGGAAGCCCTCCTTGGGTATCACTTTGCTCTGGGACATCTAGTTCCAGCAGTATTAAGCACATCTCCTACTGAGACCCAACTGGGCAGTCCAGTTAGGGGAAGGGGATCCAGTGGTAGGTAACAGAGTCAGGGACAGCCCCGACTTCAATTGTTAGGAGACACAAATGAAAACCAAGCAGCACACCTGCTACAAATGTGTAGGGGACCAAGGTCCAGCCCCTTCATTCTCTTTCTTTGGTGGTTCGGTCTCTGTGAGCCTCCATGGGCCCAGGTTAGTTGACTTTATATGTCTTCTTGTGGTTCCCCCAAATTACTTTTAAAGTGGATTTTCATTTATCCAGAGTCACGAAGATGTGTTTCCCTACACACAGCTGTTAGGTTACTTAGGTCACAATGTCTCTTGCTAGTTTTGACCTGTTAGGTATCTTTTAGTCAGCAACATTGCCAGGTGGCTTTAAGGTTCATGTTGCTCAGAGTCTAACTGGCAAAATAAACAAACCTAAGGATGCATCCTAGTACCAACAAGATACATAAATAAATGGTGTAGCCACAGAACTAGGCAAGCATTGGATTCGAGCTTTTTCTTTAAAATAAATAAATAAATAAATAAATAAATAAATAAATAAATAAAATTCAATAAAAAGTGAATAAATTACATTTTTCTGCTTCCCCCTACAATTCTCATTTCTGGCAAGGCATTTCCAAACTATGTTCATCCTTAGAAACACAGGCAGGATCACTCAGTGACATGCTAAACACCTGTCAGAAGTAGAGATGAGAGGATTTTGGCTAAGGATAGATAACAACAGATGGGTGAGCCTAGTGAAAGGAGGGAAGGGGACACTTACTGGATGAGACAGGCTGGGAGTCTCTGGATCAGTACCACCGAAAGTGGGGTGTACTGTCTTGCTCCCAGACACACCATTTCTCCTGACTTTCCTGTACCTGCTGATGGACACTTGATCTTGCTGTCCACTGAATTCAGGCACTGGAAGGTGATTCCCTTTTATGTTGCTAACATCCTCAAAGGTTCTATACACATCTCAAAAATCACCAAGATCTGTTAATGAGTTTTTCTTCCTGGCTTATGTTCAAAACTCCAAAGAATGATTTGTCAGGCTCATGGCACACTGCTGCTGACAGTCACAAAGGGATGAGGTTACAGAGCTATTCCACCTTAGATGCCTCGCCTGATGGGTGGAGGGACTTCCTTGGGAATTGTGGTTGCTCTGGGAGCGTCTTTGCAGATGGGGTTAGAAGCCTCTGCTCATTAGACTCTGCTCCTTGCCAACCCTAGAACAAGATCATGTGAAATGCAGCAGATTCGCATACGGTTATAAGCAGCAGATGAGGAATACATTGGCTTGTTTTGTAGATGAAATGAAGGGACTGTAATGATTCTGAGTCCCCCCAAATGTTACAGACAGACAGACAGACAGAAANCACACACACACACACACACACACATACACACACACACACTCGTGCACGCAGCTATTTAAAACACATTTGTGTTTTAGCTGGGTGTGGCTGTACACTTCTGTAGCCCCAGCTCTTGGGTGGTGGAGGCAGGAGGATCACTGAGACCAGTTGGAGTTAGTGAGTTCAAGGCCAAGCTGAGCTTCATAGTGAGGCATTGCCTCAAAACAATTTAAGGGCTAGATGCTGCTCTGTGGTAGGGTGCTTATAAAAGGTCTTGGGTAGAGAGTAGCATGATAGATCCATGGCTAGGAATACTGGCTGCTCTTCCAGAGGGACTGAGCTTGATCCATGTCATCAACATGGTAGCTTACAGACATTAGTAACACTAGTCTCAGGGGACCTGACATCCTCTTCTGGCCTCTGAGAGCACTGAATGCTTGCAGCAGTGCAGGTATGTACATGCAGGCAAAAACTCAGACACAGACCCAGGCACAAGGTGCTCATACGCATACACACATTCCCAGTCTTGGGTTTGATCCTGGACACTGCATAAAATAAAAATGAGTGTCTTTAATTATGTTATACAGTCAAACAAGAACACCAAACCTTTAATAAGCAAGGGTCTTATAACAATCTGCTCACTGGTGAAATGTGTATCTCCACAAACATGGCATGAAGCACTAAGACAGAGTTCATTTCTTGCTCATAGACAGTCCAAGGTGAATTTTCTTTGTGGATAGTTGGCTCTTGAGTTCCTGTAGTGACCGATCCAGGCTCTTTCTGAATGTTACTCTGCCATCTTTAACGCGTGGCTTCAAAGGACTGCTTCAAGACAGGGAAACAGAAATTAGCGTAAAGAATTGATTGAACACTCAAGAATCTTTCAGGACTGAAAATGGCAAGTACAGATATGAGTGTGTGTCAACTGTAGGATAGTCACTGGGGCATTTTGGGGGAAGGTCAGGGCATCGAGGGACAACTCTTCTACTTAGCATGACGATGTAAGTAGACAAAAGAAATTGACAGAGAAAGAACAGCCCAGACCTGAAGGGGAACCAGGAAGCCAGAAGGTTACCTGTCAGGGGAAATATCTACACTAGAATTTCTAGCAAAGTCTCTTAACTTTCTAAACTTGACTAAAAGGAACACACCATTCAATAATACAAAGCTGGCAAACTGACAAGCTGAAATGTGGGAAGGAGCTAGGCAAAAGGCCCAAACTAGAAGGCACAGCTCCAAGAATGCTGAAGCAATACCCACACGAGAAATCAGATAGGTGGACTGAAATCAAGAAGGTATTGAGACCTTGAAGCAAAGGAAAATCAACCATAAACGCTGATAAAAGAACTGGCTGGCTGATGGGCGAGCTGCCTGGCCTTCCTATCTGCTTGTTGCCAGAGAGGTTGCCTGGACTCTGAAGTTCATTCTTTCATGTTTTTAATTTGGTGTAATAATATCTACTTCCTAATAATTGGCCAAAGAATCAAGTGAAATGATGTGTGTGGAGACTGGTAGACTGACAGAATCAAATGAATTTTAAATGTTTTTATTTTTGACATTTTTTTTTTTTAAAGCTCAGAGTTAAGGAAGGAGGGCTGCTGTGAAGGAATGAAATGTTTTTGAAGATATTTTGTGATGGAAAGTATTCTCAATCCCGAGTCGGAAAAGGGGGATGCTGGCAAGAACCTAAACTCTCTATTTTGGACATGGAGAACGTGGCAGGTTCTGTGTGCTTTATGAAAGTCCACCCTTCCTGCTGCCCACCCTCCATCCTTTCTTTCTGTGCCTTCACTCTCCCCTGCCTCCCTTCCTCCGTTCCAGCCTCCTTCTCTCCTCTCTCCCTACTAGCCTCTCCCCTTAGCGTTCCTTCCTGTTTAACGTTTCCCCAGTGCTTGCATATATTTAAGTTCCAGGATGTGGTTGACTACGATTTCATGTATAAGAACTCTAGATGGGGGTGGGGCAGATGTTGTGATGATTAATTTTGCCAATATGTCAGAGCCTTGAGTGGCCTAGGAGACAAGCATCTGGGCACATCTGTGAGGGAACTTTCTAGAGTGTCATTCCCTGAACCGGGGTTCTGGACAGCATAAGAAGGAGAAGGTGGACTGGTTACTAGCGTTCATCTCTCTGTGTTTCAGACTGTGGATTCAGCGTGACCAGCTGCCTCAGGTTCCCAACCCAAAGATTTGCACACCACAATGGATTGTACCCTTGAGTTTTGATCAAAAAAGCCCTTTTCCTGCCTTAAGTTTTGTAAGGTATTTTCCAACAACAAGGTAACTCATATGGGGTTAAACCAACAACAGACATATATAGGATGTATTGCCCACCCGTGGGTCCTTTGTTGAGAAGATTTGGCTAAAAAAAAAATGCTAGTATATAGTCTTAAGATGATGATTACTTTTAACCTGCATTCAATTTTCATGCTATTAATAAAATTATCTTATAAATAAAGATATTTATACAGGTTTTATTTATAGTAGTAAAAAGTTTAAAAACAGATTTACTGTGCAAAGTTTTATGAATGGAAAATTCAACTGTTATGGAAACACAATGAGGTATAATTTTTAAAAATTATGAAGTGCTTTAGTAAAGTCGAGTTTGTTATGGTTGAGCAGTTTTATCAGTTTTCCAAGCGATAAGAACTGTAGTAAAAACTAAACAGGGAAGAAAAGCCTAAAAGGAAACATTTCACAACAGCACTGGGGACTGTCCTGTATGGTCAGGTGGTATTTCATGAGTTTTCAGTATTTTCATACCTTTTGCTTCACCCATCATTTTATGTTGTATAAAGCCAGCTTTAGTTTGGGGGAGAGTTGTTTATATTAACTTGACCCCTCTTAATTTTCTGCTGCCGCACACAAAAGTGATACCAATAACAAAACAAATCTGCTTTGTGGATTATAATGTAAATTATGCTTTGCAGAAGAGAAACGTATATGGTTCTGTAGGTGCTTCAAACCATGTAATATGAACTTTTGTATAACCAATCTCACTTGTAAGTCAAAGTCTACAAGATCTGAGGAGGAAGAGTGGCATCTACATTGTTGGAGCAATATTTCCAGTCCCTGCCATTGTGACAGTGTAGGTCCTTTGGCCTCACTTGAGTTTGTCTGAATCACAAAGACTGATACAATCAGTTGGAGTGGGAGTGAACTCTTCTTTGCAACAATGTGGAGATTCTTAACTTTGGCCACTGGTACCTAGGAAAGCTTTTTAAAGACGGAGACTCTGGGTAAATAAATACTTGCCTAATTATTTGCAACTAACAAACATCACAAACACCATGATTGCTGGGTGTTCTTGACTCCATTCTAAGTCACAGTGGGAGATGCACGAGAACAAAGTTGCCTTGTTCATAATTGCATTTGATTAGAGAAACGTTGATATGTGTAAATGTTCTCCAAGTCGAAGGGAATAGTCACCGATAGTTGAAAAGAGATACATAGTTTATTCAGTAAATGAATCTTTTCTGTTAGTCCAGAAGGAAAGAAGGACTGACAGTGATTTAGAAGAATAATATGGAGTTGATGGAGGCCACTAAAGAGATAGAGAAAATGGATGAGGTAGAACCAAAATTTCTTATCCAGCCAAGATTTTAAAATTTAAAGCATAAAGTGGTAATTTGGTTAGGGCAGAACTGAATCAAGAAGACTTTATCTATCTATCTATCTATCTATCTATCTATCTATCTATCTATCTATCTATCTATCTATCTACATATCGATCTACATATCTATCACCTATCTTAATAAATTTCTTTCTGTCTCTCTCTGCATCTCTGTCTCTCTCTCTGTCTCTGTCTCTGTCTCTGTCTCTGTCTCTCTCTCTCTCTCAGTGTGAGTGTGAGTGTGTGTGTGTGTGTGTGCGCGCGCGTGTGTGTTTATATGAACTTGACACAAAAGTCTAAGTCACACAGTTAAGTTATGCCCCCAAACTGAGGACATGGTAGTTACTTGACCTTGGGTCTGGATACCTCAAGTCAGAGTCGTCCCACAATGGCCATCTTTCATTGGGGCTGGATAACCTGTGGTTACTCATTGCACAAAGTAAGGGGTCACCATAGTCCCAATCTGGTTCAGGGAGCCCAAACCGTGCCCAGGGAGCCACTGGTCTCCAGTCTCCAATCTCCAGAAAAACCTGGAAATGCAGGTTCTGCTATGACCTAAGGAAACAGCAGCAGAAGCAAGAGGATAAACCCACACAGGGGGCCAGAAACAGGCCAAGGCACAGGTGAGATAATTTCTCTTTTGAAATATCCTTTCTCACCCCGGCTGCACCAGAAGGTGCCACCTACAGTCCAGTTTGTGAGCCTCCCCACGTCAATCAAGAAAATCCCATAATTCTTCAGGCTCAGTGCCCTATTCAGGTGATTCTAATTTGTGGCAAGTTAAATTAAAACCAGGCACAATAAATGTACACAGAGCACCATTTTTTAATATCTGAAGCCTTATTTGGCTTATATGCTAATAGAGCATAAACACACATTCAGTGTTGAAGTAGCACAGTGAACCATAAAGTTTACTCATGAGAGTAAATATGACAGACTTTAAATTTGTAAGGAAAATATATATCACAGATGACAGAAAAAAATGACTTGAGTACGATTTTTCTTGTCCATGCAAATGAAGGTACACAGTGGTTCGGGAAGTATCACAGTCTATTTATAACAGGGATTCCTAAGTGGCTGGCTTCAGCTGAGCTCTCTGATATTCTCCATCCAGATTTGTTTAGACACAAAGCTGTAATCTCATTTTCTTTCTGAGGTTTCATGATGAAGTTAAAAAGCAATGATCCATGATCATTATATTGTAGATGTGTGTATGTGCATACACACACACACACACACACACACACACACACACATACATCATATACATATATATTTAAAAGACCTGGATCAAAGGCTTTATTTTGCCTTCTATTCAGAACTTTCTGATAAGTATTTCTCCAACTTAAATGTATATGAGAATCCCTCTTTTTTTCTCTCTTTGTGTGTGTGTGTTTGTGTACATGCATGTTTAAATACAGATTGAAGAATAAGCAAAGCTAGTTAATCTTTCTTGGGGGCATGAGTACAGTGCCTTCATTTTTAGGGCTAGCGACTAGGAGCAGCATCAGGGAATTTACTTGAATATCTCAAATGTCATACGTCTGTAAATATGTTGTATGTTACATTTCAGAGTTGTGTGTCTTACTACATGGATGTTATTCCACACCTGTAACAGACAAACAAAGAAACAAAGAGAAAGTTCAATCAATCAATCAATCAATCAATCAATCAAATGCCACCTAAAGGACTGTCCCCACTGCCATAATGCTGGGGCTTGCTGGCTGGAATGCCCTTGTCTCAAATATTAGGCACGAGTACAGAGACGACTGGTGGATTCTGCATTTTCTCTTGATGGAACCCACAGCTATTTTTACAGCAAGCATGGGCTCCACTCTCACTTGTTCCCTCTTCTCAGGGTACACTCTAGTGAACCCTGAGTATTTTTTTCTTTGCAGAGATGGAGGTGAGTGATGCTTCTCAGAATTGCATCGTTCCTGTCCTGGGGAGCAGGCCCTTTAGGCTCATTTTAATTCTTACTCTTTTCTAAAAACCAGAGGAATCAGGCTTAGGTTTAGCAGGACAGAAGCATTTTTATACCAACCATTAGTTTGCTTAGTCCTCTTCGTGTGGTTCCCTGAACTCTTTGGTAGGCCCAGTTACCTACAGATTTGATCTTTGCCAGGCTTGAGCTTCTGTTCAGCCCCCCAGAGGATGTGGTGTGGGTAATTCTTGTTGGGAATACTCTCCTCAAGCCCGTTCTGCACCTTAGTACCCCATCTGCAGTTTGTACTCAGGAGAGGAAAGCCATCCACAGGCTTGCTAATGACAAAGGGAAACTTCTCACAAATGAAATGGAAAAATGATCAATCATCGACTCCTGTTGTGAGTCAAACACAGTGGAAACCAAGTTGCTGTCAGTTCTGGCTTGACAGACCCTACTTCTTAACAAGAACACCTCCAGCAATGATTAGGGAAGGTATGGAGAAAAAGTGACCCTGGACTCCTTAAAAACAGCTCCCTATAATTATGAAGTTTTTACCTTCAGTTGTTAAAATGGTTGCTCATTTTTCTTGGTCTCTAACATAGTTTGGCTCCAAATCCTAAAACAAAAATAGGAGATGCAATTTGAGGTTTTTATGGTTGTAGATAAAAATCCCTCTGTACACAATGAGCACACACATTTTTTTTTTTTGAGCAAACTACCACCAGACTACAGATGCCTGAGGAATAGTCTGGCCTGAACTGGGTCATGGAGAAAAGTAATCGGTTTTTAGTTGTCCAGCCAAGCCCACATTTCCCTGGTTGTTTGCTTACTCCCCGCCAACACAGAAACATCAAAGAAACAACAAGATACCAGAGGCCAGCTCTGCTTTCAAAGAAGGCACTGTCTTTGATTTTTTTTTTTCATTTATTCAACAAATATTTATGGGATGCCTACCATATGTCAGACAGTGTTATATGTATGGAGGGTACAAATCAGCAAGAAAAAAACAACAGCTAAAAAGGCAATTGCTCTCATCCTGTGGGAAATGTTTTATGATTCATAATATGACATCAATAGCAAAATAAATATGTATTAATAGATGAGAGAAAGCAAGCAGAACATCACTGTCTTCAGATTCTAATGGAGACCTCATCTCCCAAACTGTAAGTCAAATGAAAGAAACTTTAAGTATGGCACACTGTGGTTTTTATTCAAGTCTGTTTGGTGTTAAAATGGACTTGATATAATATTTGGTCACCTTGCCTGTTTTTGAGTTAGCTTCAGAGATATTAAACACACCTGGAAGGTTGTGTGACTGTCACCAGCAGCACACTACATAACTCTTTATCTTGGAAAGTTGATGCTCTGCTTATGAAACAATTCCTTGTCTACACTCTCCACACTGCTTGGCATACACATATGATTCTAGCATTTGTCTATATGATTTGACAAGTTTAATATCCTATAGGTAGAATTTGTGTTTGTCTTTGTGTGCCTGGCTTATCTTACTCATCATAATATTCCTCAAGATTCACCTGTTTTCAGTGTATTGTGTTGTACTGTACTGTGCGGTATTGAATTGTATGTATTGTATGCATACACTGCATTTTGCTTCTCTGCCAGTACACAAATAGATGCTGGAGTATTCGACATATTGTTATTTTGAATAATGCTTTCATGAACACATGTGCATAAATATTTCTTTGAAGCATGATTATCAGTTCTTTTTGTAAATACCCAGAATGGACGTTCCAACATCATATATGGTGATAATATTTTAAAAGTTTTTGAAGAAATCCAACACACTTTTTTTGCAGGGTGTTATATCTTTTCAACCACCAGTGCATAAACATTCCAGTTTATCCACTGGATAAACCATCACTGTCATTCATTTATCTTGAGAGTGGTCATCTTATTGAGTGTGCAGTGGCATCTTGCTGAAGTGTGGACTGAGATACTCCTATCAGGTCATAACCATATCTAAAAGCCTGTGACCCTGACCTTTGATACTGGAGCTGAGTGATTGTGGACAGACAGAATGTTACAGATCATGGAGTCAAAATTATCTTGAGTTATCTTCAGTCTCTTTTCATAGTCATATACTATCAACCTTTGTATCTAGCACTTTTTCTTTGGCAACTATTGGCTAAAACTTTGGAATACACACATAGTTTTGACAGATTCGTGGTCTCTGCATTTGACAGACTGTGTTTTAGCATCCAAATCTTGAGAAAGATTTCACCTTGTAAATGACAGTTAAACTGTAGAGTAGAGATTTCCCTCCTGCTTTGTGGGCCAACTGTTTGGTGGCTCACCTCTTCTCTTGTATAACTATAATAAGATTACGTGACCTCTATTGTTTTGTTTTGTTTTGTTTTGCTTTGCTTTTTTTTGTTTTGCTTTTCCGAGACAGAGTTTCTCTGTGTAGCCCTGGTTGTCCTGGAACTCACTTTGTAGACCAGGCTGGCCTGGAACTCAGAAATCCACCTGCCTCTGCTTCCCAAGTGCTGGGATTAAAGGCGTGTGTCACCACCGCCCGGCTACGTGACCTCTTTCAAGGGAAACCAGGATGCTCTGGTAATGTGGATTTGTGTTTCTGGGTCGTGGTCGCTCTTACTTGTTACAGAATAACGTTTGATTGTTTGTTTTTAATTCAGAGTCGTTATTTGAAGCACAGTGGTCAAACTGTCATTTCATTGTTGTCATAGGCATTATACAGAGAAGAAAACTTAAATGACGTCTAAGTGTATGAGAATAAATAAGCACAATGAGCAGGTTAGGTACCGATAGTGTCCCTGGTGGTTGTACCCGCTGAGCTGTCAAACCTGTTAGATAAACAAACAGCAATTTAAAAATCTGTCATCTTTTATCTTTCATGCCACCCATACTTCCAGCTCAGAGAGGCGTTGACCAAGCAGCCACTCTCACTATGCCTGTGCCAGCCACAGACAGTATAATTCATTTTACTGGTTATATCATAATGTTCTCAATATAGGGGTGTAATATGAAATGAACAGCGGGGAAGCAAGAACTGGAATTCCAGATTCAGCCAGTTGTTTTATTACTTATCCCCAGGGTTTGAGTAGGTGGTAGAACAGCTATTCTTAATCTCCAAGTCTCCAATAAATCAAAATTTTTGTATGAAAATTATGTCTTTCTTCAAAGTGACCAATTATCACATTTAATGTAGTTCCCTTTAATCTTTTGAGATTATAATATAATTACATTGTTTCCTCCTTCTTTTTCCTATGTTCATACACCTTGCCAGCTTCCTTACCCTTCTTGCTCTTTGTCAAATTCATGTCCTCTTTTTCTTTAAGTTACATGCACACACACACACACACACACACACACACACCTTGCTCAAAGTTTGTATAGTGTTACTTGTGTGTGTTTGTAACATGGGCTGTCTTCTCAATACCATTATTTTTATTTGCCTACAGGAAATGACTCAAGTTGCACATAATGAACTGTCTGATGACTATCATTGGATTCCTGTTTACACCACTAAATTACAGAATATTGGAAGTCTACATTTCTTTGCCATAGAACCAAATACTCATTACAATGCTATTTATTACACAATTTTGCACATGCTCAATGAATTTCTGGGACTTTGAAAGTACTTACAATGAAGTATAAGCTCAATGTCTGTGTCACACACCTATATTTAAAATGTTCAGTATATGGCTGTGGCTAGTGGTTACCATAGGTGTAGAATGTGTCTATTGTCACAGAATTTTGAGTGAACAGCACTGATCTAAGAAACTGTATATCCTTCTGTTTTGGTCATGTTGTTGTTGTTGTTGGAGACAATATCTCTATGTAGCTCTCTCTGTCCTGGAGTTCACTATGAAGATGAGACTGGCTTCCAATTACAGAGCTCCTCTTGCCTCGTCTTCCCCAGTGCTGGGATTAAATGCAGGTTCCACCATGCCCCGTTTTGCTTACTTTTAGAAATAAAGATTGACAGGTTCTTAAACTGCATATCTGAGTCAGTTTGATGCGACTCAAAAGGGAACACAGTACTCATAGTGCAGTATTGGGGGAATCTGCAATGCCAGGAGAAGGAAGGGACAGAAAGAGATTTCCTTAGCTTGTGATCTTTAGCTCCTCTTGCCACCCCTCAAGTGTAACAGTTAGCGCTCAACTGTAAGGTCCTTGTAATACCTCACTATGTCTCCTTGGGACTGTTTTAATGTCCCTTAGTAGGTGAATCAAAGACAGACACGTGCATAGGGATTCAGGTATTGTCATCCACTGGGTGAAGTATTTCACAGAACTTAGATATTAACGTGTTCTTAACCTTAGGGTTGGTACAGGCTAGAGCCTATGAAGGCTGGTGGATATTTAACCAATAGTCACAAAAGGAAAAGGAAAAGTGCTAGTTCAGTTTGGGTACTTGGCCCAGGGAGAGCCCTATTAGTAGGTGTGGTTTTGTTGAAGGAAGTGTTTCACTTTGTGGGTGGGCTTTGAGAGTCTCCTCTTAGCTACCTATAATCCAGTCTCTTCTTGGTTACCTTCAGATCAAGATGTAGAACTTTCAGTTCCTCCAGTATTACGTATGCCTTCTTTCTGCCATGTTTCCTGCCATAGTGATAATGAACTCAACCTATGAATATGTAAGCCAATCCCAAATAAATGTTGTCCTTTATAAGAGGTGCCTTGGTCATGGTGCCTCTTCACAACAATGGAAACCCTAACTAAGACAGTCAGATACAAAGGTTGATAGTACAGGATTATTAAACAAGACTAAAGATAAGCAAAGGTAACTTTGACTTCATGGTCTAGAACATTCCGTCACTTCACAAACACACAGACACACAGACACAGATACACACACACACACACACACACACACACACACACACACACATTTATCATACTCCCAAAGCCAGAGAAGTGAGTTGGTACAAATTCCTATCTTTGCCAAACTGAGGAAACATGGACCATTACCCAAACCTTGAGTCAGATTGTGCCAAACGCATCTCAGCATCTGCTATGAGATTTATGGAAAAACTTGGCAAGTCTGTCGAGCATGAGCACTTCTGAATGGAGAACAAAGCTATTTAAAGCATAATGAAACCAATGATGGTATTTTAATACGAAGAAGGAACTAATGAAGAATGCCTTCCATGCCAGTCCAAACTACCACAGAAAGTGCCAAAAGCAGTCTGCTTACCTTCAAGGCTAACAGTTTAAACACGCTGATGCCTTACAGATGAGAACTCACAGTTCCCACTGGTTTAGAATGGAGATTTAAGGGTTTAAGAAAACTTTTGGCCTAAAATTGATCTTCATCTCTGGGCCCAATCCATATGTTTCTGTGGATAAAAATAAGCCCTTGGATGATATTTGATGAGCTGTATAGAATTTACAGCATTTCTATCTAAGTTTCTAAAATATAAAGGAGGCATCTTTGTGACATGCTTAGAATTTCTAAAGGAAATACATTGTCAAAGCAGCACTGCGTTGTCTTGCTCCCTTCGTTGCTTTAAATCCTATATCATGTTGCCTCTGGAATAAATGGTTGTCTTGCTTCTTAAAGGTTTCTTTTCCTCACACACCTTTCTTCTTGATTTAGTGTTTGATCATATGTCAGTATTCACAGAAATGCTCCTAGTTTATATACTGTTAGGTAAATATGTGCAATAGGTTTGCAAATCATGAATATTAAAACTGCATCATCCTATGGAACACCACAGCTGGAAGGTGCCTTGGGCATAATCTAGTACAAAACATCGTGTTAAACATGAAAACAAGAACCTACACAGAGCTGATAACTGAGTAGGAGTAACTATGTATGTCTGATATTTAATGCTACAGAAACATTTTTAGCGACAATCCTTATAATCTGTTGAACACTTCTTGTGCTCTGGTTGCTTTATTAAACAGCTGAAGTAAGTAAATGTGCTAGCATATCACATTATCATTTCAATCTTTTTAACAACTGTTTAGGTCAGTGCTATAGTTAGCTCCACTTCGAAGAGAAGAAACTGGAACTTACAGGAGGTAAATGAGTGTCGAGAGTCACACACTGGGATTTTCCTGGGCTAAGATTCAGACTCACATTAACTCCAGAACCTGAGTCCTCAGCTACTGAATTGTGTTGTCAGAGCAGATTTTTCCTGGGGAAAAAATGATCACTCACCTGGAAAGACTAAAACATGTTTTTATCACCAGTGGAAAATGCTCTTTAAGACAGACCCAAAAGGCTGCAGCTGTGTGTCACAGGTGTCCTATGTATTTCAGAGATATGAGCAGGACAAAACAGTAATTATCACTTTAATTCATATCAAATAATTATCCATCTTATCCTAATTTCTTCAAAACTAGCATATAATATTGCTGTCAAAGGGAAGTGGTTGTCATATGTCTCTTGCTTGTTTTCTTATTTAGGAGAAGTTATTCTACATTTTAATTTTCCTTTGTTCGAACGAAATACATTGTTGGACAGGGAAAACTCCTATAAAGTGTACAAACAATGCTTTTTCTTTCTTTAAACTCAACTCTCCTCTGCTGCATGGTTGTATATTGAGGGTTTATATCTGAAAGACAGAGAAGTCATGAAGAAATTGGCGCTGAGTTCGGTCTTGTTTCTTCTTCAAAGTCAAGTTTCTGCTTAATGCCTCTGAAATCCGAATAATTCTCCAGTGATCAGAAAGAAGTCTCTGGCTGGTCTCCATTTGATGGCAATGTGCAAGGACAGCAGTAGACCACTTCTAATGCAGGCAATGAGTTTGCGTTCTTTCATTTGGAGATCTTTCTCCTTTAAGTCCTGCTACTTGGATAAAGATGTCACTGTCAACCAGAGCTGCTGGGAGTGTAGCCTGCCTGCTTTGTTTGCCCATTGGTTTGTTCTCTGGACACTTCTTTATGTTCCAGACACAATAAGAAGGAACTTTGGTGCTTCCTGGTGGATTTCATCTCTGGTCTGAGCCCAGTCAAACTCAGACTATGGAAAATCATGAGACCAATTAATTACAGTCATTAGTGATCACCCAGTTGCTGAATGTGGTTATAGATACGACAAAGACCAGTTTTTATACATTTTACCACAGTACTTATTAGAATCACTGAGATCTGGGACTCTACTATTGATGCCTTTATAGTTATACTGTAATTTTCAAATGAAGGCAATCTTAGTAATTGACATTTATTATATTATTATTATTATTATCAGTCCAGATTTTATTGCCCACCTCCTAGTCCACCCTCCAACTGTTCCACATCCCAAACCTCCTCCCCACCACGTCTTCACGAGGATGCCCCATCCCCCAACCCCCCACCCCACTTGACCTCTAAACTCCCTGGGGCCTCCAGTCTCTTGAGGGTTAGGTGCATCTTCTCTGACTGAGTCCAAAACTGGCAGTCCTCTGCTGTACATGTGTTGGGGGCCTATATCAGCTGGTGTATGCTGCCTGTTTGGTGGTCCAGTGTTTGAGAGATCTCAGGGGTCCAGATTAATTGAGACTGCTGGTCCTCCTACAGGATCACCCTTCTCAGCTTCTTTCTGTCTTTCCCTAATTCAGCCACAGGGCTCAGCAGCTTCTGCCCATTGGTTGGTGCAAATATCTGCATCTGACTCTTTCAGCTGCTTGTTGGGTCTTCCAGAGTGCAGTCATACAAGGTCCCTTTTTATGAGCACCCCATAGCCTCAGTAATAGTGTCAAGGCTTGGGACCTCTCTTTGAGCTGGATCTCACTTTGGGCCTGCAGTTCTTTCAGACAGGAACAATTATGGATGAGAGTTTTGACTGTGGGATGGGAACCCTCTCCCTCATTTGATGCCCTGTCTTCCTGCTGGAGGTGGGCAGTTCCTTCTCCCTACTGTTGGGCATTTCATCTAAGGTCCCTCCTTTTGAGTCCTGAAAGTCTCTGGCTTCCCAGGTCTCTGGTGCATTCTGGAGCCCCTCCCCCCTGCATTCTGGAGCCCTCCTCCTCCACCTTCTACCTCCTGAGGTTGTCTGTTTCTGTTCTTTCTGCTGGCCCTCCTTTTCCTTCACCCAATACCAGATCAGGTTCCCCTCTCCCGCACCTCTCCACCCCACACCCCCATCCACTTTGCCTTCCAGGTCCCTCCCTCCCTCCCTCCCCACTTGTGATTGCTTTCTTCTCTCTCCCAAGTGGGACTGAGGGTGTCCTCACTTGGGCCTCTCAGCAACCCTAAAAATTCTACCAGAGAACTTCTCCAGCTGACAAACACCTTCAGTAAAGTGGCCAGATATAAAATTAACTCAAACAAATCAGTGGCCCTCCTCTTCTCAAATGATAAAGAGGCTGAGAAAGAAATTAGGAAAACAACTCCCTTCACAATAGCCACAAATAATATAAAATATCTTGGGGTAACTCTCATCAAACTAGTAATTGACATTTTTATAGGAAAAAGCAAACCCATAGAGTTTAAGACTTATCCAAGGTCAATCTGAAATCCATAAAATAATGCCAATTTTCAAAAATTTCACTACAGGGCTGCAGAGATGGCTCAGCAGTTAAGAGCACTGACTGCTTTTTTTGAGGTCCTGAATTTGATTCCCAGCAACCACATGGTGGCTCACAACCATCTGTAATAGGCTCTGATGCTATCTTCTGGTGTGTCTGAAGACAGCTATAGTGTACTCATATAAATAAAGTAAATACATGTATCTTTTTTAAAAATTCACCACAGATGGCTCAGTGGATAAAAGTAACTTCCTCCAAGACTGAGAGTCTGTATTGGATCCCCAGGACCCACACAAAGGAGGAGAGAAGCAACGTTGTCCTCTTACCTCTATGAACATTCTGTGGCATATGCTTCTCTATGTAAACACCCACTCACACAATAAAAAAATATTAAAAAGGTATTACATTGTCATTAAAAAGAAATTCTAACTTCCTAAAAATTGACTTTCCACACTAATTTCAATAGTGTGAAATCCTAAAAAAAAAAAAAAAGAACGAAAAACAAATCTACTATATGACCCAGCTATACTATGCTTTGCCGTATTCCCAAGTGCCTCAATATTCTAATTTACAGATACTTGCTCAACAATGTTGCTCAACAATTGCTGCCCTATGCACAACAGCCAGGAAATGGAAACAACCTAAATGTCCTTCAAAAGATACTGTCCTTCAAATGGATAATGAAAGTGTGGTACAGATACATCATGAAATACTATTCTTCCATTAAAAATGAAATAGTGAAATTTGCAGATATATGAGTGGATCTAGAAAAGATTATATTGAGTGAAGTAATGCAGGTCCAGAAATATCATGTTCTTTCACATCTGTGTTTCCTAGTTCTAAATCCTCAGATGTGAGTATATAACATGGAGTAACCACAGAAATTAAGAATGCATACAGGGACCATAGATAATGGAGGTTAAGGGGAATATATATATATATATATTTTCTCAACCACTGCATCTATACCTCAGGGAACATTGTGGAAGAGGGGGCAGAAGTATTATTAAGAGCCAGAATGCCAGGAAGCCTGCTATGAAACAGTATTTCCTAGACACAGTTGCACAAAGAAAACTGGAACAATAGCAGTATCAATAAATATTCTAACATGGAAGGGGAGCAACTTCATAGTATCCCACCCCTACACAGAGAACTACAGGCAACTGTTGACTGCTAAGAGAACTAGCCTCTCTCAGGGATGAGCCCTTTTATTGATTATCAATGCACTATAGTCAGCTTTGAGACCATATATACACAAACCAAAAAGATGGGACTTTTCCGGGCCATGCTTGTCCTTCCCTTGAAGGGTGGGCAGTTGCCATGCCCACCTCTCTCTGGGGGTCATATTGATTTTTGTGGCTCATGCTGCCATGGAGGCTCACGCACATGTCTGTGGTCTGTGCTGAAGCCTGAAGTCACATTGATGTCCATGTGCCACACTACTGCCAGGGCCCATATTGATTGTGCAATTTGTACATTATTTGAATTTTTAGTCAAGATCTTATCCATAATAAATGATTTTATATATTTATAGTTTTTAGGAAAATAGTAATTCTTATTTAACATAATGAGTGATGAACTTTGTAGGGAAGTTGAACGTTATGTGCAAGGACTTTAAGTTTATTAGTTTGTGAAGAACATTGTCCCAAAGGTAGCAGGAAATCAATTACTTTGTGAATAAACCAATTTGTACAGTGATTGGGCTACTGTAATGGACTGAGGCATTCATTTTTCCGTAAGACTGATATTAACTTGAAACAGGAAAGCCTCCTCTTGGGTACAGTTGTGTTCTCGATCTAAACAGCTTCCTAGTTTTCAGGAAGCTGACACTTGTTAACATATCCTTGTATCTTTCATTTTTGAAGTTCCACACATCATTGCTATATCCTTTTATTTATTCCTTAAAATGAATGTACAGGAAGATTTTTTCTTATTTTTCATGAGTTAAAGTTTTTAGAAGATATGCATCTCTGCCATTCTTCAATTTTAACTATTCATATTCCAAATGAGCTCTCACAGCCATTACTGTTAGTTGCAAATAAGAAAACCCAGGAATAGAGGTTTAAAATACCAGGCTTATTTGCTGACATCAAAACCAGAGTATTTAGTAGGGCAGTGAACTTCAGATGTATTCAGCAAGGATTCTGGACTTGATTATTGTAGTTTATTAACCTGCCCTGCTACATGCTGGCATCAGTTAGAGGCTGGCTACCTTTATGCTTTTGTTATGGTATCCATCACTAGTATCCTTTGTGATCCTTTACTCATATACGTTGTCAGTTTGTAATGGTATGGAAGAGAACACTGGAAAACAAAGACTATTTTCTCACAAGAAATCAGCTCATAGGTCTGACTTCCATATTTCAGGTATAGTAGCACCATATTTAAATTCTTCACTTCACATGACAGGTATACATGGTTATTCCATTAAACATAGACTAGGCATACACACACACACACACACACACACACACACACACATATATATATATATATATGAATACACACACACATATATATATATATATATATATATATATATATATATATAGTATTACTTTTAAAACAGGAACATGTGCTCAATATTACACAGCATAATAAAGAGAGTACATGGTTTGAAGCAACAACATACTTTATCCAGGACAGGCAAGGGTAATGCAATTTACTAAATTACTCTTTATGTTTAGAAGCATGATGGTGACTTAGCTTGAGGCTGAAGACATGAAAAAATTGGTTAAAGCACTTGTGGGTCAAGCAAAAAGACCATAGTTCAAATCTCCAGAACCTGTGTAAATGCCGGGTGGGCATGCTACCCCCCCAGTCTCCCAGTTTTAGAATGTGGAGATGGAAGGATCCCAAAGCAAAACTGCTAGTGAGATCAGCTGCATAGACTGGCTCTTGTTTTGACTGAGAGACTCTACCTCAAGAAAAAGATAGAGAAGAGCCACCAAGGAAGAGTCTTAATATCAACCCTGGTCCTCTACACACATGAACAAACATGTGTACTCACACATGCAACCATGCATATAAACATTACAATACATACACATGAAAATATTAATTTAACTTACCCACATACACATTAAAATACTCATTTAACCTATTCTCTGTAAAAGTGATTATCAAAAGCCTCAAAGAAATAGCTAATATGAATATATTAAATAATCTAAGAAGTGCTATACAGATTTCAATATTAATTGGGAGTTAAATGTTATTAAAGACTGAGTGCTCACGAAGGGGAAAGGTGTCTACATTGACATAAAGGAATAATTTACGTGTTTTCCCCACCATCTAGAAGTATCTAGCTCATGTTTATATACTAACAAACATATCAAGTAAAATATGAAAATAATAACAATAATGTTAATGGTATTAATTTGGTGAAAGTACTTACAGATTATAATAAATGTATCAAAAACAAGAGAGAAGATTTGACAAGACGGCTTGGCTGGTAAAGCCATGTGCTTCCAAAATTGAAGAACTGAATTTGTTGCTGTAATCCATGTGGCAAGAAAGAACTAACACCAGCAACCTGTTCTCTAATCTCTGTGCACATGTGTTGTCCTGTGCACATACATATAACATGAAAGTAAAATGGGAACAAATGATAATGGATAAGAACAGTTTAAGAATGAAGAAAAAAAAAAACCTCAAGTGTCTGAACATGAGCTAATAATCTACCAGCAAAGAATTTAATATATGCTGAATTCCATCATGATATTTGGCTATCAATCCATTGTTCCACTGAAATTTGCAGCTTAGATTCTTATAAGTCTTTGCCCTTTTGGGAAATCAACCCAAATTCTTAACGGACATCAAGGAGAGATGAGATGAGCTTTACAGCTGCATTTGCTAGAGGGCATTTACACCATTTAGCAAAAATATCCCCATGTCTCCTCATTCTCAGTGTGGCCAGGGGATCTATGCTGTTGATGGAGTTCTTGCAAACCTCAACCAAAAGAAATAAAAATCTCTGCTGCTTTAAGTGTGCTCTGTAGCCCTATAAAAATCAATGACACTCGTCACAGGAAACATGGCGCCTTAGGCACACGTGTTTTTACTCTCAATCTTTTTTTTTTTTTTTTTTTTTCTGTAACTAAATGCAATTTGTTGTCATATGGCCCTGATTGATGGCCAGTTCCCAACAGTAAAACCCAGGCCAGGATGTGCACAGGCAGCACACTTTGATATGATTCCCGCTGAGTTGGGTGGGAGAAAGAGTTTCAGCTGTACGCCTCTCAATAAGGTGTCTTCTGAGAACTGCCACCAACAACCCACAAATTCCAGCTACAAATCCTGCAAACGGTACCGCTGGGAAACAGCACTTTAACTGATGGTCTGGTATTTCCAAAAGATAATGTCACCATGACATTTTCAGTCTTTTAATATGGTTTTATTGAGTCCCTGAGGTACCATCCTAGAGCTGGGTCTCCTTGAGCTGGAAGAGCTGCAGAGTGTTCTGCTAATGTCCATGCTCGCGGGAACCTAGCACACTGGGCCTTCAATATAAATCTCAGGCTCTTAGAGGGAGGCCTTCTTGCTGCTTATGCCTCTACAAGAGAAATGAAGCATGCTGTAAATTAAGGGACTGTTCTCTCAGTCATGGTCACAGGGTCCACAATAGAAGGGTGCGCACTGTTTCTGGCTCTCAGCTGAGCTGCCCAGCTCATCTATCTCATGCCACACTAGATGAGCAGAAGGCAGCACTCGGCCATGTCTACGTCTCACCCATAGACTCATATGATGATTCTTGGTCAGAAGGGTGTGTGTGTGTGTGCGCGCTATCTAAAAATACACATGTAAGATACCTAATTTATCATACAGAGAATTGCGTTCCACATTGGCAGTCACCTGAGTTGAGGAAAGAACATTCAAACTAATGACAGACAGTTTTAATTGCTTGTTTTCTTCCATACTTTTTTGCAGTAATTATAACCATGACCTGGGACTTAGAACCTCAGCCTTATAACCATCTTTTGGTTGCAGCTATATGTATTTCTTGGCTTTATTGGATCATGTATCAGGGTTCTGCAGGAAATAAAACCAAGAAGGTGTGTGTGTGCTGGAGATTGAAGAATTGACATTGCAGATAAATTATGAATTCTTGCCTATTTTTTGAGAGTTCTCTCTACTTTCAAGAAGCTGATCCTTTTGGTCTGTTGAAGGTTGTCAGCTGGCTGCATTAAGCAAGTCAATCTTCTTTCCTCACAAGTTTGCCAATGCAGGTGTCATACCCACCCAAACAACCATTAAGATGAACATAAAATGAAGTTTCACAGGTGTAGAGACATCTGTCCGTATATGTAAGTATTTAAGCATATCTTTGTACTCTTTCTTTTTTTTCTCCCATCATTGTTGAATCCAACAGATGCCAAATCCATGTCCAAATGATAGAGTATGATGTGTGGGATTTTATGAGATCTTTATGCAAATCTATCCTGAGATTTATACCACAGAGATGTTATGTTTGTCTCACGTTTAAGGATAAGTGATGTAATATATGTATATCATAGTCTAGCACGAAGCAAACACTCATCCAATGGAAGCTGTAATCTATTCATCCACTTATGTACCCTATGTACCTAAATCCTACCCCTTTCCACTCTGCTGTACCATCCTGTTTTAGTTCAAAAACTTCCTAAATTCTTTTTCTTTCTTTCTTTCTTTCTTTCTTTCTTTCTTTCTTTCTTTCTTTCTTTCTTTCTTTCTTTCTCTCTCTCTCTCTCTCT
>NC_034599.1:80130444-80171381 GCF_900095145.1 Mus pahari
TCCCCTCTCTTGCCCTTTCTTTCTTTTCTTTTCTTTTCTTTCTTTCTTTCTTTCTTTTTTTTTTTTAAACCTTTTAGTTTTTACAGCCTAGTTGTTACCCTCCCCCGGTCCACCCTCCCACAGTTCTACATCCCATTCCTCCTTCCCCCAGTCTCTAAGAGGATGTCCTCCTGCCCCCAACACCAGGTCTCCCCAATCCCTTGGGCCTCAAGTCTCTTGAAGGTTAGGTACATCTTCACTCACTGAGGCCAGACCAGGCAGTCCTCTGATGTGTATGTGTCAAGGGCCTCATACCCGCTAGTGTATGCTGCCTGAGAGATCTCAGTGTCTGAGAGATTAGTTGAGATTGCTGGTCTTTCTATGGGGTTACCCTCCTCCTCAGCTTCTTCCAGCATTCCCCTAATTATACCACAGGGGTCCTGGGACCTTGTACAGTCCACCTCCAGTAGAAAGAGAGGGCATCAAGTGGAGGGATGGGATTGCCATCCCACAGTCAAAACCACTGACATACAATTGTTCCTATCTAAAAGAACTGCACGAACAAAAATGGAAAAGAGATTGAGGGAAAGGACTCCAGTGACCGGCCCAACTTGGGATCCATATCAAGGGGAGACTCCAAGGCCTGACACTATTACTGATATTATGGAGTGCTTTTAGACAGGAGCCTTGCATGACTATCCTCCAAGAGACCCAACAAGCAGCTGACTGAAACAGATGCAGATACACCTAACCTCAATTATTTCTTGACTCGGCACCTGGGACTAGTCAAGGAAATCCTCCATAATGGCTTGATATGCATGTTAGATGTGGACACACAGTGTGGTGGGCTGAATGAAAACATGTCCTCCACAGGCTCAGAATTTGAGCACTTGGTTCCCAGTGGGCAGTGCTATTTGGGAAGGTGCTGTAAGTTTGCTGGAGGCAGTATGTCACAGGGTGTGTGTTCTGAAAGCTCATACCCCTGCACTATACACTTCCCGCTCACTCTGTGCTTCGTATTCATGGTTAGGGTTTGCTCTTCCAGCTTCCTGCTCCTGCCACCATGCCTGTGGCTTGTGGCAATGCCTCTTCACCATAAGGGACTTCTGTCCCTCAGGAACCATGAGCCCCAAATAAATGCTCTCTTCAATAAGTTGCTTTTGTTCGTAGTGTTTTTATTATAGCAACATAAATGTTCCTAATATGGTGAGAGATGGAAAAATCAAGGAAAAGAAAATACTAAACAGCATGAGCTTTCAGGAAGAAAATGTAGTTCTCTGTATTAGGAAGAAAAATGTTATTCCTCCTATAGTCAACAATGTGAAAATGCTTTTGATGGGAATTCTTGGTACGGTAACCATAAAATGTTATTTCTTTCTTCCTTGGTGTCTGACAGTGACAGATTGTGTGCCCTGACCTCCAAAATGAAGAGTGACAACTGTATGTGGAGTGTACTGGGTTCCACAGTGCTCCACTATCAAAACCATGTGGTGCCTTTTCAAAAACCAGGTGTTGTTTGAGATTAAAGCAAGAATGGGTGTCTTCTATCAAGAACTCGTACTTCATAGTTTCATATAAATAATATTTGATCCTATCTTTAAAAAAACTTTTTATTCTTTAGTGAATGAAATAAGTATACCACCAAGACTCACTAATTCCAAATTGTCATTTATACATACTGCTGAAGGAAAACATTAGGGCCAAGTCAACTAGAGACAAACGTCTACAAAGGTAAGAAAGCCAACACAGGGTCTTTGCGGAGCTGCAAGTGGAAGCTGAGTCTGTAGGCCACGCCTTTGCTGAACAAAGCCAAATTAATGATTTTTGTTTTGTTTGTTTTTTTCCCCCACAAAAGTATGATACTTGTTTGATCTTCCATAAGTCTAACCTCTGGGAGAAAACATAGAAAATAGGGGTGGGGGGGTTGTTGTTATTTTCTAGTTTTTGTTTTTTTCCCTTACCTTTTAAGCTCTTAATAAGGTACTTTCACATTGCAATGAGCTGGGCTTCTTGCTTGTTTGCTTGCTTGCTTGTTTTGTTTTTTTCCCCCTTCCCAGCTGCTCCTGAAGCATCTGAAGTTTAAACTGGCTTTGCCCCCCACAAAAGAACCTTCTTTTAACTAAAGCAATGATTTGATGGTAAATTTTTTTTTTTTTTTTTTTAGGGAGAGGACTTAAAAGAAGAAAGATTTATATCTATAGAAAGAAATGTTATTTTAAAAGCAGACAGGAAAGAGGGAGGTTTCTTCCCTGGGGCTAGGGTCAGAAGGAGAGGAGAGTGCACAGCTGCAGTGCCCATAGAGAAAGGACTGACTTCAAACCAGAAGTTGATCCATCCAGACCTCCTGGGAAGCCTCTTATACACGCAAAGCCACAGACCACACCTGGGCGCAGGTCTGCCAAGAATCCTCTGGGATTCCACATCTCAGGACTTTCCCTGAGGGTTCGGCTTCCCCCCTACAACTCTGGAAAGTCCATTGAGCAACAAAGAAAGACAACCAGGGGGAGCACCTACAAGGCCTTTGAGCAAGAAGGCCAGTGAATTATAATCCCCTTAAGTAACTTACCTGGGAAACTTCTGTGGTCCTTTGTAAATGACCTTAAATTGTATAACAAATAAGGCTGGACAGCATACTGCAAAAACTGAGAATTGTATTATGTGTTAAAGAAAAATTTCCGTAATTATTCTTCCTACCCCCTAAATATTGCAACGCTGAACATTCCATTTTGAAGAGAGGCATCACATCTTTAGCCTTCAGACATTTTTTTTTTTTAAATAGGAAATGACACTGAGTCTTTGATGGTTCCGTTTAAAAATTCCTACTTTCCTGCTATCAGGAAGCCTCAACCGTAGGAGGCTCATCTGGACTGTTAAAGATTGCGAATCAGCTTGACTATTTCGATAGATTCTGAGAAAGATGACAGGGAGAAAGCACATAGGAGTGTAGGAAAGCAAGATCTGGCTGCATGGATGCGTCACAGATACAGACAGCTTCCCTCCCAGCCTTAACCAGGCTGCCTTGGGCCAGCTCCTATTGGACAGTCAGCACTGGGCTTCCCTTCATGACCCAGAGACTGAGATGGATCCATGAGCCAATCCTATTCCATTTTCCCTTCTTCCTTCTTCTTCTTTTTTTAATTTTTATTTTATTAGATTTTTTCTTCATTTACATTTCAAATGCTATCCCCAAAGCCCCTATACCCTCCCCCTGCCCTGCTCCCCAACCCACCCACCCCTGCTTCCTGGCCCTGGCATTTACTTGTACTAGGGCATATAATCTTCGCAAGACCAAGGGCCTCTAATCACATTGATGGCTGACTAGGCCATCCTCTGCTACATATGCAACTAGAGACACAGCTCTGGGGGGTACTGGTTAGTTCATATTGACATTCCTCATATAGGGTTGCAGACCCCTTCAGCTCCTTGGGTACTTTCTCTAGCTCCTTCATTGGGGGCCCTGTGTTCCATCCAATAGATGACTGTGAGTATCCATTTCTGTATTTGCCAGGCACTGGCATAGCCTCACAAGAGATAGCTATATCAGGGTCCTGTCAGCAAAATCTTGCTGTCATATGCAATAGTGTCTGGGTTTGGTGGTTGTTTATGGGATGGATCCTTGGGTGGGGCAGTCTCTGGATGGTCCTTCCTTCCCTCTCAGAATCGAACTTTGTCTCTGTAACTTCTTCCATGGGTATTTTGTTCCCCATTCTAAGAAGGAAGGAAAGTATCCACACTTTGGTCTTCCTTCTTCTTGAATTTCATGTGTTTTGCAAATTGTATCTGTTAAATCCATTTGTTTCATAACTTCTGTTAGTTTCAGTGTGTCTCTGTTTAGTTTCTGTTTCCAGGATCTGTCCATTGATGAGAGTGGGGTATTGAAGTCTCCCCCTATTATTGTGTGTGGTGCAATGTGTGCTTTGAGCTTTACTATAGTTTCTTCAATGAATGTGGATGCCCTTGCATTCGGAGCATAGATATTCGGAATTGAGAGTTCATCTTGGAAGATTTTACCTTTGATGAGTATGAAGTGCCCCTCCTTNNCTTTTTTGATAACTTTGGGTTGGAAGTCGATTTTATTTGATATTAGAATGGCTACTCTAACTTGTTTCTTCTGACCATTTGCTTGGAAAATTGTTTTCCAGCCTTTTACTCTGAGGTAGTGTCTGTCTTTGTCCCTGAGGTGGGGTTTCCTGTATGCAGCAAAATGTTGGGTCCTGTTTATGTAGCCAGTCTGTTAGTCTATATTTTTTTTATTGGGGAATTGAGTCCATTGATACTAAGAGATATTAAGGGAAAGTAATTGTTGCTTCCTGTCATATTCTACATATGCAACTAGAGACACAGCTACATGTACCTAGATTCGTGGAAAGATATTGTGCGAATTTGGCTTTGTCATGGAATACTTTGGTTTCTCCATCTATGATATTTGAGAGTTTGGGTATAGTAGCCTGGGCTGGCATTTGTGTTCTCTTAGGGTCTGTATAACATCTGTCCAGGATCTTCTGGCTTTCATAGTCTCTGATGAAAAGTCTGCTGTAATTCTAATAGGTCTGCCTTTATATGTTACTTGACATTTTCCCCTTACTGCTTTTAATATTCTATCTTTATTTAGTGCATGTGTTGTTCTGATTATTATGTGTCAGGAGGAATTTCTTTTCTGGTCCGGGTCTATTTAGAGTTCTGTAGGCTTCTTGTATGTTCATGGGCATCTCTTTCTTCAAGTTAGGAAAGTTTTCTTCTACAATTTTGTTGAAGATATGTACTGGCTCTTTAAGTTGAAAGTCTTCATTCGCATCTGTACCTCTTATCCTTAGGCTTGGTTTTCTCATCGTGTCCTGGATTTCCTGGATGTTTTGATTTAGGATCTTTTTGCATTTTGCATTTTCTTTGATTGTTGTGTCCATGTTTTCTATGGATTCGTCTGCATCTGAGATTCTCTCTTCCATCTCTTGTATTCTGTTGCTGATGCTCACATCTATGGTTCTTGATTTCTTTCCGAAGATTTCTATCTCCAAAGTTGTCTCCCTTTGGGTTTTCTTTATTGTTTCTATTTCCATTTTTAGATCTTGGATGGTTTTGTTCAATTCCATCACCTGTTTAGTTGTGTTTTTCTGTAATTCTTTAAGAGATTTTTGTGCTTCCTCTTTAAGGACTTCTACCTGTTTAGCAGTGTTCTCCTTTATTTCTTTAAGTGAGTTATTAATGACCTTCTTAAAATCCTCTACCAGCATCCTGAGATATGATTTTAAATCTGAGTCTTGCTTTTCGGGTGTGTTGGGGTATCCAGGACTCTCTGTGGTAGGAGTACTGGGTTCCAATGATACCAAGTGGTCTTGGTTTCTGTTAGTAAGATTCTTACATTTGCCTTTTACCATCTGGTAATCTCTGGTGTTAGATGTTCTAGCTGTCTCTGACTGGAGCTTGTTTCTTCTGTGATTCTGTTAGCCTCTGTCAGCACTCCTGGGAGTCCAACTCTCTCCTGAGTCCCAGTGGTCAGAGCACTCTCTGCAGGCCAACTCTCCTCAGGTCCGGAAGGTGCCCAGAGGTCTGGGTTTCAGCTCTGCCTCCTGGCTGAGGGTGAAGGCCCGAAGGGCCCCTGTCCAAGAACCTGTACCCTGTTGCTTCTTCGACCCACGCGCTCTCCTGCATGGACTGATCTCTCCCTTTCTTCCTTCCTTCCACTGAGAATGGCATTTAATTAGCATTCTCAGTGGATTCAAATGGCCCATGAAGCTCCAGGTTTAATTTTCGGCTCTGGAAATTAAGATCTACATGTATAAAAGGAAGGAAACTTGGAGTGAGTAAAGCCTGGAGTGACTGTGCATTAGTGACATGGCCATGGCCATGCCAAGGATGTCAAGACTTCAGACCTATAGAATTGGCAAAGCCATTACCCATATGGCCCAGGCTCAAGAGAAATGGCAAAGCTTTCCTCCAGAGTTCCAGCATGAGTGTTTATAAATGACTGAGTAGTGTGTGCATAGACTAGCTACTGTAACTTCCTTTTCCCAGATTCACAGCCAGAGATGCTCCCCTGTGGAGACCTCATGTGGAAATTAGCGAATCCCTCCTCCTGTGCTATACCTAATAAAACACTTTGAGCTTTCAGGTTGTTGTGGATAGTAGAAGCCAACCCCACCTGACCTCAGCTTCTTTGTCATTGTGTCTGTATGTCCCTCAGTAGGGTTGCTGGACCCAAACCATGTAGGTTGCAGCCACCTTGCAATATTTATATTAACCCTCCCTGCCTGTGTTGCCTACACACACACACACACACACACACACACACACACACACACACAGCTTTCTTTTATGAAAGCCATGAAAAGATGAGCACCTTCCCCGTTCCTGATGAATAACAAATTGAAGAGTTCTAGGAACTAGCCATGGTGATAAACCCCAATCATTCTAGCATCTTTGGGAGGCAGAGACAGTGGTCACTCTGGACCTTGAGTCCTTGTATCAAGCAAATAAATAAATGTTTCTCATGCACATTGGGAGGGGGGAATCACCACATATGGGCTAGGTTTGCTCAGGGTGAAACAAGTGTTACAAGTAATAGAAAATGTATGCATGTTTCCAGATGACCTTTTCCAAGAATCCTGTCACCAACATCTTTTATTTCCTGTAGAAAATTAAGATACAGTTTCTCTGCCCATGCCATTATGACTGGATGGCACATGGAACACACAGATAACAGCAGGCAAATGATCATACAGACATAGCCCTTCTCCTGTTTCCTGCAGTCTGGCTAAATGGACTCCTACTTCTCTGTGAGCATTACTCTTCCAAATGTCACTTCTGTTCTGGAAGCATGATCCTCACTCCCAACGGCATCTGTCTTATGTTCTCTTTCTGCTTCTTGTTGCTCTCCTAGAGATTATTAGCCTCATCCTTGGATCTAGATTTCATTAATAGGTTTGTGATGTCTGGATGCATAATTCCAGTTCTAAAATGCCTCATAATTATATTCAACTGGGTGTCCTATAGGAGTTCCCAACTCAACATGACTTACCTATAGCTGGATAGTTTTTCTTCTATCTCTATAAATCTTCTCTTCTTATACTCCATAGCTTAGTAGTGTTCATACATTCCTCCCATGGTCGGATGTAGCTGAGAAGAGAAAGGAATGTTCCCATGAAGAACCTGAAAGACACGTATATTGATGTCAACACAGACATCAATCTTGGGGGGGGGGCATATGTGAAATCAGGAGTGAAATGAAGGTGTGAATCACAAGTGAGATGTTTGATTAGATGCCTGTATTGGCTAATTTTGTGTCAACTTGACACAGCTGGAGTTATCACAGAACAGGAGCTTTAGTTGAGGAAATGCCTACATGAGATCCAGCTGTAAAGGATTTTCTCAATTAGTGATTAAGGGGGAAAGGCCCCTTGTGGGTAGGACCATCCCTGGGCTGGTAGTCTTGGGTTCTATAAGAGAGCAAGCTGAGCAAGCCAGGGGAGGCAAGCCAGTAAAGAACATCCCTTCATGGCTTCTGCATCAGCTACTGCTTTCTGACCTGTTTGAGTTCCAGTCCTGCATCCTTGGGTGATCTACAGCAGTATGGAAATGTAAGCGGATTAAACCTTTTCCTCCCCAACTTGCTTCTTGGTCATGAGATTGTACAGGAATAGAAACCCTGACTAAGACAAAGCCCAAACCAAGATGATTCACAGTCAAGAATCTGAATGTGTGGAGAATGAATTCGAGACAGGGAGTTTAGGAAAAGTGACTGGAGAAGGTGCAGGGAATGGAGACAGATCACAGAACTATAGTAATGTTCAGGTAGGGTAGGGACCATCATTGCTTTGTGACATACTTCCCCACTTTCTCTTGAGAAATAAAACTATGCTGTAAGGATGAAAATATGAACATATTCCATGTGACAGATTAAGACATCAGGCAATGAGGCCTCAACTCAGGCCCTTCGACTTAGGTCCCACTCTGCACCTGGACTTCCAAATAAAGATGAGTATAACCCCTATCGTGACAAAGAGATTTAACTACAATGAAACCTGTGGTGGTGTTTACATTTTCTGTTCTCTCCCACTGAAACCTGTATCTTTAAGACTAAGAAAAGACAATTATTTTATTATTTTACTTCAGAAAGTCCTTTTATATCTCAATAAATATTTTTCTTTTCTTTCTTTTCTTTTCTTTTCTTTCTTTCTTTTTTTCTTTTTTTTTTGCATGAAAAGTAACCAAAATGGAATAGAAAAGAGAAGCTGCCCTGTGAGTCGTAGGAACAAGCCTAATTCATTCTGCATTGGGCTCAGTGCTTTTATGATTTGGGTTTATAAACAAACAAAAAAGTTCCTAATCAAAACCCAGAATGTTCAGCACCAAATCCAATCGTCACAAAGGAAGAGACAGAATGTTCTCCTGTCTTTTGTTCTGAGTCTAAAAATACTGAACTTTATTTTGAGGTACTGCTTTGCTCCTAATATCCGTGTCTTTCCAAAATCTGTGTGTTGCTCTCCTCACATGGACATCCTTCCCATGATATTAGCAGGCTGTTGGTGGGACGCGATTATGCCATGAGGGAGCTGCCCTTGTCAAGAGGATTAGTGCCTTTCTGAAGAGGGTTCCAAAGAGAGGCTGCCTTGCTCCTTCCACCATGTTAGGATACAAGGAGACTGTCGAGTTAGGGTTTCCATTGCTGTGATAAAGCATTATGACTATAAGCAACCTTGGAAAGAAGAGGTTAATTCACTTCCACATCACAATCCATCATGGAAGAGCATCAGAATGGGGACTCAATCACAGGAGGTGCCTAGGGGTAGGTAATGGCTTCTGCCCTTATCAGTTCTGTAACATTACTCTAGTGTTCACAGGTTGAAAAAAGTAAAGCAAAAATACAGAGGTGAAGCAAAAGCCGTGGAGGAGTATTTTTTTATTGGCTTGCTCAGCCTGGTTTCTTATAGAATCCAGCACCATCAGCCCACAAGGATGGGACCACTAACAATGGGCTGGACCCTCCTGAATCAATCTCTAATTAAGAAACTGTACTACAGACTTGCTTACAGGCCAATCTTATGGAAACATTTTCTCAATTGGGAATCTGCTTTCCTGACTGTGTTAAGCTGACATAAAACTAGCCAGCATATTGACACATTATCTACAAACCAGGAAACAGGCCTTCAATAGATGTGGATCCTGCCAGAACCCTGATCCTGAACTTCCCAACCTCTCCAAGTTATTTATATGCTGCCTATCGCATCTTATCACGGCCCAAATAGGTGGAGATATAAGCTACATTTGTTTTTTTGGCAGATCAATTTATTTTTTAGAACATTATGGGCTGTGACTGTCCAATAAAAAACTTTCGAAGTGGTATTTTAATGAACAACAGAGATCATTGAATTGGAGTGCCAGTTAAAAAAATAGAACTACAAATTGGGTGTAAACTAATCAGCAATATTTTCCCTAATGAGTTCTTAGGAAGGCAAATACAATCTTATTCTTCTGCATTTTATAAGTTACTATGATTTATGGCTTATAATGTGCGTATGAAGGTAGTGATCTTCAGTAAATTTGGCCATTATACTGCTTCAATTACTAAAACCTTTGGTTTGGGATGAGTTTATGAGATGAACAATTCTGATCGGTTTTTTTTCCCCCTTGTTGGTAGAGAGAAATTGGACTACTAAATAAGTACTTAAAATTAAATTATATTTCACTCTTATACAACTTTCATTTTGAAATTTTTGCTTTATTTTAAAAACCTATAAATACTAGAGTAACATTACAAAACTGATAAAAGCATACACACCAAAAATAGATCCCAAACTCAAGTACAGCACCTAGTATTACCATTGTTCTTTTGTGTATGTGCTTGTGTGTGTGTGTGTGTGTGTGTGTGTGTGTGTGTGTGTGTGCGTGTGTGTGCATGTGCACATGTGTGCACATGGCTCATGGATTCCCTTCCAGTCCTTTTTTTCCCCCCATGTATTCCATATGTTCTATTTGGTGTTAACACACAATCCCATTCTGCTAGATATATCATAGTTTAAAATGCTTCTTGTTTTGCATTTAAACTTCCCAGTTCTATTATAAACACAAGCTATTAAAATGCATGATGTCATTGACTTCCCCAGAGGAACAAGCCATCGCTCTTATAAACTCGGTATAAATATAAGACTGAATCACTATGGATAATTATTTGGAGGCAGACAGTGATTTCCATCTACAACAGGGACACTTTTCTACCATTCCGTGTCGTAAAGCCTTGAAGTGACTCTTTGCTAAAAGGCCCGGAATCCTTTATATTAAGTGTCGCTTAGATAAAAAGGCACACACCTGCAGCTGTAATATTATATATCCCAATTTATCCTTCTAATCACTTGATGAAAGGACAGATACTATTTCTAAAGCCTGGATGTTTATCTTGGCAAAACTCAGCTGTGATGAGCCTGGGGCTTGAAGTCAAGCAGACCCAACCTGGGCTCATATTCCCCCTATCCCCTTGCTGCTATGGACGGGACAGCTGCCTCGTGTAACTTCAGGAACACATTCACTTCAGAATCTTTGCAAATGGCACCTCCTGGATTATAACCTACAGTCACTTAGCATAGATGGAGAGGCACTTACCTCCCAGCATTGGATAAGAGAGCTTTCCTGGCCACAGGCTACTCAGCTAACCTCTAATCTTCAGCTTTCAACTTGTGAAACGTGAGAATGGCAATAACATGTAACTTGCGAGTGTGCTCTATGGATTCTAGCAGAGAATATCGTCATAATGTATTTAGCACAGAGCACTAATATACAAGCCTAAACACACATTAGCTCCTATTATGGTTTCTCCCAAATGTATATGGATCAAAGAAAGGACTTAAAAAGATAAGTGCACTTGCACCCTCTCCCCATCACATAGCTTGTTTTTGTTCTTGGTTACTACATCCACCTAATCAATTTAGAATGGAAGAACAACACAAAGATGAATAGGAGAGAAAGAGGAGCCGTGTACTTACATCAGCCACCCCTGAGCCTGAAGGCTGATCTAATTTTATCTTAAATGAAAGTTACCCATTATTGCTGAATTAAGCCTGTCTTAATCCAAAAGCTTTTGAGAAGTCAGCTGTGGGGAATTTCTTGAGCTCAGAAGGGATTCTGGGAGGGAAAGAGTACTGCACGTGTGCATGCACAACAGTATTAATCAAAGTAAGCGAGTCTATCGACTTGAGAGGAGGCACGGGGGAGATTTGGGGAAGACTAGCTGGGAGAGGCTGGAGGGGAGAAAGTGGGAAGGTTAAGTGTAATTCTAGTATAATTAAAACGCATTTTTAAAAAGAAAGAAGAAAGGAAAGAGAAAGGAAGGAGGGAGATAGGGAGGGAAAAGGTGTGGGCAGGGGTGGAAGAGAGGGAGGAGTGAGGGAGGGAAGAAGGAACAGTTCAGAGAAGAGGCTGAGTACAATCATAGAGTCTATGTATATATACATCATCTAATACACACCACTGAAGTGTTGCTTACACACTAACTCTTGAGAAGAGAAAAGAGAATGAACGTTATCAGACCTACCATTAGTCATTCTCCTGAGATTCCCCTCTTTTATTTGAATCTTGAATATCGTCCAGTTTCAGGTCTTCAAGCCAACTCAGATACTTCCTGAAAGAGTATGGGAAGTCTGAGAGATATCCAGCTTTCTCCCTCTCCGGACCCCTCCGGGAGGGAGGAAGACCCCAACACGTTTTTCTTCCCCCTCCTTACACCATCCCCACAGGGATTAGAAACTTCTACTTAAACTCATTGAGAACTGAACCTAAGGAAGTGCCGTGGCACAGGAGGCATGAGAAGAGTGTGGTCCAATTGGAGACGGACTAATTTACCTCGGATTTCCTAAAAGAGCTAGGCTGTGATGAATCCAAGCAGGCCTTCAGACCTGCAAAACCAGAGCGGGACATTTAAGATGAAAGAGGGAGAAGCCAAAGGAAGAGAATGTGCTGCACACTAAGAGATATTTTGGACTTGAACTCTTCTCCACAGAATGACAGTTTAATCACACCGACTCCTCGGCATAAAATGAGGTTCTGCCGGATGAGCTTTAACTGTAATTTCTCTTAACCACTGTACTCAGCTGAGGTTCCAGAAGGGAGCCAACTCAGCCAACTCCAACTCAATTTGTTCTTTACATTGACAAAGTGCTCTTGTCTTAGTTGAGAAGCCTCAGCAACCATGTGTCATTTTTTTTTTTATAAATTACTTCTCTTTCAGATACTATATATTCTTCACTTCCTCATATTCATTCTTTTATATTTAAGTTTGTAGAACATGACTCATGTCTTTTTCTAGAAGGCCAAAAGCTAAGTGAATATGTTCCAATTCAAGGTAGAAATTAATCTTGCGACTTCCTTTAAGGACAGTGTAAATTAAGCTCATGATTTACTCTAACATCACAAGATTTTGCCCTTGGAAGCTCTTTTTCATTTTAACAATAAACAGGATCTTTTTCTGGAAAGAAATAAAAATATATAAATGATACTTGTCATATCCATATGACACGCCCAAGTTTTCTCCAGAGAGTTAGGCAGAATGCTCTCCTCAGATGGATTAATTGTTCACACAGTGGTGCAAAGGGGGTATGTTGTGAGAGACACTGGAAAGGCAGCCTCTGGAGCAGATTAAAAACTATAGACATGAAAGAGGATCACTAGAGGGCAGCTAATGAAAACAGCATCTTCAGACCAACTCAGAGCCAGGTCTGGACACAGGCTAGGTTGTACAGGAGAGTGTCAGTCAGATCGCCCATCAGAAGTAGAAATGTACGTGGTCCAATTGAGATAAATCAGGGAGGAACTAAAGACTGAATGACAAATGGCTCCGCTCTGAGAAAAGAAGATCTAGACTAGATGGCCTTTTCCCTTTGTTTATCTGGAGGTACTGTCTTCATTTTTCCCTCTATAGACTCACTTTCCCTATGTGGGAATGTATAGAACAAGCATTGTCTCTTTTCTATTTCTATAGCTCTCATGGATTCAAGAAATAGTGTTGGGATGGGAAAAACAATTGGCAGAGGAACTTATATAAGAAATACAGGAGAAATTATTCAGGAGAAATTAGTCTTGCTCACCTTTTATTTAATTGCAGTCACACATTTAGTTCTGATGAAGCATTTGAGGAAGTGTGGGGAAAGGGTAGAGATCTCCTTCAAGGGGCAGCTACATTAGTCGATCTGCACCTAATTTCAGATCCTATCATTAAAAAAAAAAAGCAGTTAATCAATAAATAGTGTCCTCAGACAATAACAGTCTATAGGGCCCCTGAAATGAAAATGTCAAAGACAAAAGGTGATCACATTTTAAAGAGGAAAAAGTGACAGAGGATCTGACATGTGAAAATTTCCAGAAGCCTTCTCTGCTATGTGTCTCCTAAGCTCAGTCTTGCCCTCTTTCCAGGTGTCTATACACAGACACTGTCATCTTCATCTGTGTCTTGTTAACGACCAGTTCTCTCCACAGCATGGTTGAGGTTGAATTGCATCCCGCACAGAAGGTACGTTACAGTCACAATGACAAATATAACATCTGAAACCAGGGTATTTCTAGATGGGATCAAGTTAGAGGCATGGCCATAGTGGATTAAAACAAGCCCTAAATTCAGTGACTGGAGTCTTTGCAAGAATTCAGGGATTTAGGGACAGACACAGAGAAATCAAATGACAGCTAAAGTGGAGATGGGATTGATAGAACTAGAAACTAAAGTTCCCAAACAACCCTAGTTTCCCCTAACATGAGGCAGAAAGAAGTACTCCTTCTGGGAGCTGTCAGTTGGTATGCCTACACCAACTTTAGATTTCTAACCCAGAACTGAATGAAAGAGAGTAAGTTTCTGTTATTTTAAGTGGCGCTTTGTTATGCTAACCACAAGAAATGAATACAAATGTCATGTTCAGGAGTCATCACCTCTTCATTTCTTCCCCAGTCACAACAAATACCATGTTGGGCTCTTGCTCCACACGACCACACTACATCCCATCACCATAGTTACCGTCTTACCACCACAGCAAAATGATGTTTTTCTATAAATGTGTGCCTTCCTTTCTCAGATTCTGAGGGTCCAGAAGCCAGCCCTGTGTGTGTGTGTGTGTGTGTGTGTGTGTGTGTGTGTGTGTCCATTGCCTAGCCTACAGCAGAAAATTCAATAAGTGCTTCAGAAAATAAGATAATGACAGTTTCTACCTGTATTGAATCTACCATGTTCCTGTGTAAAAATGTTCCTATCTCAAGAATTCCACACGTGTTTTATGGGACCCTTTAAACCAGCATTGTTGAATTTCAGCGCCTGCATTAGTATGTGCTACAGGAAGAAATATGGGGCCAGATAATTGAATAACTGGCAGATAATTTCTCTTTGGGTACCTCCAGTTCTGGTTAAACTATAGAAAACACTTTTGAAAATAAAATAAGAAGGAGGAGAAAAGAGGCCCTGGGTTAGTTTTTTATGAATTTAGCATTCTAGAAAATCCCTTCGAAGTCAAGTAAAGTCATTGTAATTCATGAATTCAGAAATGTGGTGCAAATGCAGATGAAGATAAATAGCACAGAAGCCATCTGAGGCAGGCAGATTCATAGGGGAAATTAGAAGCTGCCATCAGGAGAGTCAATGGTGAGTTCACTAATCCTAACCTTCACCCAGGATAAATGGAATCCTCTCCTCTCCTCCAGTTCACTGGAGGAGTTAGGCCCGCCTCTCTGGAGACAATGAGGAGGAAGGAGCCTCTTTTTACCACCTTCCCTGTCCCCAGGATGTATTGGCTGTTGCTGTGACATTCTGAGATGTCTTTTTTTTTTTTTTTTTTTTTTATAAATTTGGAGGATGTTTTCCACTTTCCCAACTAAAGAAAGAGCTAATAGGGTCTCTGCATGATGGAGGGATATTATCTTGCTCTGCTCTGAGTAATGACTACTTGATGTTAGACTGATCTTCAGATAAGTGGCAAAAAATTGTCTACTAGATTCCAGGGCTGCAAGGCAGGCAGCCAGATCAACACATTAAATGTAATAATTACATGCTGCAATGCATGGCACCATGGTCCTTTGGCTGTGTGTGTGTGTGTGTGATACTCAAAAGAACTTTGAGTTTATGGCCAAGATGACAAGCATACTCTGAGAATGAGTTTTCTTTTGTGTTACTCTCTCTGTTTTTTTTTTTTTTTTTTNGTTTTTCAAGACAGTGTTTCTCTGTGTAGCCCTGGCTATCCTGGAACTCACTTTGTAGACCAGGCTGGCCTTGAACTCAGAAATCCCCCTGCCTCTGCCTCCGGAGTGCTAGGATTAAAGGTGTGCGCCACCACGCCCGGCCTTTTGTGTTACTCTTAACCAAGCTTCCCAAACTGCTTGTTCATATTTTTTTTACATATCACACACAAAAGTCTGCCAAACACTGGGGTGCTCCCAACTGTTCTTCCACTTTTGATGACATGTCTAGACCGGATTAAAGATGAGTTTAGGAACAGGGATGTCATCCAGTCCTATCAATGGGGTGCAAGAGAAATCTAAGAAACATTTCCTTTCCTTTAACAGGAATGGTCTCCCTTCTGTCTCTGGATATTGTGAGTGGTGATGTGCGGCAGCCATTTCACAGCTTGAGAAAGAGATCCTCACCAAAATGGTAGAACAGAGAGATGCAACCCAAGTCGTCAGTGGCATTGTAGAAACAACAAATCACTCCATCTCAAAGGTTCCTGTACTAAAAAATTTGATGACGTAGGAAATAAATGTTCTTACTTGCATTGGCCATTTTTAATGTTTGTTGTATTTGACAGTATTCAAATTCCGCACTCTGCCTAAGTCCCTCTGTAAAAATGGCAGGGCAGTGGTCAACACAAACCCAGAGATCTTATTGGTCAAAGTGAATTGCACCCTGTGCTTGTGAGTCAACAATCCCCATCAATACCAAATCACCACCATTTTCTGAACCTGTTACATTTGCTCATATTATGACATACCTTGCCTCCAGGTCCAGCATAATCCTGAAATAGATTTTTAAAACTGCTTTGCTGATGCAAAAGCTGAAACACAGAGGGTTGATGTGCTATGCCCAGGACACAGACAGGAGACAAGAACAGATAATAGCCAATCTAGGTCTCAGGCTCCAAAGCCAGTGTGCCTCTATTTTCCCAAATCTCCTTGCTGACATGGAGAACAACCATTTCGTTGCAGAGCCCACACTTATTTTTGAAACTTATTTTCTAAGTAATTTATCATTTTAGCAAGAGAGTAATAATTCAGGTTTCTCATATGAGTTCTTTCCTTATTTCCCAGCCTGTTTGTTTGTTTGTAGATGCTGTTAATGGAACTACTAAATAAAACAACTGTGGTTCCTCATTTCTTTTATCCTTGCTGATTCCTTCTTCTGTACTTCTCTCTGACTCGATGAGACCAACTTTATAACCACATCTTTTATATACACATCCTCTACATTCCAGTTCAATGTGACTCTCCAGCACCGTAGGGTGTAAATCACCTGTTTGTTTGTTTGTTTGTTTTAGTTTTTGTTTTTTTTTTTGGCATTGTTCCTTACTGCACTTGTGTTTTTCTACTGACATTCACTTTTTACATTACAATAATGTCACCTAACAGTTGTTTGCCCCTTAATAGAATGTAACTGTACTAACTAATTTCTACCTGACCAACTTTGATTTCTTTCATTATTTGGCATGCAGGGTTCTATACATGCTGAATGAGTGGACAGATGATTGAATATATGTATGCATGAATGGATGCTATTTACAGATTCACAAATTGGGGGTCATGTAGACTTGTCAACAAGTAAATATATGAGTCTTTTGTGCCCCAATTAGCAACTAATTTTAGCAAAGTGGATGCCCCAAAACAAAGTGATAATATTTTTTCTTAATCCTTAGATTCTTATAAATAAAAACAAGTATTATTATGTATAATACTTAACATCATCTTGTAGATTAATGGAATGCATTGGTTGAATCAAACCAACCTTTATATTTTTCTATTTATTTTCATCAAACTGATATTACAGTTTTGGAAATTCCAAAAGCAATTTTGATATTGTCTGTCTTTGGAGTTCTGATCTTTCATCTGACTTTATGTTATTTCACTCTTTCCATCCTGATGACCTAAGTCCTATAAGAATATATTTTCTACTTACCTGAAGTGATCTAATAAAAATTGCTGTGGATTGATGTTGGTCTATCCCGAAACTCTGTGTAAAAAGGATGAACTACTGTAATTTCTCTAGTAGCTCTCCCCTGGAATCATACAAAATTCCTATTAAAGTTTCTGCCTAATTATAGTGGACCTTTCTTGATTATTTCATTCATATGTTTTTATAAATTTCTGAAGAGAAATGCCCCCACCAGCTAGAGTCCAGAGGAGCATTAGGAAAAGTCTTCTTGGTTAAGTACAAGCTTTGTACTTAATACCATACCAAATCTGTCACGAATGAAGGTTAATAAAGAATATTACCGGAGCAGTGGGATAGGTTAGCAGGGGAAGGTGGTTTGCTGTGCAATCCACATGACCTAAATTTAGTCCCAAGAACCCACATAAAGGTGAATGCAGAAAATCAGCCTATGAAACTGTCCTCTGGCCACCACATATACTTAGTGGCAGGTGTGCCCTCACATATTCCCACATACAACACACATACACATATTAAGAATGTAAGGCTAGGTGTGCTTGTGGGTAACGGTAACTTCTGTGCTGTGGGGGACAGCCACAAGAGGATCACTGGGGATTTCTGGCCACCTGTTAAATAAGAATTCCTGTCTCGAGGGAATAAAGCAAAGATTGATAGAGCAGGACATCCAACAACCTGCTTTAGTCTCCAAGTAAATACCCACACCCACATGTGTGTGTGCATTTAGCACATGCAACCAGCACACACACATACACACACACACACGTGCACGCACACACGTACACACACACACACACACACACCACCCTTTAGGCTCAGTTAATCTGTAATGCATCTGTATTGTATTACAATCACATTCGTACTATAGCTGTATATTTTGTTTGACTCGCCTTTTCAAAAGTGTTTATATGGCTGAGATAGGTTACAAAATTGTGTAAAATGAGCAAAATAATTGGCATGAAAAAGTATGTTAATCAAGACAAAAGACTCCCAAAGCTAATATCATATCTATATTTATGTAGCTCATAAATAGGAAAGTGACTGTTTCTTTGACAATCAGATTAACACTTGATTGATGGAGGCTTTCAAAGCCTCCTGCCCACCTATCCCTAGAAACAAAATCATGAAAAATAACATGTAATCACACACTAGTAAGTAAGCTTGCAAAAATGGCTTTAATTCAGCTTCCCATTACATCTTTAGTTTGGAATAGTAAAAATCCCCAAACAGTATAGATTCAAATTCTTCCTCTTTAACTCTTCATGATCTATTAGTAGTTCTGAGAATATATCTATTTTTTCCTTAGGTAATATATATGTATGTGTGAAAATATGTCATATTATATAGGAATGTATGTATAACCATATATTTGCAATATAAAATATAGCAAATATTTTATTATAATTTTATTGTTCATATCCGCCACACACACACACACACACACACACATATGGCAAAAGCCAAATACTCTGCTTGAAGTCCACTTGGACTACATAGTTTCCTCTCTATCTCAAATGTAGAATCAGACAAAACAAAGAAACAAAACAAACAAAACATTTAAAGGACTTGCTAATGTGGAGATATTTACCCTGTTCTTGCTTCAGCTTTCTTCACTCCCAGGGCTCGGTATTTGAGACCGGTTCATACTGTACGCCACTTGCTGGCTCTGCCCTCACAGTGTTCCTCTGGCCTCTGCCTCTTCCCAAATGTTGCGATTAGAGCCACCATTTCCAGCTCTCCTTCACTACTGTTCATTTACAGGGAGCAGGGTGCTTTAACTTTTTACATGTTGTGTTGACAGGAAAGTAAACCCAACCCTCACATATACTTCTTATTATTTCGAAAACAGGAGAGTCGAGATGTCTACACTGCAGAACTGATGTTGCCTGCTATATATTTTAGCCACACACACCACTATGCATGGAACTTTGGGAAACTAAGGCTAAATGTGAGTGTGTGAGACAGTATGATTTCCCATCCATGGGACAGGAATATTTATGCATATTCATTTTTTACTTTTTCATAGCAAATATTTTATTATAATTTTATTCTTAAGAATTTCATGTGTATACACAATGAAACATGATCATATCTACCCCTATTTTCTTCCTCCAGCTCCTCCCATATCATCTCAACATGTTCCTTTCTCTACTTTATTTAAACAATTTTTCTAAGTGTATGACTGCATGCGTGCATGTGCGTGTGCGTGTGTGTGTGTGTGTGTGTGTGTGTGTGTGTGCAAGTGTCCAAGGAGGCCAGAGGCATTGGGTCCCCTGGAATTAATGTTACAGGTGGATGTGAATCGCTTGATGTGGGTTCTATGTACTCTAAACTGTTGAGCTATCTCTCAACTGCACCCCTACACAATGATAATCCACTAAATTCAATCAGTAATGTCCACAAAAGCAGGAGTGTGGGGCTGACAACTGGAGAATAGAAAAACTACCATTGGGAATACCTTCATTAAAGAGTGTTTCTCCCTCCCCCAGAACCCGTTAACTGCCCAAGGTCTTTAGTTAACGGTAGAACCTGGTCAGAAGCCTCCTCATCTATGCTGGAATCTTGACTGGCTTGGTCTGATGGATGGTTTCAGCTGGTAAGCACATATTCACATTCAGCCTTACCAGGAAAGAAATGGCCTCATGTGGCCACGAAGCAAGCAAGTGGCTCTGCATCACATCTCAGGAACTGATGAAGCTGAGATTGTCAGTGTAGCTTTGGATTCACATGGGCTCCTGGAGCTAGTCTGAATGTCCTGTTCAGGTGTCAGCAGTGACAGATGGTGAAGTCTGTTTTGTCAAGGCTCTTAGGAGCTTATGGGACTACACAATTTTCTGAAGAAAAAGCCTGCCACATCTGTTCATCTTACTTGTTAAAAACTGTTCAACTTTTGTTGGCTCTGAACAGGTTAGCATCCTTGAATGTGTCTGAGGACAAAACAATTGGTCACCATCCTCCCTCCCCTTTTTAACAAGCATTGTTTCAGAGAATCTAGGAAATACTTAAAGTTCAATATAAAGAAATTAAACGACACAACACAGCAGCAAATAGGATCATTTCCATGCCAGCAACTCTGTAATTATTAGTGTGATGTGCTTCTGACTTGTCCGGGACAGGACTCAACATTATAATCTAGTAGTTCTCAGATAAATGGTCCAGCACTTGTCTTTCCCCATGTAGTGGTTGCTTCTAGTGTCTGTGAATGGTGTTGAAAGATTGAAAGGTGAATAAAAATCACTCTCCAATTACTGACCACATTGTACGTGTCCAACTCAACATTTGGTTCCAAAAATGAGAGAGACACAAGTCTGTATTAGCATCTGCACACACAAAATGTGTGCAAATCTTATGGGAAAACATTTTGCATGATGCAACAATCTTACTACTGTAATAAGCTAAAATGTTATTATCTACTAAAGACAAGGAGAAATGAGCATTAGCATTCTAAAATAGTCACAGATGTTTTTGTTTTGTTTTGTTTTTTGGATATTTTCTTTATTTACATTTCAAATGTTATCCCTTTTCTGGTTTCTCCTCTGGAAACTTCGTATTTCATCCCCCTTCTCCTGCTCACCAACCCATCTACTCTCACCTCCTCCATCTGGCATTTCCCTATACTGGGGCATCGAGCCTTCACAGGACAAAGGGCCTCTCCTCCCATTGATGTCTGACAAGGCCATCCTCTGCTACATATTTGGCTGGAGCCATGGGTCCCTACATTTGTACTCTGTTTTTTAATGCTTAAAAATGGAGGAGCTGGAGAGATGGCTTGGTGGTAAAGAGCATTTACTGCTTTAGCAGAATACTGGGGTTCAGGCACCAGCACCCGCATGGTAGTTCACCACCACCTGTAACTTCAGTCCCAGGGCTTCAAAAGAGGTTCTGGCCTCCAGAGTCTCCTGTGTGCATGTGGTACATACATACTCATGCAAACGCACATGCACACACACACACACACACACACACACACACACACACACACACACAAAGATGTTCTTTTAAAAAGCTTAGTGGACAATGCTTCAAAGCATTTGCAGAAGATATTCAAGGGTAAGGCACCTGTCTATGCTCTTCGTAGACCGTCTGCATTTTCTTCAAATGTCTCTGCTCTCATAGCCAGGAGAATAGCTCAGTCAGTGAAGTACTTGCTCCCGGAACATGAGACCTCAAACTTAATCCTCAGAAGGTCACATAAAAGTCCAGGGAAGTGAAAACAAAAATATCCTTCAGGTTCACTGGGCATCCAAACTATCAAATTGGCCTTCTCAAGCTGCTGAGACATCCTAGCCCCAAACAAGTGTATGGCTTACAGGGAAGAACATCCAGGTTGACTTTTGGTCTTTCCATGCATGCTCATACACATGCAGGCACAACCCCACTCCCTCCCCATGAGCACACATAGGCACATTTATACATGCACATGCAAAAATATTTATCCTTTAGGGTATCAAAGTATTTTCACTGTACAATTGTTTGTAACTTTACTTTGTAAATTACGACCATGAATATAATTGCTCTAGTTAAATAGTTAAATACACAACATGGTTGGGATCCAAGTTGATTTTACAGACAAGTATCAGAATGTTGACATGAAGCTATTTTGAGCATCAGAAAACCTTTCTTCTTAGTACTTCATAAGCTAAGCCATCAGTGCTTTCTGTGGTAAGGACAGATGTTATAAAAATCTGTGTGAAATGCAAATTCCTGGATTCCAGGCTGACAATATGACCTTTCTTTATGCGTTAAATTTCAAATCCTCATGAGAGTTTTTTGGTTTTTTTTTTTTTTTAAGTTGTATGATCTTGTTTTTTTCTTTCTTAAAATTGAGACAATCAATGACAATCAAACATGTCTAGAGGATTTGCCAGGTCCTGGAGCTGTAGCAACAATTGTGGTTGGATCTTTTCTAATCCTAACACAGACTACTTCTAAAGCAGCCCAGTCTTTTTAATAACATACAGACTTCCAAGCTTGAAACCCAAACCCTCATTAGTAGCCAGCTATTTCAGAACTGCCTTGGCCCTAAAAGTTGCAGTATGGGTGTGGCTGTGGATGAGCCCACCCAACAGCTGTTCAACCGTAGAAATGTCCTTAAGCATGGCCACCATAGTGTTGGCTTGTGTTTGGAAAGTCTCGGGGGTAGGGAATCAACTGGAACTGAGAAAGGGAGAATAGTATCTCTGCCTCAATTCTAGACACAGCTTCTGTCCCGAAAGAACTTTTTTACAGGCCATATTGGGGTCAACCCCAATGCCTGTCACCCTTAGGCCTTATTCATCTTTGGGATGGTAAATGGTCTATGTCAACTCGTCTGGACTTGAGTATCCAGATTTTTTTAAACCACCACACTTTGGTAAGTAGACTACCCTCTTTACTGTGATTGGGCCTTTCCTCATCAGTAGACCGCCTTAATCGAAAGAAAACCTCTTTTAAGTAGTCCCAGAACCAGCCTGCCTCGGAGCCAGAGAACAACTGCAGTAGCCTGGGCCTCCAGGATGCCGGGACACCCACAGATGTCGGACTTGCCAAACACTCAAACTGTGAACCAAAATCTTAAAATAAGTCTCTCTCCGACTCCCACCCTTGTCTCCGTCTTTGCCACTCCCATCTGTTTCCATGGAGAAACCTAGCTAATAGACTCACCTACTCACACAATCTCATCACGATGTAGAGCTGATCTCAGTCTGAGGCAGCGGAGTTCAGCCACAACAGCCTGCGCCCTAATGAAGGCGTCAGACTCTTCAAACAGTCTTTGCTTTGAAGACTACGGGTTAGTGCAAGAATGTTCCGAACTGGCGAAACTCTTGCCAGCGTAATACTGAACCAATGGAAAGCTGGAAGGTGGAGCAAGCCTTGGGAGCCAGGCGGAAGGCTAACTCTGAGCATCTGAGTCCATCGTGCAGTGCTGGCAGCAGGCAAAGGTGGGTACTGCAGTAAGTCAACACTATTCCTATTGATAACTCTTTCCTTCTTGCCGGGGACCATTCATTCCTGTTTGCTGAACTATGCAAAACATGAGTCTCTTCTAGTTGTGGGGTCTGCTACACCTCTTTTGTTTGTACTTCGTTCCTTTGTTCCCAACACTCACGTGACCCACACTCAATCTGCCTTAGTGTATGGGTTGAGTGAATCTTCCTTAGTCTCTAAGTTTCATTGGTAGCCTTCACATGGGGAAGACCTCCCAATTCAGTTGGCTTAGGTACGCTTTCTGGTCTGGTCCAAGACTACAGGTGCCACCCCTCTGTGCTATTTGTTAGCAGTGCAGACAGGGCCAGCCAGCAGGATATAGGCAAACATTTCTCACCTTTTCAGCTCATTTCCCACAAACGTTTTTCTACCGCTCAGCTTGGCTTCCTACAAGATGTGATAACAATCATGTTTGCTTGTTTGTTTCTTGTACTTCACAGTACACATAAATAAACACATCTGTCAGGGTTAAAAATATTTGTTGGGTGACCATTTAAAGAAACTAAAAAAGACTTTAAAGAGAGTATTATACACCTACGGACAAAACTTGCAATAGAATCTGAAAAAGTGAATTTAAAGGAGATAAGGGAGGTAGATATGGAAGGGCTTTTGGGGGGGGTTGGGGGAGAAATGTAACTGAAGTATAATCTCAATTTTTTAAACAAAAATCTGAATTCAGATATAAAATGGATATTTTTGCTTCTAGAGTTTAAAATTGTGTGCTTATGTAGTTTGCCCAGTGTGTATGACAAATAGGTAAAATTAGACAACCTTGGTAACAGAACACAAACGCTCATGAAATATGTTACCTGCGATATTTTTACCCAAACTAGTATGGATGTTCTTTACTGAATGACTTCCAGGATATTGCTATTTTAAAGGCTTTATTTCATTAACAATTATCAATATGGAAGATGATCAATCTCTTGGTTCATTTTCTAACCAAAAGGTTAATCCTGGCTGATACATCTTGGGTGATAAATAATGAAGTTTCACTTTATATTACACCATAAAATATAGTTCAGATCATTTCAACAGGTAAAAGTTCGTTGTATGTATGAAAAGGAAAGAAATATCTAACAAAGCTCTGAGAATTTCTAAATATAAATTTCTAAGTTAAAGTAGAAAACCATCCCAACTGAAGTAGAAAGAAATGTTTAATATTTAATATGTCAATTTTAAAAAGTCAACCAAATTTTAAAAATAGGAAACAAACTAGAACAATATCTTTTCTTTTACTGACTACTACAGAAAACTACTGGCTTCTACAAATAAATATTTCACAGAATACGGAACATGAACTTCAGTTCGAGTTACAGACTAACCTGGGTGGTACTAATTACTGGTTCTTGACTTTGGGCTCCTGAAAATGTGGCTCCCGAGTCAGTAACTTTTGTCTTGTTTGTTCTCTAGTGTGCTACCAGCTCAGAGAACAATTTCTGTTATATATTATTCATGTAGATCAAGAAATATTTTAGGTGAATTAACAGACTAATAAAAATCTAAGATAAAATAATAGCTACACAATTAATACTGAACTAACATGAGAAGGTACTTAATCTCTTTATCTCAGATAAGTCAATAGTAGCACACAAAACTCCCCTTTCCTCGTGGGCTTCCTGCAGTACCCATTAGATGTGCTAACCCACCACAGTGAAATGACTATTTCACACATTGCCACTGGCAGCTTGGATCTGTGTAAGCCTTTTGAAAAAAACCAGAACATGAAAAAGAATCAAGACTTTGGAGGCTGGAGAGATGCTCCAGTGGCTAAAAGCAGTTGTTGGTCTTGCAGACAGCTCACGTTTGTTTACTGGCACTCGTGTCCGGTAGACCACAACCACACCTGGATCTCTATTTTAGGATATCTGACGCCCTCTTCTGGACTCTGGGGGTACTGCACATGTGGTGGTGCAATACATTTATGTAGGCAAAACATTCATACATATAAATGAAAATAAAATAAACTTTAAAATAAGATCCTGAAAAAGTCCTATTCTATGGAATTCTAACTTTTATGACACGTATAATAGAAAAAATCCTGAACATGAAAATTATTTATCCTCAAAGTTATGAGGTATCACATTATTTATGTAGAATAAAGAACTATCTAAATTCAGGAATGTAAATTATAGATGAAATGTTTCCAAATAACTAATATCTATCTTTTAAAAGTGATAATCATATAACATTGGGGAAAGAATGTAAAATTTTGTAAGTAGGTACATTTTCATATAGAAATCCTGTACATATTGGTAGTTATACTTTTGTGGTATTTGCTATCTTCAGAGTAGCTTTATAAGGAAAGACTCTAAGGCTGGAGAAATGGCTCAGTAAATGAAGTATTTTTCATATAAATGTGGGTACTGGAGTTTAGTCCCCTGTACCCACAGATATGCTAAGATACAGACAGGTGATCAACAGAGCAAGCTGAACAACTGAACTAGCTAAGTTGGTGGCTTCCAGATTCAGTGAGCTGCAGCTGTTTTATAAGATGGAGTGTAATTGAGGAAAATACATCAACCACGGGCCTCTATATGCACACATACACAAGCCCCACACATGAACATGTATACAGACAAAAAAGGGAAATACTGAAGCTATTATAAGTTATTTCATTTGAGGCTATATTAACTGTTTCTAACTTTGGCTCACCTCTAAACATTACAGATTTTTCTATAATGAAAATGCACTCATTTGAAATGGAAATACATTATTATTTTTAGCATCTACTATTCACAAAATGTATGGTTAGGTCTACTTATAGAACACATCTAGCTGCCCAACAAGCTAATAGTTTCTTAGGAAATCATTTTGTTGTTGTTGTTGCTGCTGCTGTTAATTAATACAAGTTTTAGCTTCACCTCTTATTGCTGTGACAGCATACCCCAATAAAAGCAATTTGCAGAGTAAGGGGTTTACTCTGGCTTATAGTTTGAGGGGACCATCCCCCCATGACACGGGAAGGCTTGTTGGCAGAAGCCAAAGGCCAGCAGGTACAGAAAGCAGAACTTGAACAGGAAGTGAGGTCTGCCTCAAAGCCCTCAATGTCTGCCTAAAGTGATCTACTTCCTCCAGTGTCATCTCCTAAAAGTTCTACGACCTTTCCAGAGCCACCATTCAGGGAACAAGTGTTCAGATATATGAGCCTAAGGGGAACGTGTCACAATCAAACTGCAACAACATGCACAATCTCTTGAGTTTTATACCAATATGTATAAGACTATCTAAAAAAATCATGGAAGACATTAATACTGGTTTAGAAAGATTTTAAAATCTATTCCTAAAGCTATTACATATTTTATGAAGCTTTTATAACTTATGAACTTCATATATTGTTTCATTTTACATTGTTTTATTTCATGTATAAAAATGTCCCCTCCCAGCACTCAAGAGGCAGAGGCAGGAGGATTTCTGAGTTTGAGGCTAGCCTGGTCTACAAAGTGAGTTCCAGGACAGTCAGGGCTATACAGAGAAACCCTGTCTCAAAAAAACCAAACCAACCCAAACAAAACAAAACAACAACAAAAAACAACCAACCAAACAATCAAACAAACAAAAAAAAAACAAAACAAAAACGTCGTCTCCCAAAAGGTAAGCTGTTGGGAGGGATTGCTGTCACTGTTGTTTATTTTTAACTACAAGTCACCAAGTTGAAACTTCTCATAAAATCTGGAAATGAATTCTCAGTATTCCAGGTTTGGCTTCAAAGATTCCCATATTATATTTTGTTCTTATTGCTTGCTTGTTTTTATGTATGAGTGTTTTGCCTATATGTCTGTCTGTCTGTCTGTATATATGTATGTGTAGGCTTATATTTTTCAAAACCTACTTTTAATAAGGGTCTTTAAATGCTTTAGCCTATCTTCTAGCCCACCACCTGCCAGAGGAAGAGGAAAGGAAAAGTTAATAGGGCAGAGGATGTGAATCTGTTTAGAAATAGTTCTTTTGGCATCTGCATCAGAATATCAACAGTTCAGTTCACATGATTCAGCAGCAGCTTGATCTGCTTGCAAATACCATTCACAAATCAACAATGGCAGTTAGATCCAGAAAAAACCCACAAGGCTCTGCCAATCCTCTTGAGTCTGTGGAAGTGCCCAGAAGCAGCTGGAACAGGACCAGAAGTTCTTTGGTGGCATTTCTCTCTATGAAGTCATGACAAATGATGACCAGCAAAGAGTGGCAAGGTGAACCAATGCCACAAAGTTCTATCCACTCTCTGTTGAGTAATATTTGTACCCTTTCCAAACATCAAGTGTCCGTTCTAGCAAAACATCACATACCTCTTTTCCATGCTGCCTCCAGAAAACTACCATGTGCCTGCTTCAGCAAAATATCCTCTCATAAGACAGTTTCCAGGAAAACATCACATGACACAACTGAGTCTATAAAGAAACCAGAAATTTCCATTTCATTCATGTATGTATGTAGGTATATGTGTATGTCTGCTTACCACATGCATGTCTGATACCTGTAGAGGCCACAAGAAGGTGCCAAATCCTCTGCAACTGGAGCTATGCATGGTCATGAGTTACTATCTGGGTGCTAGGAATCAGATCTGGGTCCACTACAAGAGCAAGAAATGCCTTGACCTCTGAGCCATCTCTCTAGCCCCCAATATTATATTTTGAAAAAATTTAAACACAATTTTTTTTTTGCAGATTCATTTAATTTTTACAGGGAAAACACAAACCCAGATTATCCGTTCAACTGTCTTCAGAGTTGACAGCAATGAAAGTGATGGCAACCTTAGTTATATGCCACAATGGTTCACTTGAGCTATAATTTAGAGAATACAATCGGGATACTAGAAAGACAAGGAGAATAACCTCAATTTCAAATGAAACAACCATCTTTTGTGACTTTTTGTCTTACATGTCATTCTCAACAGTTCAGCGTGTTTTGAAACTGTGCAGCTCTGTCTGGCTTTGTATTCCTGATCTTGCTCTTCCTTGCTTCTGTCTCTGGAGAGCTGGGATTACAGGTGTGTAATCCCATCATGTAATTGCATCATGCCAGAGTATAGAATTTTTTAAAAGTATTTTTTACCTTGGAGAATTTCATACATGCATATAATATATTTTGAGCAAATCCATCCCTAGTCCCCTCCAAACATGTTCTTTTTTCTAGTCCATACGTGTATAGCGATCGTGTCATGCCCCAAAATACTGTTTTATTGACAATGCCCACTATCCCTGAATCTTATGCAAATCTTCCACTTCCTTCTCCAATGATCCCTGAGTTTGGAGGAAGGGACTATGACATAGATGTCCCACTTAAAACTGAACACTCCACAACCTCTAGATTTCTGCATGTTGAGCCATCTTTGGTCTCTGTATGTCATTTTTTCCTATAAGTCAGCTTATTGTGTGTCCATTTAGCAAAATATTAGTAGGTTCTCCTCTACAACATAGGCCACCATGGATTTTGTCCAAGTTAATGAGTTGTATCATACACAGTGGGTTTTAAATCCAATTGGAAAGCGATTTGGTTGTTCCTCCATCCTTCATGCCATGATGTCACCAGTGCGCATGCCTTTCCAGGCCAGTTGCTATAACTCACTGGATTCACATCTGGGTAACACTTTCATTTATATTTTCTTCTATGGTAATGTTGTGTGTATTCATAAAAATCATGCTACTGCCTTTGCCCAGGAGATGCTGTTTGCACCCTGGCCCTCCCCACTTCCTTTTGTCCTACCTGGCTTAGCTCCAGAATTGATCACAACCAGCCCTAACCCTTTTGAACTCTTCCTAATCCTTTTGAATCCGTGGATAAAAACACACACTCAGCTTGACACTGTACAGCTTGCCTTTTTGTGGCACAATTGCTGGGCTCAGATACCTCCTACCTGGAAATGTATGCCCTCACTAATTTATAATCTTTGTCCCTCCTTCTGCCCTAAACTTAGTGGCTTGTTCCAATTAGCTCCCACCACACATCTTTGACTACCTGCCTGTAGTGGAGGCTGCAGGCCCTAGCTGCACTGAGACCTTACATGACTTGAGTGTCCTCTTTCTCCCAAAACATGGCAGAAAAGGCCTCTCTCTCTCTCTTTCCCTGTGTCTCGTTTTCCTTCGGGACCTGGAAGTCCTACCTATACCTTCTGTCCAGCAATTGGCCCCTGACCTTCCTTATAGACAAGTCCAAGAACCAATTGGGGGACAAAATCTTAGCAACGGAACCTCCCTTACATAGTAACATGCATAGACCCCTCCTGAACTACTAACCACTAGAGATAAGATGAAGCTTCCAGGTTTGGTACCAGCTTGATTTCTCCATGGTTTCTGACTCAAGTATGTGATATGTTTAAGCAATAGGGTTTTACTATCAAGTTCTGGATGGTAACAAAGACCAATGGTAATATCCAACAAATCTACCACAGTGGCTAACAATTATAAAAGAGACATTCTATACCTAGCACTGATCTTTTTCATTTGATAGTTTTTTATACCCAGGAGATAAAATGGAGTTGTCCTGCAATAGTGTGTCAGTGCTATATTACATTGTCACACTATTATGGGACAACTTCATTTGAACTCCTTTAATATGTATGTATTTGTATGTATGTATGTATGTATGTATGTATGTATGTATGTATGTATGTGTTTTAGCAAGTATCTCATCTCATCTCAGTCGAAATGGCTAGGATAAAGAAAATAAGTTCTGGCATGGATCTGAAGATAGGAGAACATTTTTTCACTATTGGTTAGAGTATAAACTAGTAAAGCACTATGGAAATCAATGCAAAGTTTTGTTAAAAAGCTAAAATGAAATCTACCGTATAATTCAGCTACAGTAATCCTGGGTATAGTCCCAATAGACTCTTCAACTTCTGTGAAGAGACTTGCTTACCTTCATTCATTATTGATCTATTCACAGTAACTAGAAAAAGAAACAGTTTAGATGCCCATTAACAGATGAATGGATAATGAAAAATGTCATGTATATACACGATGGGCTATGATTCAGCTGTTAAGACAAATACAATTATAAAATTCATAAGTAAATAGATGGAATTCAAAGTAATCATTTGGACCAAGGTAACCCAGACCCAAAACTACAAATACCTCACACTTTATCTCATATGTAAATACTACCTTTGAATATATAGGCACATGTGATTAAATTGGAGTACCCATAGAAGCCAGGACACTATTAATGGGTCATGGGGGACATCTCAAGTGAAGGATGAGAGAATGAAGGCAACATTGAGGAGGAAAAAGGAATGATGGGTCACAGGGTTTAAACTAGGTGGGAGATGGGGGAGCAGGTAGAAAAGAGTATGGAGAAAGGTAACTACAGTAAAGTAAAGACAGTACTTTAGTTTAAAACCAAATGTTAAAAGTACTCCAGGAAAAGGAAATAGGCTTGACATGGGCATCAATTGCACAAGTAGCCTTGACTATGAAACAGTTGTAAATGTTAGAAAAAATACATAGGCTATTATTGAAAGGAAGAAAGGAATGTGCAGACTTCTACACTTAGCTGAAAGACACTTCAGTTGACTGTGCCTTGTCCAGCAATTAGCAAGAACTGCAGGGCTGTGGCTATTTACAGGCCATGTCATGGCTACCACATAATCTTTTTGAGAAAATGAGACTGAAAGTACTTTCCCATCGACATAATGGCATTTGGATACTTTCATGTTAACAATGTATTATCAACAAATGCAGAGCAAACAGTTCTAATTCTTGTTTTTTTTCCTCCAAGTTTCATTTCTTTTCCTCTTCTTTTGTGTTAGCTAGGATATAATGTTAAGTAAAAATGTAACCTCAAACTTAGTAGGAGAACTTATTACAGTCTTCACAAGGTAAGGGAGGGATCTCTCTGGTCTTAGATTTTTAGATGAATTTATGTTTTCATTTTTGTAACTTGATATCACATGTGCTCCAATGTCTTCTCTATATTTATTAAGTAACATGTTATTTTACTTTTAATTTTGTAGATGTGAGTCACACTGATTGAAATTTGAATGTCGACTGACTTTTGCATTAACAGAGAAAAACTTACATTGGAAGCATTTATTCTTTCTTGTAATAAGCTTGCCAGGCATTGATACAAAGTGGGTGCTAATCTTCTGGGAAAATTAGAAAGTGATCCGTTTTGTTAGTTTGCTGGAAGAGCTTGGTACAAATCAATGCTATTCTGCCTTAAAGGTTTGGGTAAAGCCATTTGAGTCAGGCTATTTCCTGGCAAAAGTTTTTATGAATTCAAAATTTTAACGTATTACTGTCCAGGCCCTTCTTTTCATCCCTGTGTCTTTAAATCAATGCTCTGTGGTTTATCTTCAAAAGGTACTTAGTGCCAGCCACTTTTCACCCATATTTCTATGCAATTCCTTTGAAATACAGTTGGATCTTTTGTTTCTTATTCAAGTGTGTCCTGATTTTTGGTAGGTACATAGGTTTTCTTTTCTTGAATACACAAAATATTAGTGTGGTTCTGCTTATCCGACACATAAAAAGGGTATCTCACAGAACCAGCCCTGGATTCCTTTATCTTGTTCCCCACCTCCTGTCCCCTGTGTGGATTTCCTTGAGAAGTGGCACACAATCATCGTCTGTACTTGGATTCTTTCACTTGACTGTTTCTTCTAGAAACTCTTCCACACCACTGAGAAACATCTCTCATTCTTTTCCACTTAGTCGGTATAACAAATCATTTGTTTTGTCATCCTTTTATATGGAAGTATTTTATTTGTTTGAAATATCTTGAAATTATAAATGAAACAATATGTTTCCATATTGTACAAAGTATATCCTGAGAGCATGTTCTTCAAAATGGGATTATTGAGTCAAAACATAAACTTGTGTATGGTTCATTAAATATTTCCATGTTTCCTTCCCAAATGATTGTTCCCATTTATATTCTCATCAAACAACTTGGACCATGCTTGTTGTTTGCATGACGGCAACATAATGTGCCACCAGTACTGTTCTTCATAAATGATGTCTCTATATGACTTTGGAATTGCCTTTCTCACATTATGTATAAAGCTGAGTATCTTTTCATACATTTAAGGGCTATGCATATGTATATAACATGTGAGTTAGTCATACATCTTACCCATGTATTTCTTCCATCAATTTTGGACAGCTTGTTGTATATTAGAGATGTCAGCTCCTTGAGTTACATTGCCAACATTTCCTCATGCTTTACCAGATCTTTTGACTTTGTTGTACATGCTTTTCTTTCCTTGCCATGTAATTAAGAAAAGTTTTGAAATAAAATTATAATTTCGGGGCTGGTGAAATAGCTCAGTGGGTAAGAGCACCCGACTGCTCTTCTGAAGGTCCAGAGTTCAAATCCCAGCAACCACATGGCTCACAACCACCCATAATGAGATCTGACTCCCTCTTCTGGAGTGTCTGAAGAAGCTACAGTGTACTTACATATAATAAATAAATAAATCTTTAAAAAAAAAGTTATAATTTCACCTTGAAGCACTAGAACTGCCCACCCATACATTTTAAGGAATATACATATCTTTGTTTATTTTATGTTTGTATAGTTTCATATTTTAATACTTATTATTTTGACTTATTTAGAGTTTATTCATTGTGTAGTATGCTGTAAAATATTTTAATCCTTTTTCCTCAAAGGCAAAACTAGTTTCCCAGTACTATTTAGTAAACATCCATCTTTGCCCCATCCTCCTGTGATCATTTGACATAACTATCATATATAATATATATACATATACACAAACAAGTATATATAGTATATATATATATATATGTATATATTATATATAATTTGTATACTTTCTTGGGACAAAGACTTATATTTCTATGGAAGTGCAATTTGTTCATCTATTTTTCATTACTAAATACTTCAATTACAGAGGTTACTGGTATTTTTTCATCATTTTCTAATATTAAAATTGGCCCTTGGATTAATTGGCCACCAGGCTTTCAGAATCATCTAGGCACTCTGCTGTAACAGTCGAGGACAGGTTTGCCTTTAATCACCCCTAACTGGTCATTCTTCTCTCAACACGGGGTAAACAGGAATCTGGGAAATGTGATTGTTTGGATTTTTTCCTGCAGAGTTTAAAGTGAAGGTCAGACAATGCTTCTCCTGCAAAGGGAACTCCTGGATCTCAGAGCTTGGCACTCTGCTGCAGACATGATGTTCTGATGGTTGTTCTGTGACACCTGTGTCTGCCATAGGGCTTCCTCGAAAGGGTGCAGTTCTATATCACTGGGATTCTCTTCAGGTGACACACTCACAATGAGACTGCTCTATAGACACAAGACTGGAGTTTTGTGAAAGTCTGCCAAGTTCTCGTCTGAATGCTCATCCAAGTTTGCACTGGCTTTTCAGCAGCCCAGTCAAGAGAATATGCTATCTTGTCTTGTGCCAGACTGACAGTTGAGAGCTAGCAACATCTGCTTGCACTATGCTGGCTGCAGGTGGGTTATTGGGTGCCTGTGTGCCAGACTATCTTCATTACCTCAAGCATAGCTTTGCATCCTAGCTTGCAAGAAGATGTCAGGTAGAAATCATTCAACTCATGAGAGGATCTTGTCATAGTGGTCCTCAAGAGGTATGTGGTCACAGTCTCCATCCCAGCTCCCCAAAGGAGTTGGCACCTTCAAAAGACTGCTTGATCCTTACTCCTCTACTGGCTTATTAGTCAAGAACCACACAAAGGGGGCTTATTAATCAATAACTACACTATAAAATATACAAGCGCCTGATAAACCTTGTATCAGTGAAAAAAATAGGTCTTTTTTTTTTTGATAGAAATAAGATAGGTGACCTCCAAGCTTCCATGAAGAGTTCTCTCTATCCTCAAAAATTATATATATATATATATATATATATATATATATATATATATATCTTCTAAAAGTTGAAAAGTTGCTTCTATGATGCCTCAGTCTATCCTAGACAAGGGGAGCTTCCAAGTTAAACGTTCCCTTTCTAGAAGCTAGAACAGAAAATCTAATTATGACCCAGCAGCTGATCTCATAAAAAAAAAAAAAACATGATGGAACTTAGGAAGAACAGGTGTTGGAGCCTTCAATGGGTTCTGCCTTCAGTGTCCCTGATGCTGAGTCCTGACACATGTTACAAACCTTTAGCTGCCACTATCTCCACCCCAGGCTCCAGAACTCCATGTGCTCTCTCCTAAGCAAAAAATACAGAGTATGCTCTTACTTCCATAGCAGTGTGACCCTTTGATTCTGCAGTCCCACTCAGTCAGCAACAGATTCCTAATATCTCAATAGAAACTGACCTGTTTTATTCCTCCCAAGCCCTAGGACCACCTTCTCCAAGCTCAAAAACAGCAGAGGGATCAGAAAAGCACAAACTTCTGTAGATAAGCATTTCCAGAGTGGACTCTCCTACATGGAAATTGAATTTCCAAGGAGGTCCTTTGTAGGTAAAATAGTGGAAAGGAGGGGGAGGCAGGGAAGAAAGAGGCTGTAAACTACGCTGTGAAATCATGTCTCTAAGTGTATTGGCAACAGGCACGGTGGCAGATTACCCAGTCTATCTACATTCCAGTTCATTTTCCACTGTTTAATAAGCTGAGCCTCTGAGTACCTGGTTAACAGAATAGCTGAGCTTCTAAACTGTACACACCCTTACCACCTGTGAAGTTTTTGTAGCTTGGTGAAAGCAAATGAGTAATAGTAAAATTGAGAAATGTACATTATTTATATATTTTAATCATTCCTTCATATATTCTCAGCTTTAGCAGCTGTGCACGGTGCATATGAAAGAGCTGCTTAAATGGAAGGTATAAAGCCAGCTACTTTTTGTATAGTTTGAATTTCATAACTCCACAAACAACGTAAAACCAATACACACAAGCTAAATGTCTGGTACATCACAAGCATCCAAGTGGATTTTGAGGAAACAAAACTTTTATGAACATTTTATGCATAATTCCTTTTGGGGGGAATCTATTGTCATTTTTAATGAGTTACTTCCCTAAAATGTCCACAAAGATTAGGTGAGAGTATGGTTTTAATTCAATCTGTATTTAAATAGCCTGTATATATTAATCTAAGAACCCTCCATTATACAACCTCAGACATCTTCTAAATTAATTGGTCTATGATATCATTGGTGACTACTTAAAGCAAGAAAAAGTATATTAAATATATAAATTTATATATAAATTTTATCTTGTATATAAATATATAAATCTAAAATTATATTATTATAAATTAAATATACAAATACATAAAAATAAAATCATTAATCACGTTTTTATCACCGCTACTATCTTCTTTTGTTGGAAAACAATCCTCATTCAATTTTCTTCAGAGAAAATAGTGTTATTTTCTTAATGGTGTTTCTTTATAAAGATAGTCACTTTAGGAAAATATGAGCCAAAAGAGATTTGTTAACATTCTAAAACTTTCAATCAATCACTGTGCTGTTGGGAATAAGCCTATTACCAGGAAATTCAAATCTTCTTATATATATAAAGTGTATATTTATTTGAAAAATAGGCCATGAAAGTGACAGATGAGTGTTGAGATGAACTATGAGTTTCCTATAGAATGGTTTTTAGGGAATTAGGGTAGCAGGCAGGATAAATAGAAAAAAATGATAAAAATCTAAATAATGAGAGATTGTTCGACATTGACACTGCTCAAGGCCATATAAAGTACTCCCATCTAGAATTTATAATTTACATTTTAGGCCCTCAAGCAAAATGTCATTGAGTAGGAGCTGACATGAAGTCAGGCAACCACAGAAAAGTCAGCCTCTCTGGACTCAATTTGATCCACAAAGAAGTACTTGGTGACAACATGGGGATGATGGAAGGAGAGAAAAGTGACCATGTCATCTTGGAGTTCACTAAAAGTAAGAAAATGAGGTGCTGAATACTTTTGGACGTCCATTCTAGGCAGACTTCAAAGAGCTCCGTTAAGAATACCACATGCCAACAGATGCAGACACAGAGGAAAGGACGCTGCATGAAGATCAAAGGCCCCAAGCAATGAGACTCCCAGTAATTCAAGGGAGACTTTAATTCAAGGTGAGAGGGGGATGCCAGTAGAAACCAGAGTGCTGTGTGTGGGATGATCCCAGGCTTTCATAGGACCAAAGTCAGATAAGGTGAGGAGAGGGAGGGGAGCAGAGGCATGTGCAAACAGAGTGAACTGTTGGGACCAATAGCAGAAAAGGCAAAGACCACAGCAAGCAGAGAAGCAAGGACAACAGAATTAAGATTACCCACGGTTTAAAATGCTCTGGATCAAGAAGTAATTTTAAAAAAAGAATAGCTACTGCCTAAAAATAATGTAATATTATAAGTCAAATATTTAAAACCACGAAGTAAATGCTATTCATTCCATTCTATGGAGAAGAGAAAGAAGCACAAGGAATATTGTAAACTCTGGGATGTAAAACCCATAAGCACTGAATCAGGGATGGTCTTCATTCCCTACTTATGTCTTCTTCCTTGTGGAGAGATACCCTTTAATGCTGGCCGTCTCCGTTGCTCTCACACTTTCACTGTTATGATGGAAGGTCAAATAAATACCTAGTTGGAAAGTCTAAGGGGATTTGTGCTAACAAGTATCTCCTCTGGATCTTTGGAGAGAACCCTTTTGGCAAGCAGATGGTCTCAGCTAACTGACAGTGCAGACTTTGTCAGAGAAGCTCTTCACGTCACGCAGAGGATATGCTCATTTCTCATCTGTCTCAACATCTTCTTCTTTTTTGTTGTTGCTTCATTTTCCTTCCTCCTTTGAGGACAGGTTTCTTAAAGAGATCAATAGAGTCTTCTTGAAACAGCCTTGAGCTTAGTTCCTGACCACTAAGCAGTACTTTTGAGCTGCTATTTTGTGTATGGTGAAATAATGCTTCACTGATAAGCCCTTGCCTCTGATGTAACTGAATGTTATTTTTCCAAATTAGACGATAGAAATCAAGACAAGTGGAGAAACTAAAATCTATAAATTCTTTGGGAAAACAACCCAAGTCTTCAGGCCCATGAAGTAATACTATTGCTTGCTTAAATAACTCAGGCAACCACGGAAAAGACAGCTCCTGTCATAGTGGAGTAGTTGCCATGTGGGAAGTGTATCCAGGAGGTAAGGGAAGTAATCACTTCTTTGTTGTTGTGATAGAACACCACCAGCAATTTATGGATGAGTTTATTTTGACTTATAGTTCCAGAGTGAGAGTCTATCATGTGGGAGAGACATGGCAGCAATTAGCCAGAATGGGAAGCTGAAAGATCACATCTTCAACTATGAACCCACATGAGAGAGAGAGAGAGAGAGAGAGAGAGAGAGAGAGAGAGAGAGAGAGAGGGACAGAGACATAGACAGAGATTGTCAGACATAGCGACAGATCTCTCTCTCTCTCTCTCTCTCTCTCTCTCTCTCTCTCTCTATATATATATATATATATATATATATATATATATATATAACCCCAAGTGATGACATACTTCCTCTTGAAAGGCTCCACCTCCTAAAGTTTCCATAACTTCTTCAAACCATGCTGCTAACTGGTGACAACATGTTCAAATTTCTGAGCCTATGAGGGACATTTCTTATACCACCCATCAAAATGCGAAATAATATAATGCCTCTTCTCTTTAGATGGCTAGAAATTAGTAAAGTTTCAGAAATTGCAACCAGTACGTTTGACATCCTCCTCCTGGCAATGAATAGACCATGTCTTTGAAGCGGAAATATATTAAACACTATAGTTTGGATGAATCCATTAAAAATGTAAGTTGCTTCAAATTTATCCTTAAGAGTTTTACATCAGCTGATCCTACATTTATCAAGAAAGGCCTAGAAACATAGTATACATTCATTTCTGACCAAACAGCAGGCTGAGATGTGTACAGGATACCGCACAGAAGGGGAGGAAACACATAGTTATACTGGGAAAGAGTTGAACAGTTGGGAGATCAATCAGTATACATGAGAGGCCTCTGGAAGGTGAGTGTGGAGTTAGCTACCTTGTAAAAAGCAAACACAGTCTTTAAGTAGCTTTAAAATAATGTAAAGCATCTACTCATGGAGGGGATATTCCCAGTTCACTGTTTGCTTTTGTGGGAGATTATGAATACCACATATCAAAAGGGAATTAGCTTGCGGGGACAAGGTCAGAAAGCCAACCCAGGTATCAGGTCAAACAGATAAAGGTTGAGGGTTTTATCCAGAGAAGAATCTGACAAACATCTAGTCTAGCTCTCAGTCAGCTGTTTGGGGTCCTCGGATTCTTCTCTAGCAAATAAAGGAGCTTGAAATCAAAGAGGTGTCTACAGCCCCATCTTGAAGGACTTGCTGTTTCCACTAGGACCTTGAAAAAGGCAATATCCTGAGTTAAATCAAACCCTACAGAAGGCAGAAGCGGAGTTAGGAGTAATGACTATAGCCAGGTGAGTTCATAATTAAACATGAGAGAAGCTTGAAAATTTTTAATTACTTTAAAATCTATTCATTGTCATACATAGAGGTTCTTTTACACAATCATGATAGAATGTAACTGGAGGTCTGTGGATAACCAGGGGTGGTTGGTTCTCTTCTGTCATCATGCTAGGTCCTGGAGATTGAACACAAGACCTCAGGTGTGGGGTCAGATGCCTTTATTCCCTGAGCCATTTCTCTAGCATGAAAGAACTTTCTAGCTGTCAAATATACCCTAAAATTCCAGGCGCCAATTACTGGTACTGGCTGATAGTGGAGCACAGTTTAAACAGTGGCTTCAAGGTGGCAGTCAAGTGCTTTTTCTTTGTTGTTAATGCACTTGAAGTGTATTAGGAGTCTGTGAGATGCCAGGCTCTGGGTGGAGACCTTATATGTGTTCTGGTAGACAGAGGTGCTTCTGTAAGAGATGTCATGGAGGAGAAGACTTCAGGGACTGGTGGGAGGGTCTTACTCAGTGGCTATGACAGTCTAGCTGGTACGCACATGTTAAGACAGAGGGCCTAGTCTCTCCTACAAGTCCCAGTTTAGGAGATTTGGGAGGGATCCATTGAACTTGTATTTTTAACCGAGTCTCGAATGATGCCCATGTCGATGGTCCATGGACCACACTGTGAGAACCCACAGGTCAGATTCTCTGGAAGTCCAAAGCTTTTTTTCAGCTTTCATTCTAATGCTAAGATCCTAAGTGTCAGTAATTATTCTACCTTCCTGGGGCAAGATCATCACACAGCAAAGTCTTTTCTAAAAATCATGTCATCGAGAGATATCAGTTAGCTTAACCACTCAAGCCAGTCTGCCCCACCTGTCCCTCACTTCTCTTTACAGTGCTGTCATCTCTAAATGGAGGGGGCATTTTTGCCCCAGTAATTCCTCATCATGCCTTTTCCAGACACTTACTGTCAATTCCCACGATCTGGATAAAGGAAATTACACTGGGAAAAAAATTACATAATCCCGTAAAATAAACCTCGGCCCAGATTATGTAAAGAATTATTTAAATGTTTTAAAGCTTCAGAAAGATAAGCTTGTTGAGCATAGTGTGGAAGTGGGTATTGGGGGATGAAATGGACCGTGGTGTGGGTCTATGTGTGCGTGTGTGTGTGTGTGTGTGTGTGTGTGTGTGTGTGTGTTGTGGTTGTGTGACTGTGTGTGTATGTGTACATATATTCCACAGGAAGAAGAAGACAGCAAGTTTTATCCCCAGTTGCTTCAGGTGACTTTTCTCTGCTATTTTTAATGCTTTTATTATTTGAATTTTACAGCACCCCAGGGGTCGTTAGCTATTTCAAGAGATGTCATACAATTCTGAAAAGTTCCTCAAAATAACATTTTAAGTTCACTTCAATTGAAAAAAGAATACATATTTGCAGTACAGAAATTTTCCAGAGTGGTGAGGGGAGAGTGTTTAGAATTGAAATAAACAAAATAACTGGGAATTACTGGGGAGGCCTTTGAGCTTCCAGTTCATGCTGGTTCCCAGTTCATGCCGGTTCCCTAATGAATTGCTGATTGGTGGGTGTTCTGTACCTCAGAGTCCTGGCATCTAAATCAAACATAAAACACCCCACATATTTTGAAATGAAAACAAAACAGAATAGAATAAAACTGTTCTCTGGCAACTTTCAATTATCTCATTAAGAAATCATCTAGATGCTTGCAAGCGCCAGCAATTTTTTCTCTTTAATTTGAGATGTTCTGTTTCGTACTTAGAGGTGCTACGTCTTTCCCTGCTGTCCCAAGAATTCCACTCAGTGTCAAAGGTGCCGCCGCAGGAAGCCGGACGCGGATTCAGGGCACTTTTTCAAGACAGCTTCCTTCTCAAACCAATGCAAAATGTTTCTTCTCTTAAAGCAAGTGGCAAAGCTGAAGAGAGGTGACAGAGTGTGCAGTGGAAAGGATTCTGAGCCTCTGAATAAAAAAGTGTGGAGATATTAACGTTATGATTATGTTAATTACCAAAAATTACTTGATTTTCAAAAGTAGTAATCCTCTGCTAATTGTGTGTATATGAGGTGAGGCGGCTGACATTGTTTTAAAGAGTGCCAGGCGCACACTGTTCTCTGGAAAAGAGCAGCAGAGGGCATCCAGAGGATCTCAGACCAGAGGCTGCTGCGTGCTGATTAGAGAGAGCCCGAGGCAAGGCTGTCTCCAGAGGTTGCGCTGTCTGCCCTTCTTGGGTCGCGCCCTGTAACCAGCTCTGCCTCAGTTTATCCCCATCCGGGTCCAGTCCAGTTCACCCTCCTCCACACTAACCCATAACAACCTTTCATAACTATAAACATCTCCTTCACACTTCCTCCCTGGAACTATAACTCATCCTTCAGGATTAGTGACAAAAACTCTACTCAGGAATTTCTGTTTTCTTTGGAATCCAGATACAAAAATAAAATGATTGTGTTTGAGTTTCCTTTCCTTTCCTTTCCTTTCCTTTCCTTTCCTTTCCTTTC
>NC_034599.1:80171676-80183726 GCF_900095145.1 Mus pahari
TCCTTCCTTCCTTCCTCTTTCTTTCTTTCTTTCTTTCTTTCTTTCTTTCTTTCTTTCTTTCTTTCTTTCTTTCTTTCTTTCTTTCTTTCTTTTTCTTCCTTCCTTCCTTCCTTCCTTCCTTCCTTTCTCCCTCTTTCTCTCTTTCTTTCTCTTCCTTCCCCCTCTCTCCCCTCCCTTCCTTCCTCCCTCCCTTCCTTCCTTTCTTCCTTCCTTCTTTCCTTTCTTTCTTTTTTTTGGATCTTGACATCATAAAATAGTAATTTTCAAATATTTTTATAAACTGAAACATGGGTACAGAATTGAACATAACATCTCATATTTTCATTTCTCTCCCTCCCCACCACTCCCTGTCTCCCAGAGACTTAGGCATCCATCTTACAGCCCACTCCTCCAGCATGGCTGCTTCAGTATTTGCATCAGGATTGAGTTGGTTGTGGCATCTGTGCCGCCCAGTGTAAAGTGGATATACAGAGGCCCTTGTGCAACGGTTATTAAGATTTTCTGGTGACAACAGAACACTTAACTAAAGGGCAAATTCATGCTAAGCCTGGCGCCTTGTATAGCAGCACAGAGTCTGTGCCCAAACCTGGCCCTGGTTGTATCTCATTCTGTGTTTGTCAATTCTGCATTTCTAAGAGTAAGATTTCAATTGGTTAAGGAAGCAGTTCATTCTCAGTGTGCCATTGGCTTAGTCTTTGAAGGTGTCTTGACCTTTTAGCCTAAAACCAAGCATGTGTTAGCCAGGGTGGGAAATGAGGCTGGAACTAGTTGATGGGTCTACAGAGTGTGCCCACTAAGGGACAGTGGACAGGACAACTTTGTGTAGGATAGAACAGGGATAGGCAGGCAGTCATTGATGTGTGAATATCACAGGACACATTTCCAATTTTACTCTGATGCTTGTGCATTTAAAATAGGGTAGTAATGTGTCCAAGGATTCCAGAGGGGTAAAATGAAATAGTGACCTAGATAGGATACTAAGTAGCAAAGGGATGATGTTCCCTTTCCAACAGAAGAAGCACAAACGACAGACCAGATCTAAGAACTCGAATAATCCAGCACCTGAATCTTGTACAACACAGAGACTGGAGGCACAGCTTTAAGGAGGTGTGTTCAGGATGACCACAGCTGCCAAGCACACAGCACAGGTCTCACCCTCTGATGTCACAAGACACACTGAGGAGAGCGGACCAGGGACTGGGTGACTGCCAAGGGACAATCTGCCCAATAGGCTTTGGCTACTGATATCTTTATTATGTTTAGGAAAAGAATATATTTCCTTTGGGGGAAAGTCATTTTCCAGTGTTCTCCTGAAGAAGCTGCTCTTATTTCTGTCAGTGACTAGGAGTCTTACTATGGGTCTCTCTCCCTCTCTCTGGAGTGACTGTCTAGCTCTGGGTCTCTCTTTTCTCTTTCTCTCTCTTCCCTCCACACACCCCCCACCCCCACCCCAATGCTCCTTTGTCTGGGTGTATAAAAGATTCTAATTTGCAAATATATGAGCTGGAACTATAAGTCAGTGGTAGAGTGCTGGCTTACCATACACAAAATCCACGGTCTAACCCCTAGTATGGAAACACACACACACACACACACACACACACACACACACACACACACACCCCAAGGGTTCAATCCAATGGAAAATTACTCAAAAGAGCCTCTCACTTTATTTTCAATTTCCTAAAATGAATCTGGAAAGTAAATATTGAAAAAACAGAGGCCTGAAGAAAAGTAAGAAGCCTCCCATGTCACTCTCAGTGGTGAGGTTCTGAGTTAGGTCAAGGATGCCGGCCGGCCGGTTTTGTCTCTTTTGAGTTAGGTCAAGGATGCCGGCCGGCCGGCTTTGTCTCTTAGTCTGTCTCTTCTTTCTACACAGGGAGCTGTGCCTGTCTTCCCCACACTTTCTAGGCACACATTTCAGACTTGTGCTACGTGGGCAATTCCAATCAGTTCCAAAGGCTGGCGCGGTACTAAGATGGAAACTGGTACTAACCACATTCTGCAAATACTGATGGGGTCAGGCCTGGGAGCTGAAGCCCGCGCTCTCAACTCAGGAGGCTGCGGCAGGAGGCTAAGCAATAATAACGTTCAAGTGATAACAAGAAAACAAATATAGAAATAAAACAATCGTTTGAAGAGTTCATGTCTGCAGTCTGGTGTTATCTGCATGCTTAGACGGTCTGTTCTAGAAAAGAGTTTAACAGATGTTCCCAGGCAGAAGCACTTGCGAAGCACCTGGGTCTTTTATAATGTCAGCTACTGCCCAGATACAAAACCGCACATGGAGAGGAAATGGAATGATAAACATCCCTAGGATGTTACTCTTTCCCTTTCATTTGTCAAAAATCAATTTCAGCTTTAACTTTCCATTGTGCTGCCGCCGCCGCCACACTCTCCAACAAGGGAAGAAGGACGCATCAGGAAAATCAACATTTCAGAACTGAGGTAGAGATGCAGCTCAAGGCCTTGGCAGAGCCAGGTGTGGGGTACCGAGGTGGGGGAAGGGCCTGAGGGTGCTTGCCTCAAGGATGTGTGCTCAGGAGCCCATCCGGAGAGGACATTGAAACCATTAATCTCACGAAGAACAAATTCTAAATATACTAGCCCCGTAAGAGAACTGACAGTTTGTGTTTGTTCAGTACTGGGGATCTAGTCCAAGACTCGGGATGTAGTCATTCTACCACCAAGCTTCATCACCTTCCTGGGAGACTTCCCTTATTTCTGAGAAGATGAACGCTTACAGAGCTGCATTTTAAGTATATTTACATTTGTCAAGAAAGAGTAAGGAAAAGTTCATGGATGCTCATGCCATGAACTTTTGATCACATTTAAGAATTTATCATTTGAATTTCACGCTGAACTGATAGAGCACTCCTTTTTAATTAGCATATAATCATTGTACAAACTAATGGGTGTCATTATGATACTTCCATGCAGACTCCTAGTTCTGAGTAGGTTTGAGTGGTTGGTTGGTTTGGAGACAGGCTTTCGCTATGCAGCTGGGGTTGGCTTTGAATTCATAGCCATCATGCCTCAGTCTGTTAATTACTGGGATTGATAGGTCTGTGCTGTCATGCCTACCTAGCTCAGAGCCCCAATTTTTGATGATCAGAAGTTCATTGTGTAGTGACACAGGAGCCATCTCTCTGTAACTAAGGGGAAACAAGCCATGAGGAAAACTTACAAGTCTTCACATGTTAGAGGGAGACTTGGCAGTTATATAGAATATCTCAACCAAGGCCACTGGGGATGAGAGGAAAGATGCTTGTTGTGGAGTATGAGACAGCCAAGCAGACCTGATTAGTGCCAGACGGGCTCTGGGAAGCAAAGCCAGTGTTAGGCATGCTAAGTTACTTCTAGGAGATACCCTCACCCGGCATCTTCCAATAAACATATGCTAGATACTATCACTCTCTTATACAATGTTGCTTCAAAAATGCCACTAATTGTAAAAGACTAAATAAATATCGCTTCTAAAGAGACCTCTGCCTACTTTTAGGAAAGAGACCCAGGTCTCCTGTGACAAAGAATTAGTGAAGAGTTGCAGCTATGTTTTTGGTATCAAGAGGAACAAAAGGGGCTTAGAATAACAAGCAGCAAAGGAGATACCTGAGAGATTGTTAACAGCAGCCAACATCAACAGCTGAAAGACAGTCAAGGTCAACAGCTAGCAAAACGGGAGTCACAGAAGCTTCAACTGCCATTAAAGGTTGGGCAGCACAGGAACAACTCATGATCTTCATTCTTTTGGGTCAGGGGACTATGCACTGAATGTGTGGGGCCTCTGTGACTTAACCAGGGACAGCCCATGTAATTAACCCTTTTCATAGCAACTAAAGCACCCTTTGTCTAGTTTCTGCCATGGCTCTATTAAACCCAAAACAAAAGGAAAACAAAAAGATAAGGAATTTCAAGAGTCTTTATTCTCTAAGGAACTCCTTTTCTTCTTAGGAGTTTCCCTGATTTTTCTGTAATTTCTTACTTCTTAATTTCTCAGTTTAACATCTCTTAACAAACTTGACTTCACTCTGTTCATCCCCTGCCCAGGGCATGGAGCATCTTCATCTTTAATCATTGCTAGAGTGAGACAACAAACTCAGAGACCATTGGTCCACGTACATCCTTGGTTGTGATGAATGTTCGCCACCTTAGACCCTTGGGTTATGCACAACTAGGCTGAGAATAGTCCACCATACTAAAAAAGAAAAAAATAATCCTGCATCAGTATTTTGCCTAATTTTACCTAGTGTTCCATTTTCCCAGCCCAAAAGTGGCTTGCCCTTGATGTCTTGGCCATTCTATTGACTTAACCTTGGTAATGATTGCTTTAATAAAACTAATACTACATTATTAATAGATATATTAAAATAAAACAGAACTATTTTGATAAACCTTCATTTTTATTCTGCTGGGAGAAGAGAAAAGGAACTTGTCTTAAGTTTGGCCATTTTGACTTTAGACTTCACTTTACCTGAGCTGACCAACTTTTTCTCTAAGCAACAATAGTTCCCCCAAACATAATGTCTGTTCCTAACAACAGAAAGAACAAATGGATTGACTGGCTGGGCCGAAATGCTTATGTTCAATGTCATTTGACAATAATGGAGTACTTGGGCAAGTCCCTAATCCCCAAGTTCTGATTGGTAAAAATTATAACTGTAACTTGGCTAAGATGCCTGTGGGTTTCATGCTTATAAACACTGCTTCATCCCCTACTCAGGGTTGCCAGAAGAAACAAGACTCCAGAGTCCTTGTCTCTTGGCTCTGATGAATCAGTGACTCTGCTTATGTGGCGGGAATAAGAAAAGATTTTTGTCGACTGGGCATGGTGGCATACTCTTTTAAACCCAGCACTTGGGAGGCAGAGGCAGATGAATTTCTGAGTTCAAGGCCAGCCTGGTCTACAGAGTGAGTTCCAGGACAGCCAGCCAGGGATACACAGAGAAACCCTGTCTCAAAAAACAAAACAAAACGAAATGAAACAAAAAGAAACGAAGCGAAAAGAAACGATTTTGTCTTTCACAACAGCATTGGTATTTTTCTCTCCCTTTCTCATGGAGTACAACAGACACAGTGTAACAATTCTAGCTTCTAATGGTCTCATTTAATGGCAAATAAAATACAATTTAAAATTCTGTATTGTGAGAGTTTACACCAAAAACATGGATAAGCTGAAAGGATAAACCTCAAGGATAAGCTCAGCTTCCTTGAAAATTCTTTCCAGGTGAAATGTAATTAACACAGCTAGATTAGTTGTCTATGGCTACATATTTCGTTCCTTAAGTAACAGCTTTTTCCTGCATTTTTATGGCAGGCTGGTTAGTTCTTCCACTAGTCTCTCTGCGTTTACTCCCATGGCTACATTTAGTTGGTCAGGATGGAAGAGTCAAGACCATTTCAATTCTGTGTGAATCCTGGCTTTCAGCTGGTTTGTCCCAATCCTACTCATGTGGTCCAACCTGGAGTAATTCCTGGCATGGTGATCTGATGGTTCCCTGGTGAATGATACAACATTTCCTTTTGCCTCTAACAATACAGAAAGTTAGTTGATACATCATCCCTGCCATACTAGCTGTTGTACCTTCATAAACATGGATGCCTGAGAGCTACACAAAATTCCAGGACCTTCTGCCATAGGTTGGAATTATGAATCTATTGCTGGGCAGTACATTATGCTGAGCAGTAATAGATCATTTTTTTATGGGTAGCCATAAAATATGTGTGGAAGCTAGAAGGAGAACTTAGTATCTCTAAATTTACAGAATGATTTGTCTTCTAAGATGGTGTAGTTTGCAATCATAAGCACCTCAAAGAAGAATAACTCAAAGATGATGGCCCATCACCAGTTATCTTTCAATTTGTCCATGTGCTAGATCTGAATTCTGATATTTCATGTGTTTTACATACTACTAGGGGAGATTAGAAGTGGAAATTACAAAATGAAAGTCTACTAAACTCATGCTTTTTATAATTATGCTCCTTTTATATGTATTTAATGTATCCTTTTGTATTTTGTAGTTATTTAAGCAGCAATGACCTTTTAAAAAGTTCACCACTATGATGAATGTGTAATTTGTATAAGATCCTCATTAATATTAACCACCCACTGTTTGGGCCACAGTGACATCATTAATTATTTAGAAACCAGAAGATAAAAACAAAATGAAGTACTGACCTTAAAAAATGATATTACTTTAGAAATATTGTACTCCAAGTGATTTAATATGTGGAGCAACACTTGGTAAGTTTGCATAATTAATCATGTGAGTGAATAAAATTTCAGTTTTTATAAATAAAATCACTTGATTGTAATTAATGCACAAACAAAATACAGCTCCGCTGGTTTAAGAAAACCTCAAACGCTTGTCTGACCCCCCATCCCAAGCATCTCAGTGGAATCCTGCATATCGTGAAGGGCTGCTCTGAAGCTGTGATGCTCAGCTTTCACTGTTAACTGCAGGTTTGCTCACATATCCACCACAATCAAAGAAAAGCAAAAAGACCCACGAGAGAGTCAAACTTTAGAAAAGCAGTTAGCCGCATAACCTCCTTCCTAACTCATTTCCTTCCGCTTGCGTCACATTCTTCAACACCATCAGGAAAACTCTCTGGTTTTTCCTTTCTAAATGTTATGCTAGCCCCCACGTTTACAGATGTTTACACATAAATATGAGTACATTGTATGCTAGAATCCACACATGAGGGAAAACATGAGATTTTCTTTGTTCTGAGTGGGTTACCTCACTTAGTGTAATATTTCTAAGGTCCATCCATTTTTCTGAAAATGATTTCATTTTTCTTTACAGCTGAATAATATTCTATTTTTATATGAACCACATTTTCACCACCCATCCATCCATCTGATAGACATCTAAGCTGAGTCTGTTTCCTTGCTATTATAAATAAAGCAGAGACAAACGGGGATGTACTATCTCTACGGTAGGATGTGGAGTTCTCTGGGTGTATGCCCAGCAGTGGAGTAGTCAGGTCATATGGTAGTTCCAGTGAAGAACCTCCACTCTGACTTCCATAATGGCTGTATTAATTTGCACTCCCCTAACAAGTGAACAAGGATTTCTCTTTTTCCACACTCTTCCCAACATTTCAAATTTAGGACCTTATGGTTAATAAAACAATACTTCTAAATAAGAACATTAAGACATAGCTACAAATGAAAGATTCTGAAATTACACAATTATGCTACACCCATAATTATATTTTGGAATTTCTTGACATTTGTAAAGAATCATGATGCAGTGTACATTTTATGATATAATGTATTTTTTCACTAAATGAAATTTAATTAGAGGTTCTATGGTGTCTTAGTAGCTGAATTAGGTAAAATGCTCAAATGAATAACAGGAAGGCACTTATTGATGAGTTTTGACATATGAAATATTTGTGGGATATATATGTATATCACACACACACACACACACACACACACACACACACACACACCCCTTAAATTAAACAAGACAAACAAAAAACTACAACCTAAAACTTGTAGAAACTCTTAGATACTTAATTGAATGTGAAAATTTGGAAATCATATTATCCTCCATTTCATAGAATTTGTACTGAACTTAACAGAGACCCAGAAAAAAAGAGTGTTTCCTATATTAAAAATAGCAATGTCTATAAAAATGATTAGTTGAAGACATAATTAAGCACATATGGACATTGACAATCTGAGGAATTTTTAAGAAAATGTGTCTTAAAAACTCAGAAGTTGTATCTAATAAGAAATCGGAGAAATTATATGAATAGGTAACCTATATTATATGATTTAATATTTTTCCAGATAATAGCTATAATAAAAATTTAAAATATTTAAGTTTAATCCCTACTTATAGAACTTATTAATTCATAAGTTAATGTGTTAACTTATAAAAAGAAAATTAAAACTATCATAAAATATTAATTTATACTATAAATATACAAAATATTATCATATGTTATTTTTATAGTATTTTATAGGTATATTATCATTTTCAAAATATAGCTATTTTGTAGAGATAGCTACATAATGTAATCAGTTTATTACCTGATAAATAATATTTTAGAAAGCACCAGTTGTAATTATTTGCATAGATCCTCTTCATTATTTAGATGAAGAATTATTCATGCTGCATCTTTTTCCATTGGTTCTAGCCATCTTTGAAGTCCCTTCTTTACCCTCAGAAAACCAGTCCTTCTTCTGAAGCTTTTAATGAACTACTTCCTCTTGAACTTCACTTGTGTTCTTCCAATGTGATAGATCCAAAATGCTTCTTCCCATACTGGGCAGACTGGCTTCAGATAAGCTCACCTGTGCTTATGTGTGAGCTATGCACAGAGGTACCTAAGCATTCAACATCTCTGTACATACATTTTTTTATCCCATAAATATCAGAGTAGAGTAGATTTTACAGCACAGTGTATCTATTCTATAGAAAGTAAGCCCCGGGGTTCTTGCACTTCCCCCCAAATGTTTAAAAATTAAAATATGTTTATACGTTTTGACCAATTATCCTGAAGTAAATATTAATTTCAATACCCAAAGTATCCAAATAGCTTGGGCTTCAAATGTCATAATACTGTCTTGACTACATATCTGGATCTGAAATCTTGTACCACATTCTTTTTTTATTATTAGATATTTTCTTTATTTACATTTCAAATGCTATTCTGAAAGTTCCCTATACCCTCCCCCTGCCCTGCTCCCCTACCCACCCACTCCCACTTCTTGGCCCTGGTGTTCCCCTGTACTGGGGCATATAAAGTTTGCAAGACCTAGGGGCCTCTCTTCCCAATGATGGGGTACAGAGCTAAACAAAGAATTCTCAACTGAGGAATACCGAATGGCTGAGAAAACCTGAAAAAATGTTCAACATCCTTAATCATCAGGGAAATGCAAATCAAAACAACTTTGAGATTCCACCTCACACCAGTCAGAATGTCTAAGATCAAAAATTCAGGTGACAGCAGATGCTGGCGAGGATGTAGAGAAAGAGGAACACTCCTCCATTGCTGGTGGGATTGNAAGCTTGTACAACCACTCTGAAAGTCAGTCTGGTGGTTCCTCAGAAAATTGGACATTGTTCTACTGGAAGATCCAGCAATACCTCTCCTGGGCATATACCCAGAAGATGTTCCAACTGGTAATAAGGATACATGCTCCATTATGTTCATAGCAGCCATATTTATAATAACCAGAATCTGGAAAGAACCCAGATGTCCCTCAATAGGGGGAATGGATACAGAAAATGTGGTACATTTACACAATGGAGTACTACTCTGCTATTAAAAACAATCAATTTATGAAATTCTTGTACCGCATTATTTGATTTTATTCGAGATATTCATGAAATAAAGATATACTAATTCCCGACTTCAATTATATAAATAATGGCCTTTGCACTGCAAAAACTACAATATGGCTCTAAAACCAAATCAAATTTAGAAAGAATTGCATTCTGGTGGAAGAGGCAAATTTTCTGTTTTAGTACATCTGCTGGTGGTCAGGAATGAAGATGGAGCAGGCAAGGTGCGTGGCTGTGTAGATACAGGTGGCCACACTCTTCTCCAGACAGAGAAAAATCAAAGTCAGATGCTTGATTTCTCCCTGCCTGGTTCTGTATTCGTACTGTGTATCACCTTGGAGATTTTGTGACATACAGATAATAAAAGCCACAATTCGAAATCTCTTCTAATGTAAGCTTTTTGCTCCACATAATAAGTCCTGGTATAGGGGAGCTCCAGAAGTAATTTATATGCTGGTATCATTGGGATTTTTTTTCTTGTATCACTGTGCCTGTCTTAATATGTCATTTAGCAAATTCCCATGGCTTCCAAGAATGTCCTTCTTGCTGTTTTTCCTACAACATCTGAGTCAGGAACAGAGACTTTTGTCCTTGGTGTTCACCTCTAGGAACTAAAGGCAGGAAATACACCTTCGGAGAAATGTGTCACTTGGTAATTCTGAGTGTGAACACCATACCATGTACTTATAAGGACTAAAACGACTATTGACACATCCCTAGGAAGTATAATATTTTGGGACCACTACTGTAGCGAGTGTATAGTTGATCAGAATATTGTTACATGAGCATGTCTGAAAATCTTTCCCAGAGATCTTCCTATTCATTAGACTCTCGTCACAGTGTGTAGAACTAGGTCACATGATCCTTAAGGCAGTTATAGACAATGAGTAAAGAGTTGCCACGATTATCTTAGACAATGTAAACTCCTGCACAGAGTTTTTCAGCAAAAGATTTAAAAACAAATATGAGTCATTCCCCCAAAGAAAGCAGGACATTGGAACATAGAATGGGAGATGAATGTCCTAGTATAGTTTCTGTTATTATAACTACATGTCTTGACAAAGAGTAAAAACAATTTGGGGGACAAATACTTTATTTTAGCTCACAATTCCAGGTTTCAGTCCTTCAGATCAGGGAAGTAAAGAAGACAAGAACTTAAAATAGTCATGTCCCATCCACAATCAAGAGTAGAGAGAAATGGATGCATTTGTGCTGCTTACTGCTCAGCATAGTTTTTCTTATATAGTCCAGGACCCAAACCTAGGGAATGGCACCACCAACAGTGGACTGAGTTCTCCCACATCAATTAATGTAACCAAGACAACCCTCCAGACACTCACATTTTGACCTGATCTAGATAAACTGATCTATTGAAACTCCTTCTCAGGAGATTGGAGATTGTGTCAAGTTGATGAGCCAAGCTATTCATTACAGCCACCAATAGTGCTTCTTACACTGCCTCTAAACTTTCTCCTTCCTCAACTTCACAATTTAATTTCTGGGTACCACCTATCTCCCTCTCACTTAATGTGCTAGGAATCCATAAATGATTCTTTTATAAGATTCTTCTGTTCCTCCCACATCTTATTACTAATCACCATATGTGCTTATATACTTACAAATGCCAATTTCTCTTCTACTCTTCATGTGCTTGCATTGCTTCCCTAACGCTTCTACCTACAGGCAGTACACTGTTTTATCATCTAGACCCAGGCATTTTTGATGCTGAAATGATATATTGTTAATAACTATATAAGGCAAATAGAGTGAGCCATGAAAATAAATGGGTCTTACCTACTTTGAAATGGATATTGCTTTACATGTTCTGACTTATCCATAAATATGCTTGAATAAATTTCTTAATAAATAAATTACTATGTCCACACAGCTTCTGCATATCAATTGGCTTTAAAACCTATAGCCACATACAATAATAACTAATAATTGGTGAGATTTAAGAAAAAAGAAATACAAGATAAGGAAGTGTTGAGGCAGGCAGACATTTTCTGTGGATACATTTATCCTTGAATTATTTACAGGTATTAATTATTAACAATGTATTTAAGCATTGAAAAATATAACTGGGGGCATGCCTGTTGGCACACATCTTCAATACCAGCATTCAGGAGGTAGAGATAGAACTTTGTGAATTCCAGGACAGACTGGCTACACAGAGGGTTTGAGGCCAGACAAGGAAGGCTACATAGTGAGAATCTGTCTCAAAAAAATGTAATTAGAAAGGATGACTTTTAAAGATTTGTTAAGTTTACTGATTTATGTGTATAAATCTATGTATGTATGTATGTATGTATGTATGTATGTATGTGTAGCATATATGTGTACTTGTGCCTAGGGAGGCCAGAAGAAAGCATTGGATCCCTTGAAACTGGAGTTACAGGAAATTGTAAGCTACCTCGTGGTCCTGGGACCCAAACCTGGGTCTTCTGCAAAAGGAGCACTCAGCTATCTCTTCAGCCCCAGGAAAACACAAATTTTAGTAAAGAGTTCATAGTTAACTTTTCCTCCTAACACAAAAGATTTATGATAAATCCCATTTCTTCATAGGAATTATGCACATAAAGCAGTGAGCATTATGACAATAAGTTGGGAAAGAGAAACCAATTACTCTGCTAAGTATCTGATAAGGTTTATTATACTGTAGGAGAATATCCTAAGACCCATCAGATAAGAACTTCAGAGGTGCAGATAAGATTTATTATACTGTAGGAGAATATCCTAAGA
>NC_034599.1:80184596-80192439 GCF_900095145.1 Mus pahari
GAGAATATCCTAAGACCCATCAGATCAAGAACTTCAGAGGTGCAGATTTCCTTGAAACTATCTCATTTTGACTTAAACAGGGCTGTGTAGCAACAATCAAAGGGATACTGGTTGAAAATATCAGCAGTTGTTTCTTCTGGCTTTTCTCCACACCATTCTCTCAAGACTTGCCAATTCTTGCAGATCTGGCTCATCTACTTTAGTTACCCTAATATTTCCCATTTAGGACAGGACATGGTGATGTATGTCCGTAAAACCAGAATTTGGAAGGCTGTGGCAGGAAGGTGACAAGTTCTAGGCTATATAGCAAGGCAAGTATTTTTACTTGTATAAATACAATCCCTAAATACTTGTGTTAGACAGGAAAAGTGAATCATTGTGCACATTGCTTATATTTAAAACCAGTGAGATGACTTCTTGAACTTTTATTAGTTTTTTTAATGTCACAGTTGATTATGCTAAATAAATTGCTGCTAACTTTAATTTCCCAAACATTCAATATCAATGATTGTTTAAAATATGAAAAATTTCACCTAGTAGTATTCTGGTTCAAGTTGGAACAAAACCTTAGACATGTCTAGGCCAATCTACTTTCTCCTCGGGGTAACATCTGAATCATCTTAGTAATTAACACTTTAAACTAGTTTAGCCCATCAGGTAATTAGGAATCCTGGAAATGTATTACTAGCAAAAGAGATATGGAATCATTGAAATGTTTGAGGATAACAGTAAACATTGAGTTTTCAAAGAAAGTCGATAGTTTGCAAGCAAAGGCAGGCAGCTAGGTGAGTGCTAGACCCATGTGAAGAAGACAGGGATAGGAACTTCAAGTCAGAGAATGAGCTCTATAGACAGTCACATTTTCCCTCCTGTGAAATGGAACTTCTGGAAAGAGTCTTGAAGCCTCACAGGGAAGTTTGGCAGCCCGAACACCAGGAGAGACAGCCCAGTCATGGTGGCCATTCCTCTTTCAAGTTTATGAAGTCCTGGGTACATCAATACCTAAATAAGAGGACAGAAAGGAGGGGCTTGAGCTACAGCAAAACGCTCAATGCTTCCTCTTTATTGTAAGTGCCTCTTCAGTTGAACCATAGCCCTTCATACAATTCATGAAGAAACCACAACCCGTAGATTACATGGTGGCCAAGAAATATCGTTGATCTTAGCAGTGTTGAGAGGCCATTAAGTCAAATTATTACATATTGAGTTATGGGTATATGAAAGGAAGCTTTTTCCTCATTCAATTCATAAAGAATTTTCTTGTTTACATTTTATTAATGGGTGAATTAAGTCATAGTCTGACCTCCTTATCTGGGAATGGTGTTTTCTAGTCTATGCCTTTCCCTCCCTCCATTAAACATTGATAGCTCTAAAATGTTAAACCTACCCTTCTGTACTTTAAGTCTAATCTTGACCTTTCTGTGTTAGAATCTAGATCCACACCTTTTTGTACTGTAATTCTAAGACAACCAACCCTCAGCCACCGACCAGCATTCTTTCTTCTCATGCAATGTCAACATCTAAATACTGTGCAGAGGGTGTGAACTACCCTCCCAAGGATGTAGCACTCAAGACACCATCATTGTTCCACTGCTGACTTGAATTGTAGTTTAGAATATAGTTGATCTTTGACTTGGGAGCATTTGATATTCATAACCTCCACAATTAGAATTCACAGCAAATGTCCTCAAAACAGGCTACCGTCACTTCACTCTACTCCTGTTGGAAAGCAGGCAGTGCAGCTCGTGTGTGATGACACTGTCTGATCTCTGTGGTTTCTTTCTCACTCGTGTGTGCTTAGCGTTCAGTATGTATGGGTCCTGAGTGGCAGCGACCTCTGATCCACAGGAACCTAAAACCAGCAGTGAATTAACTCTGCTCCAGCAGGTAACATCACACCTGGGTTAGGCTGGAGGCCCTGGTAAGCAGAAACAAGAACAAAAGGTCAAGATGATGGAATGTGGACTGGTTGGGTTCGGAGGTAGTTTGGCAAGAGAGGATAAGAAAGAACGGGATGATGACTATGACCAGAATATAATATATACACATATGAGTCATCAAAAATAAATTTAAGTAATTATAAGTATATTTAAAAACAACATAATTTAATGTCACCTAAGAGAATTTACTCCTCCAAAGATGTTTATTTTTCATATATTGTATTGGCATGAAGCATGGTGGTGTGCAGGCAGGCATGGTGCTAAAAGAAGTAGCCAAGCATTCTACATCTTGATCTGCAAGCAGCGAAGGGAGACTGTGAGCCACACTGGTCAAAGCTCAAGCATATGAGACCTCAAAGCTCACCTCCACAATGAAACACTGTTTAAACAAGGCCACACCTCCTAATAGTGACATTCCTTATAGGCCAAGCATTTAACACATGAATCTATGGGGGCCATTCCTATTCAAACCTCCACACAAAGTATATACACTTAGAGACTTAGAAACTATGACAGGCTTTAAAAGTAGTCCGAGCTAAGGATCTCATCACCCAGCCATTGCTATACTCCCTGCGTTGACCAGTTGCACATTTATAATGGTACCACAACATAAGAAAGGAAAACGACTTATTTCTGGTTACAGGCATAGAGATTACAACTGAGATTGAATTTTGGAGCACATTGACTCTCCTTTATTTTATAGATTTAAAGGCCAAGAGTCAGAGTTTTCAAGCTACATCAGTGGCAGAATCAAGAGAACAGTTCTAAAATCATCCTGCTTTCTCACGACTTTGACCTAAGTCATAGGGTCAATGACCAAAAGTAGGTCCATTGCCTTCATTTGGAGTGGGCTGTGGATATTTTCTCCACTCAATAAATAGGTAAAGAGCTTTAAAGAAAACAAAACAAAACAAAACAAAACAAATCTCACAGTTTGTTGTAACTAGGGACCCATCAAGTTCCAAAGTTTCCCTTCCTCATCTCTCAAACATTCTCTTTAGATCATAACCGTTACCCTTGTCTTAAGCCTGCTGTCTTAGTTAGAACCACTACTCTTGTGGCAAAATACCATGTACAAAAACAACTTGAGGGTTTATTTGACTTCTATGTTCTAAGTCACAGTCCACTGAGGGAAGCCCAAGTAGGCACTCAGATGGCTCTGAATCTGGAGTCAGAAGCAGATGTGAAGGACATGGAGGGGTGTTGCTTACTGGCTTACTTATCATGGCTTGCTCTGTCTACTTTCTTATAGAAGGCCAGGACCATCAGGTTAGGGATAGCACCTCCCACAATGGTCTGGGCCCTATATCATCAATCAATAATTTAAAAATGCCCTACAGGCTTGCTCATAGCCTGATCTTATGGAGGCATTTTCTCAATTGGGATTACCTATTCTCAGATGACTCTACTTTGTATCAAGTTAACATAAAACTAGCCAGCATACTGGCTAAAGAACCCTTCATATGTGAACATAGACAATAGAAAAGACTACTGGAAAATGTAAAGAAAAGGTGGGGCGGGGTATTAAACTCACTTTCACTTAGGCTGTGGAAGTTACTATAGTTTACAATGAACAGTAATGTAAATAAACATGTAGCACATAACCTGAGGGTCCCTGTGAAACATGGGTCTTTACACTAAGTGACTATTTCTTGCTAAGAATGAAGGTCCCATATACCTTCATGGTTTCCCAACAGGCCTATGCAGCACATTATCCTAAAGAACTTCCTTAAGGAACAGAGAGTTAACATCCCATCCCAGCATCATATCCCTTGTCCTTCACAAGGGGTGCCAGATGTCTGTGAATTGTATTAGACTTTGTAGAGCCATCTGTGGCTTTGCTGATTTAACAGTTACATGTTGGTGTTATATTTTATTTCCAATCTCATGTTTATCTTTTCCTTTCTCCTACTTTCTTTGATTTTATTTGGTGTTTTGAGAAATTTCTATATCAATTTGTGCTGCAACCCAACATGTAATAGGGAAACTGGCTTCTGTCATGAGTTCCAGCTTCCCATTATTGCTCTACACTGGCCAAGGGTATTTTCCTTGAAGCGTCTTACAATGGTGATGATGCTGAGGTGGTGGGTCAGTTTCACAGCAGCTTTCCCATATACTTAGGTTGTAGTCACAGGATCTGAGCTTGAAATACCTCTCACTAGGAGACACTGGATCTAGGACAGAATCTGTTGCCAGAAGATGGAAAGAAAAGGCTGGGGTAGTGAAAGTCGCTGCTGCTGTGTCTATGCAAGCCCTACTCTGCTGAATCCTTGAATTGTCACCAGGAGATAGGTGTGTCCTATTTCACAGAAGCGAACAAAGCAAAACCTCAACCCCAGTGGGTAATGAGGCTCTGCAGCTTCTAAGAAAAAGGAAGCAAACATCAAGGAAATCAGACCTGGGTTGTTGGAATCCTCCAGGTTCCTAACCACTGCACTCTCTTGCCAGTAGCTCATTTTCTTTTTTAATTGATCACTCAGAGTCACTATTGATGGGGCTTGTGGGTCATCCAGTTTAGCTAAAATGTCGGGAATTTCTAGGTCCAGTGAGAGATCCTGTCTTGGAGGAGTAAGATGGTAGGGGCGGCACACACTACACAAAAACACTTTTTTAACATTTGTTTTTGTATAGTTTCGACTACTAGTAGGTCAGGCCAACAAGTCTAATCTAGAAAAAAAAAAAAAAAGATCAGCATAAAACTAGAAAGGAAGGAGAAATGTTTGCCCATCTTTTTCTGTGTATTTCTTCTTTGCTTCCCCCAAATTTTCACTGTATATAACATAAGACTTTGTAGGAATGGTAACAATACTAAATGAATCACTACTCTGGCAAAAAAAAAAAAAAAAGACTTAATTTTTGCCATAGACAGTAGTAACACTTATTCTTGGACAGGAATCTAGTGAGCAGCTCTAGATGGAATTGCTCTTTGTCCTTCAATCTCTGTGTTTGTTCCCAGGGATAATGTCCCTGTAAAACACTATTGCTAGTCTAATATTGCATGGGCTCTCAGCCTTGCATCCTTTACGACCTGCTGCCATGGGGAGTGATTCAGTGAGTTGCTACTCATCTCAGGAGAGGCTCTGCTCTGATACAGTGGCTCCCAGACATGCAGAGTGAAGCCAACTGCCTCTCAGCCATAAATCAAGCCCTCTGATAACTGACCTGGCAGTTTTTCATCTCAGGTTTTCATTTTATTCACCAGAAATATCCTTTTGGGAATGCTATAAATGCTTTTGGAATGAAAGCAAAGTCAATTGCTTCTTTCGAAAAAAGATAAAAACAGACATTATTTGTTTAAAACGAAATTGGTTGGACTAATTGGAAAGTTATTTGTCTTCATTTTGTGTGTGTGTGTGTGTTATTTTTATCACCCATGTTTATCCCTTAAGAAGTAAACATCCTTCAAGGGCAACAAAAAGAGCTTTATAAAATGTGAAGTACAAAATAAGAAAGATACATTTAGGTAAAATCAGTTTCCACCCTGCCTCAGGCACAGAGCTCTCCTTCCCCCTCCCCACCTTCCTTTAATAACATACCCATGACTCACGCTATTATTACTCTCCCTTCTCTCTCTCCCCCACCCACGCACACCTTATTTTTCCCCTCACCAGCCTCTGTGGCCCCAGAGTACAGAGCAGATGAGACAAGGTCGGTCACCCTACTTCTGTAATTCTGAGATGCTAATATTATTTTCAGTTCTTAAAAACCCCAGAACATGCATTTCTCAGTAAGTAACATGCCATACTTTCCATAGCATAACTTTTGTTTCAATTGCAAATTGGGTGTTTTTATTCTTTGACAGTTTCATGTGTGTATATAATGAATTTTATTGTTTTCCCATGTTCTACTTTTCTACTCTTTCATCCCTCATTTCTCTTCCTATCTATTCAATATAGCACCTGGAGTCCTAGCTAGAGCAATAAGACAACTATATATGTATACATTCATGTCTGTTCTCGGTGTTGTTAGACATGATATTGGAACAAAATAGCCCTTGGGACACTCACATCATGAGGAGGAAAACAGATGATAGACACATGTCCTGTTGTCCAAAGTACCAAATAATGAATCAAAGCAGCAGGAGCCTGAGAGGGAGGCCATGATTTAATTTATTTATTTATTTATTTATTTATTTATTTATTTATTTATTTATTTATTGGGTTTTTCTTTTTAAATAGAGTTTTGCTATATACCCCCCTGGGACTTGCTATGTAGCCCAGGCTCACCTCAACTCACAGAACTCTTGCCTTAGCTTCTCAAGTGCTGGGATTGCACAAATATGCACCACACCCATTATTTTTAGATGAAGTGGTCAATGCAGTTTCAGAGGAGGTGATATTTGCATAGAGAAGGAGGAAAGATATAAGGTTCACTGTCTCCATCAGAGTACATCCTTCTAGAAAAGGACTCATGGTAGCAGTGTTCGAGTAGAGAAAAAACAGTGTGTAAGTAAACAAGAGGTCAGGATCCAAGGCCAAGGGGGTGACCAGGCCCTATGTGGTAGATCTATGAGGTCACTGTGCGGACTTGGTTTTTATCTTAAACTAAATGAGGCTTTCAAGAATTTTGAGAAGAAGAGGGATAGAGCTGATATTGCAAGTGGGGTTGTGTGCTGCTGTGTGAGATGGGGATGCAGGGGGAGAGGGTGGTTTCACAAGTGTGAGAATGGGAAGAACAATAGCCGGGCCCTGTAAGAATTCAGATGAGGGGTGATGATGGCTGGAGATAGGGTGGGAAGTGGAGGGAGTAGCATTCTGGGCAAAGTTCAAAGGCTGAGCCACTGAGGTGAGCTTGAAGTGCTAGAAGGGATCCTGGAAGAATGAAATCAGGGATGAGCAAGAGTCTTTGACCGAAGCAACTGGAAAAGTAGAGTTGCCATTTACTACAATGTGATTATTGTGAGATAAGTAGTAAGGAGGAGAAAAAAGTCAAAACTGATTTTGATGGCTTAAACTAACAAAGCCTAATAACATCCATGAGAGGCTGTCTGTACTTCAGGAGATAAGTAGAGTATGGAATCAAATGGGCAATCAACTACATTAATCAGCTACAATAAATAAAATATAGAACTTCCAGAGAAGGGAAATTACTCTAGAACATGGGTCAGGAGAAAAAAGCCATGCCTTAGGCATTCCAGTTTGGATTTTTCAGGAAGAAGAGAATGGGCTAGAGAAGAACATAAGAGAAGCAGCCAAGGAGAATCGCAGGGGAGCAAGGCAGAGGAACAACCCAAATGGTGAGTGAAGGAAATGTCTCAGATCAAGGAAAACCAAGGCAGCAATGATGGCCAAACGGTGTTGCTGAAATGAGTGAGATATAAACTGATCTACAGCCGCTGTATCTGGAGACCCAGAAACCACTAATAACCTTATAGCAAGTGTGAGGGTAAAGATCTAGTTCTTAGGGTTAATGTAAGAAAAGGGCAAATAAATTAGCCAAGTAAACTGTTTACCAACAACCCTTTCTATACCTCCTGCCATCGGTGGGAAGCTCAATGCAGACACTGGATGCCAGCTGGTAGAGGGGGCAGTATAGAGAGGCTTTGCCTTAAAGAGTAGATATAGCATGCTTGAATTCATTACAAGCAGCCTTCTTCTTTTTTTAAAAAAAATTATTTTATTAGATATTTTCTTCATTTACATTTCAAATGCTATCCCAAATGTCCCCTATACCCCCCCACCCTGCTCTCCTACCCACCCACTCCCACTTCTTGGCCCTGGCGTTCCCCTGTATGGGGCATATGAAGTTTTCAAGACCAAGGGGCCTCTCTTCCCAATGATGGCCGACTAGGCCATCTTCTGCTACATTTGCAGCTAGAGACACGAGCTCTGGGGGTACTGGTTAGTTCATATTGTTGTTCCACATATAGGGTTGCAGACCCCTTCAGTTCCTTGGGTAATTTC
>NC_034599.1:80192584-80227621 GCF_900095145.1 Mus pahari
CCCCGGGTGGGGCACTCTCTGGATGGTCCATCCTTTCGTCTCAGCTCCAACCTTTGTCTCTGCAACTCCTTCAGTGGGTATTTTATTCCCTATTCTAGAGAGGAGTGAAGTATCCATGTGTTGGTCTTCCTTCTTGATTTTCTACAAGCAGTCTTCTTTCTTAGATCTCTTCTCCCTGTTGTACCTAACTGGATCATTTAGGGGAGAAAAATGTGTTGATACCTATGTTTGATATCTTCTGTAAGGTGTAGTCTGGAAGCAACTTGTTATTTATACTTGTAGTAACAACTATTGTAAAGGCAATTAGAGAATCAATAAACTATTCTAATTTATTTTGTAAACAAAACATCGTTATTTTACACATTTTAATTAGAAATAAGGTATAGGGCTAGGAGAGATGATTCAGTGATTAAGAGCAATGGCTGACCTTCTAGATAGAGGTACACTTGCCAACATCCACATGGAGGCTCACAGCCATTCTTAACTTCAGTCTCAGGGGAGCCAATACTCTTTTCTGGTCTCCAGGGACACTGCTTGCACATGGTGGTACACAGACATTTGGGCAAACCCTCATACACACAATTTTTTAAAAAAATTAAATTAAAAATTAGGGCTGGAGAGATGGCTCAGTGGTTAAGGGTGCCGCCTATTCTCTGCTCTTACAAAGGTCCTGAGTTCAAATCCCAGCAACCACATGGTGGCTTACAACCATCCATAATGAGATCTGATGCCCTCTCCCTCTCCTGGGGTGTCTGAAGACAGCAACAGTGCATTTATACACAATAATTTAAAAAATTAAAAATTAAATAAAGCACAATTGTATCTTATAGTAGAGAATTGCATCAATTTCAATATTGAATCATTAATGACAGGGAAAGAAGGTCTTACTTATTCTGAAAAGAGACAATCCCATCAGTATTCTCTTCCTTTTCAATATCAGAGCTGACAGATAAGAGAGTCTCATCAGGAATAGACAAGTCTCCAGACATCTGTTATAGCAAATGGCTGACAGTCATTCTAAACACATTGAATCCAGTTATGATAGAAAATGGCATTCATGAGGATTTTTGCTCCACAGGTCACTAGACTGAATGCAGAGCTGATTTACCAGTGCATGAGACCCAATCCCAGAGACTCTCCAGATCATTTGGTGTATGCTGGGAAGCAGAGACAGGCATGTTTTAAAACCTTCTTGGGTAATTGTAACACATAGCTGAAGTGGAGAACTACTACTTAACATCTGCTTTTCCTCTCAAATTGAAGACATCACCTATGACAAGACAGTTTGAAGTTTGATCTAATCTCAAAATCAGAGGACAGATGTATTCACCACTACCGGGATCATTTTATAGTATCTTTGACTGCTTTGACTGCATACAAAGTTTTTTTTTCTCTCTCTCTGTCTCTCTGTGTCTCTGTGTCTCTCTGTGTCTCTGTCTCTGTCTCTGTCTCTNTCTCTCTCTCTCTCTCTCTCTCTCACACACACACACACACACACACACACAAAGTCCTTTTTGTGTGTCAATACCTTGACCTGCAAGGAAGGTGTGAGGGTAGTGGGCCTACATCTGTGAGTGACCGCAATGCTTTCTGTTCAACTTGATGGAACAGAGATGATTATTGCAAAGACGTGGGGACAAAATGGGTCTTTCTTGACTCCTTTTACTACTATTGACAGGAGAATGTGGGAAGAAGGAAGCCTGTAGAAGAATTTTAATCCAATAACATGACTGCTCTTGCAAAGGATCATATCCAAAGTCCTCCTAGGTCTGTGTGATCCAGCTGGAATGCAGACACACCACACACCTTTAATCCTTCTAGCTAGAATACAGACATGATTTTAGTACACACCTTTAATCCCAAACAATGAAAATAAAGTTAGTTTTTAGAAGGAAGCTGCCATGTTTGAGAGTAACATCTAAGTAAGGGGCAGACAAAGTGATGAATCAGAGAAAGATTTGACAGAATAAGTCAAAAATAGAATACACCCAGCTCTCATAAGAACAGACAGGAGTGGAATACCTCACATAGAGACAGACAGGAAAAGGAGATTGCTTAAGAGCAGTGTTCTGTGTGTGTGTGTGTGTGTGTGTGTGTGTGTGTGTGAGAGAGAGAGAGAGAGAGAGAGAGAGAGAGAGAGAGAGAGAGAGAGAATCTTTACCAGGACAGTTTTACAGAGACAGGTTTCAGGTGAGGACAGAATGAGCCAGAGAATAAGAGAGTCAGAAGATTAGAATAGATTGCCAGAGTTAGTTTGAGGCCAAGCACGGCAATTCAATGTGAATCTGAGAGAAACCAGTTTGAATCAGTCAGCATGGAGAGGCCTTTGATTCAAAACCACTGAGTTGAACAGCCAGCAAAAGTTCAGAAAGAGCAAGAAAGGGTGAGCTCATTCAACAATAAGCCTTCAAGACAACAAGTTCATCTGGTGAATAAAAGTTACTTTTACAGAAGTCTGTTATGGAAATTATTTTAAAGGATAGAGGGAGAGCGAGAATGAGGAAAAGGCAATTTCACACAAGAGCGCAGCAGGAAGCATTTTAATGGAAGAGATAAAACCTAGCCAAAGCCAGCTGTCTAGAGGCAAAATTGGTTTTGGTTTCAATGGTCAACCAAACAAGATTACACACACCTCTTCTTCAGTTACGTAGATATGGATCAATGAATAGTATTCGCTATTTATTATCAATATGTCTTTAAATTTATATGAATGGTAATAAGTTATGGATTCAGTTCAGTTTTTAAAAATTCACTCAGTATGGCACATGGATTTTATTTGACTTCGGCATAATATCCTATGTTTAGCTCACATCCTGCCAAGGTAATCCTTGTCAACAGTCATAATTTTTTTATTTTAATGTCAAACATACTGATAGATGAGTTTAAGTACTTTCCTTTGTGGTCATTTAGATAATTTTAGTTTTCTGCTAACTTTATGTCATACACATACGTATCCTGTATTAGTTTTCTGGAGCTACTAGAACCAACTGAAGCAAATGAGGTACCTTAAGTAATAGAAGTGTATTTTCTCATAGCCTTGGAGGTTGAATTCCAAGATTAGCGATCAGTAGGGTTGACTTTTTCTGAGGCTTCTCTTTGGCTATCTCCCTTTGTCATCATATTCTGTTTCTTTTTTCTCTGTGGGTGCTCAAGGTTCTTCATGAAACAGTCATGTTGAATTAGGCCTTGTCATAAATGTTTTATTTTAACTTGATTTCATCCCTACGGAACCTTGTCTTCCTATATTAGATACATTCCTTGAGGAAAAGATCTGGTAAGGATATATGTAGATTACAAAGGGGGCTTACTAAATTGGCTCCTCATGGAAGCCAGATGGTCTAAAAAAATGGTAGTTTTTACTCTGGAGAGGCCAAGAATTTCATACTGCTCAGTCCTTAGGGCCGTGTGTCTCAACAGTCCCAAGACGGTGCCAAAGGCTTGGAAGACTCAGGAAAAATCATTGGTCTTCAGCCCACACTGGAAGATCAAAGCAGCTGGGTTCTTTTTCTTTTTTATGGTTTTTCGAGACAGGGTTTCTCTGTGTAGCCTTGGCTGTCCTGGAACTCACTCTGTAGACCAGGCTGGCCTTGAACTCAGAAATCCGCCTGCCTCTGCCTCCCGAGTGCTGGGATTAAAGGTGTGCGCCACCACGCCCAGCTTCAGTTGGGTTCTAATATCAAGGAAAATTAGATGAACTTGACATCCAGAGTGAAGACAACCAGGCAAATATCAAACTTCTCCTTGGTTCTCCTGTAATCTGAGCTGCCACCAGAAGGTGCCACTCAAATTTAGTGTGAATTTTTTGTGCATGTTTAAAAAAAAAAACATGCACAAATAAATCCCTCATAGATGAGTCCAACAACTTTTAGTTGATCCCAGATTCTGTCAAGTTGACAACCAAGGATAACCATTACCCTTCTTTTCTGATATACCAAGGGTTAGACTTTAACACTGGATTTTGAAGAGCATAATTCAGTCTAACATACATATGTGCATAAACACAGATACATACTTGGTGAAAGGAAAAACTATTTTAAACTCTGTCCCCAATGGAATGTGTATAACTTTAAAATATCTTTAGAAATTGTACGTCTCTGAAGTAGTAATTTCTATTTCTAACAAAATAACATATGCATAAATATTTATTTAATAACATTTTTAAATGTTAAATTCTACTATATAAGAGAAAACATAAATTATTTGTTTTTATGAGTCTTTATTGAACATGATGACCACCAGTTCTATCCATTTTTACGCAAATGGAATAATTTTGTCTTCCTTATGGTTGACTATTTTCCCATTGGTTGTATATCACATCTCTACCCGTTCATCAAGGACATGTAGGACTGGTTCAAATATTCCCTGTTGTGAATAATGTTGCAATTAATGTAGATGTGCAAGTATCTCTATGGTGATTTGACAAGAATCCTCTGTGCACAAACTAAGAGATAGTATAGCTCTGTCATGTTATAGCTTTAATTTTAGCTTTTGAGGACTCTGCACATTGACTTCCAAAGTGGCTATAGTATACATTCCTGCCAGTAGTATTAAAATGTTCCTACCCCTGCTCTCCTTGGACTTGCCCCCGCATTCTGTTCTATATTTGTTTGCTGTTTTGTTTATGTTATCTGACCAGAGTGAGATGAGGAATCGCAATTCAGTTTTTACATTTATTTCCCTGATGGCTAAGGATATCGAACTTCATACATTCATTGGCCATTTACTCTTCCTTTGAGAACTGTCTGTTCAAATCATTTAACAATTTATTGATTAAACAATTTGAATTTTCATAAGAATTTTGTTAGTTATTGATATATTCTAGATATCAATCCCATGAAATTTGTATGTCTACAGCATGTCCCCATCCGAACAATGTACAATATCAAGACAATTCTATATTTAGGCACCATTGTAATAGAAGGTTCTTTATTCATGAAGCTAATTATAAAACACTGGTAACTTAATGGTTCCTAGTTGTATTAGTCAAGGTTCTCTAGAAAAATAGAGCTATACTTGTGTGTGTGTGTGTGTGTGTGTGTGTGTGTGTTGAAAGTAAAAGGTTTACTTAATTTACACTGTGTCATATAGCATATAGTTAATAAATTAAATGAACAAATATGTTATCTTCTGCTTTACTTAAAAGATATAGAATTTTTTGTCTCCTTAAATTTTCTTTGCTTGAGACTGAAAATGGTTGACAGCATAAACCATGTGCTTCAAAACATCAGCCTGAAGCAAACTTTAACTGGATTAAACAGTTTGAGAAGGGGCTGAATAACTACACAGGCAATTTTACTGCAAGCTTACCTTTTTCTGATCAGTCCATCTTAGTCTACAGAGAGTGGTGAAGTTAGGTGAGAAGCAGAGCCATGGCAGCTCTGTCCTGGAGAAGAACAGGCAGTGTGGCAGTGCCAACGTGAGAAGCAGAGTCACGGCAGCTCTGTCCTGGAGAAGAACAGGCAGTGTGGCAGTGCCAACGTGAGAAACAGAACCATGGCAGCTCTGTCCTGCAGAGGAACAGGCAGTGTGGCAGTGCCAACGTGAGAAGCAGAGCCATGGCAGCTCTGTCCTGCAGAGGAACAGGCAGTGTGGCAGTGCCAACATGAGAAGCAGAACCATGGCAGCTCTGTCCTGCAGAGGAACAGGNAGTGTGGCAGTGCCAACGTGAGAAGCAGAGCCATGGCAGCTCTGTCCTGCAGAGGAACAGGCAGTGTGGCAGTGCCAACGTTTCCCCCTCTTAGGTGCAAAGAATTTTCTTGGACCTCATATTTCAACTCTTCAAATCAGGTTTGTTCCAAAAATTCATCCACTTCTCAGGATAACAGAGCACAGAATGAAGATTGATGGAAAATGTCCAATTTAGAGACAGGCCATAAACTTCAAACCCCTGAGAATAAGAAAGAAAGGCACCTCTGGGGATGTTGGCAACAAGCATTTCTTTCCTTTCTTTTGAACTCTATATTTTTTTCTTTTAAAACGTTATTTTATGTGTATGGGTATTTTGCCTGTATGTTTGTCTTGTGCCATGTGAATACTTGATGTCCTTTTGTGGAGGCCAAAAGGGAGCACCAGATCCCCTGGTACTTGAATTACAGACATTTGACAGTTAACATGTGAAAGCTGGAAATCCCACCCAGGTCCTCTGGAAGAGCAGTCAACTCTGTTAAACACTGAGTCATTTCTCCAGCCCAGCAGATATGTTTCAAGAGAGCAATAGGATTCTCTTAAAACATATTGGCTGAGCATAGTAGGAGATTGGCACAAATGTCTAGGCAAAGAGCAAAGAGTCAGATCTTCCTAAACATTAAATGTTTTCCCCTTAGGGTAGCTTTGTAAGAATAACCTGAAGATGACCAAGAAGTGTTGTCACAGTTTGAGGAACTAACCAGCTAAGACCACACTAGAGAAGAAACAGTCTCCTATGCTCACTAAGCTTTAGTGCAAGGGAAGTGTGACGCTGTGGCAAACATCACTGCCATCCATTTAAGGTTCATTGTTTGATGAAGAGAACGGTGACATATGTATCATTTTTTCGTGGGTTTTAGCATCCTCAGTGAATCATCTGTAAGCCTCAGAGTAGGCGATTCTGAGGTTGGCTCTTCTCAGTTGCCATCTTGGGTATTGATTTGAGAGAGATCTTGGGGCAAATAAAGGTCCTGTGAGAAACTCACATTCATAGTACTCGTAATACAAATTACTCATACGACTCTAGATTTCTTTAGACCCTTGAAAAAGACTATAACTCTAAAAATATAAAAGCAAGTATTTTAAATAATCATAATTGTATACATCCTAACTCAGCCATCTGGCTGAAATTGTGAGGATTAGAGCAAGTGAATCAGATAAGCCATCCATGCATATATATATATATATATATATATATGCATGGACCTGTGCATTCTGCATGCAGCACTGTCTCCTAGGGAAGAAGACAGTATATGAGTGCAACAGAGAAAACATTTCCTTAAGTCTTCATTAGATTCAACAGCATCCATTGATTGGTAAGGTACCCTGCGAACATTTCCATTCCTTTCTTGTTCAAGGATGGAATCACTTGGCCTGTGTTTGCAGACATTATTTGTAAGCACAGGTCTGATGAGAGCTAGACAATAAGGTAGGAGGCAGAAAGGGCAGGGAGCCTGGCTGCATCTTCTAGGTTGACTGCGTTTCTCTGACTGTCTTCACTTTTATGCAGATGGGGTGACTATGACAACCTCAGGGCCATGCTGAAGTCTATGATTTTGAACAGAGAAGGAACTATGACTGTGTGGATGGTGAGAGGCAAAAAGAGTGAGTGGCAGACTTTATGGAAGACAAGAAAGTCTCACAAAGAGCCTCTGGACTCTTAAAATCCAGAGGTGTTCATTCTTGACTGCTGATACTATTAAAGGGGAAAGAACATTTGGAGAGGCAGGAGCATAAATAGAGGAGGAAGGTATTCATGGCACGTATATAGGATGAGAAACTAGGAAGAGGAACAAAATAAAGGATCTAGAGAGTGTCAGTGTGCTCAGGAAACTGTCACTTCATAACACACAGCCCCCTCCTGATTGCTATGACAATGTAGTCATTGTGCATGCATGGCCAGAACTTTACTTATGGAACTCAATCCCCAGTCCCATTTCCTCAATGAGTTATTTACTATTTTTGCGTACATTCATTGTACATATACACAAGAACATTTCATACAAGTATACAATGTATGAACACATTCTGCCTCTTCTCCACTTCCCTTTCTGTCTACACAGATTCCCCTTTGTTCGGTTACAAAATTCTCTCTACTTTCACCTTCTTATCATAAATACAATGATAAACTTTATGTCTCAGCTTTGCTAACTGACCAAATACTTGGTCAAATGCTATTCTCTATATAAGTATATTTGGGGTAAAATTTGCACTTAAATTATACGACTTCAGATTAAGCAAATGGCCCCACATAGTTCAGCCTCTTTCAGTCCACTGAGGTTTTAAAAGGAAAGAAATAATCTTCCTGAACAAGAAGAAACCAGGCAGTACTTTCCTTCAAATATTATCTGTAATGTTGATAACATTTTCTTCTAGAGTCTTAGCCTATGGCTCCACCCATCAGGGCTGGATCTTACAGCCTCAACAAACATGTGACATGTCCTTGAAATAAATCTCTTTGTAAAACAAGTAATTTTTCCTCAAACTAAGTTCATAGCATGCTTTCAGATACATGCATATCCATAACTGCTTACACACACATACACACACACACACACACACACACACACACACACACACAAATATCATATTGCTTTTGTTTTGGAAAACTCCAATTACTCTAATAAATTAGCATAAACTAAACTAAATTGAAGTAAGTATAATTTAATCCTTCTGGTGCTACACAAAAGAACTAATGAATTAAAAAAAAAAACTTGAATCTTAAAGGAGGAAGCAGGCTGTAGACTTAACTCTCACAGCCCAATGGGTGGCCTTCCAGGGAGCCAAGATGGGCATACAGAAGATGATGAGATGGGAGCAGTGGAGTGCCCATCATCTGTGACCTGCTGATTCTGGGGGTGATGGTATTTCACTTAATCTTTTCCAGGAACACAGCGTTCTGTTCTAGCATATTGCCTTGATGACAAGGGATTGAATGACCATTGATTGTTTATTGCTTTTATTAGAGAGAGAGAACAAGACTATTTCAGGTTTGGAGATCCCACAACTCTTAGAGTCAGAATTTCTGATGATAAAGGCAATTCTAGGGTAGATATTGTACAAAGGGCAGAGGAAAATAAAAGGATATAGGGCCCAATGAGCAAAAACCCTCATAGAAGAAAATGTAAGGAGACTCAAATGCTAAAGTACAATTCAAGAGTTTTATAGTTATATAAGACAGTAATATAAGCCAATAATCTTAGCAACACATGACTCTTGAGTGAACCATGGAGACGGAAGGTCGATAGGTGTCCAGAAAAAGCTGCAGTGCTCATGGGGGAAAAGGGATTTGATCAAAGCTATAAACAGAAGTTGTGATATTATAGGCTGACCTTTGTGCAGAAGAGGGCATAGAGGATAGCCTTCCCATTCAATATACTTTGGAAGAGAAAGAGCGAGGGTCAATGAGTAAATAAAAGGAGGCCAACATGAATCCAGACAGTCTTCCAACAGAATCTGTGCACTCTGCTTGGAAATCACAAAATTGTCTCTAAGCTGGGAGATGATTAGAGACAGAGACCATGATTATTTCTTAATCACCCTTTCAAAGCACCTCCGTTGGCTACTGATGGACCTTAAACTGTTTTAAAAGCTCTGCTAAGACCTTAACTAACTCCTGCGAGAGGCTAAGAAGAGTAGCTTAGCATATAGAGTTGCATAAGCTCCAAAAGCAGCATAACATTGTTCAATAAACAGATTATTGAAAGAATAGATTGGGGTGTATTCCCTGCATTTGCTGTAACTCATCACAGACCATGTTCATATATCAGACACATCTTCCATTCTTCCTCTCATTAAAAGTTCACACGCCTGGCACGTCACTACTTCCCATTGTATCTGAGCATACTCAGTACTGCCTATGCCACGGCCATGGACATGACTTCCATTCTTTCATTTACATTTCTGGCTGGATTATGTAAACTGATTGGAATTACAAGAGTCATACAGAAACAGCTACTGATTGCCTGACCCAGCATGAAAACAGTTCTCCAGCATGATTTCCTAGAACTTCTGAGGTGAACATTGAAGAAAGCTGAGCCTTTAGCCCAACCCAGACTGGCAACCAACCAACCAGTGGGCCTTGACCTAACAAGGACCACTGGAGACTTCATGAGGCTGTGAAAGTGTTGCTCAATTACAGTTAAATCTGATTTTAAGTTTTATATACCCAACACATGCATTTTCTATTAAGTCGGTATTAGAGGCTTTGGCTCTGTACTGAACTGTCACATTCTTTTCCCTATGACATTATATAGACCCAGAAGAGCTCATATATGTTCTAACATGAACTCAGTGTTTCAGCTCTTCTTAGGCTTACGAACATATGTCTGAGCTATAATCCTTTTCTAGGTAGATGAAAATTCCACTTAATAAAACTAGTTTTCTATTATATGGCAATATTGTGACAGGTTACTGTTTCCTTCTTGGGTTTGGAAATCAAAGTTCTATTTATTTTAATAAAATAATTCCTCCAGGGAGGAGCTTCCTACATGTGTAATCCAATCTCAGCTGATCAGCCATGAACACATAGCTTATGAGCAACACTAAATGGACTGTGTGTGTGTGTGTGTGTGTGTGTGTGCATGTGTGTGTGTGTGTGTGTGTGTGTGTGTGTGTGTATCAGTTAGGAAAGAAAAGAGGTCATAAATTTGGAATAATGATATATGGAATGAGTCAAGGAATAGAAAGGGAAGGGACAAAACTAATGTAGCTGCAGTGGTCATGTATAAAGTCTCAAAAATTTTAAAATAATTCATTCAAATTAAAAATTGTGATTATACTTTCTGGGATTGGGGGTTAGAAGAAATAACAATGGAGGGAGAGTCCTTTGTTATAGGTCTCATGGAAAAGTGTTCATATTTAATTACCTGTCTTTCAGGATATGGAAAAAGGCAAATGAATCATGTGTTTACCAAGTGAGCCTGAAGCCTTAAATCCTGTGAATGCAATAGCGTCAGCTTCTCTGCTCTGATCCTACAACAGTGCACTGGGTCCCCTGATATCACTTCTTCTCCTTAGTCACCTCACTTGTGAATTGCAGTTTTTAGTTTTATTTCCTCAGGAATCTATCTCCACTATCTATCTTTTTTCCTATTTGGTAATAGAAGAGCTTGGTACTGTGAAACTCACTAGAGATTTCATGACTCCTTAGCAATGTCCAGAGACCTTTGTTAAAATATACCAATCGATATTCATTTAAGGAAGTAAGTTAGATTTCTGTTTTGATTCAAATGAAAAAAGATACAAGAGACAAAATAAAGACCATATGGTGCTCATGGGGAAACAAAGACAAAATAAGGAAGCTTTGATGAAGTGTGTCTCCAGGGAAGCAAGTGCTTCTGGGGTAAAGAATAATGGCGCCATCCTCCGGATCTCATCCCCAGATCCAGGGAAGCTGCTACCCATGGGAAGAATCCTTGGTGAATGGAAAGAGCTGGGGCCTTCCTTGAATTATGGGGCTGGTGGGAGTCTGGGAAAGCAGACTGTAGTGGCTCAGTTGGCCGAGACTTTCCCACCCTGAGAAGTGGCTGAAGAGAAGTGGCTGGTAAGCAGTCCTGGGCTTATTCATGGTTATCGGATTTCCAAGACTAGAGTCAACCATTCCCAGTGCAAATACCAACAAGAGTAGAAGGAGAAGAGGAAGAAGAAGAGGAGGAGGAGGAGGAGGAAGAGGAAGAAGATGAGAAGGAAGAGGAGGGTGAAGAAGACTGTATTAGCACATACATTATAGTATACTTGTATGTATTATATTGTATATTTTGAATTTGAGTTAAAATTTAAGAAAGCAGGAAAATGTGACTACCAAGAGGGAATTTTAAGGACAATAGAGATCCAGAGACAATTTAGGTCTTACAATTAGTGTATGGGGATTTCTCCTGATTTACTATAAAAATTGAGACAAACGCTATTTTTGAAAATGGAAAATTCAGTGTTAGAACTTAGAATTTATTGGATAGGCCTCATTGCAAATGGATATTTCGGGGAGCAAAAGCGTGAGCGAACTTGAGACAAATCAATAAAAATTATCTAAGCAGAAATGAAAAGAAAAAAGTATAATGCACAAAACACACACAACTGAGACTGTATCTAACGGTCAAATATAAATACAGTAAGACTGGATTGGGAATGAAAACTGAAGCAGTTTCTCAATAAAGCAAAGAAGTGTTTGTTTCTTTATGGAGTCTGTCTCACCTAGCATTGGAACTGCACTGTCCTCCACTTTCTGGGTTAGTCTTTGGTCAGGTATATGAGTGGCCCTTTCCATTTGAACCAAGATCAGTACCAATCAAAAAAAAATTATGAAAAGTCAGTTTGCTTTAACACTGTTTAAGTTTGCTCTCGACCTTCCTAGCACTGCAACCCTTTAATACAGTTTCCAACCTTAAAATTATTTTCAATGATACTTCGTGACTGTAAATTTTGCTACTGCTATGAATCATAATGTAAATATTTGATGTCCAGGATATCTCATATTCAATCCTTAAAGGCTCACAATCTACAGGTTGAGAACTGCTGCTCTGACATGTGATGTAGTAACATCTAATCCTATGGAAGACAAAGAAAGCCATGCGGGTATTGCTTCTCTATCTTTAATTCAAACATGGAAAAATACATAACGTTGTGGGCAAATAAAACAAATAAACGTTAGATGTTAACCTTGCATCAAATGAGTTAATAGTACTCCCTTGCCCATTCAGGGCATATACAAAATATAAAGCTTTACCTTGCAAAAGTAACAGAATAGTACTAAAGCAAGGAAATCTGGGTGTATGCCTGTTACTGATTAATTATGTTAAACTCCAATGTGTAATCTGGGTATGAGAAGGCATTAAAGAAGTAGAAATGGAAGTCAACCAAGAGACCATGGCAAAAGCTCCTCTTCTAACTTAGAAGTATGTGTGGGTCATGGGTCATGGGTCACAAGTGAGGGTAGAAGGAGAGTGGATGTGACAGTAGATACTTGATCAGGCTTTACTTCCTACCAGCGTATTGTCACACTGTCTGAAAACTGAAGCAAAGCTACAGTTCGATAATTTACAAAATTTTTGAAAATAAAAAAATTAAGCTTCAATCATATAGGAATTGAAAGACTTGATGTGGAAAAGATTCTGGTTCTCTCCATAATCGATGTTTCCTAGCTTGTCAGTCAGTATTTAATTTTAATGATTACCTCACTTCCTGCTTTGGGGACATTCTGGCTATATTGTTTGTGTTTTAGATGCTCTCCTTCAGTGAAGGACAACCTGCGACATTAATTAATGTAACCAGTAATTTCCATCATATTTGGATGTAATTGTGTCTCTGGTAGGAGATGAAATGGTATCTCTGAGGAAGACTTTTGAGGAGCCTGGCAAATTTCAATGCCAAGGAATCTTGTAACTGTCCTATGGCACCACCTGGATGGAAATCAAAGCAGAAAGTGTTCAGGGGACACAAATGGCTAATGACACAGGGCAAAAGACAATGGGGTGGTGGGGGGGTGTTGGCTAGGTTTGATTAGCCACAGTGCCCAAGGGGATAGGAGGAATTACATTAACAGAAAAACCTACTGATACATCGGAGTAGAATGTAAACAGGGTTACCTCAGCTCATGTTTGAATAACAGCCACCAGCTTCCTGTTGTGAAAGTCTTCTAAGACCACATTCCAGAAATTTCCCTTTGGATTCTTAAGCTCCATAGGGAAAAAAAAATCTTTGCCTTTTCAAAAGCTACGAGAACAAGTCTCCTTCTACTTTCACGCTGAGATAAGAAAAGAACTAAAAAAATAAAATAGAATAAAAAAAGATTTCTTTTCTTTTAGTCCGCATTCTTACCTAGTGGCAACCTTCACCACTTTAATTCTTCAGCAGCCTGCACTGTGTGTATTAGCAGCTCACCCTTGCCAGCTCTTCATTCTGAAGGTTGGAATGCTTTGCTAGCCAGAGGTTGTACATCTGGAGACTGTGCTGGCTATTTGGCTTATAGCCAAAAAACAAACCAAACAAACAAACAAAAGCAAAAAACAAAAAACAAAAACAAAAAAAAAAACAAAACAAACAAAGCCAAAACCTTTTTTCAAGGAGTCATGACAATCCTGAAAGGGTTCATTTCTCGTTGCATCACTCAATATCCTGCTTGACTTCATAAGTAGAGATAAGATTTGAATTAAGCTTGAAGGAATCAGCATAGTAAAATGCAAATAAAAATTCGCTTTAAGTGATTATTACATTCACTTAATCAACAAACTACATTCTGTAGAAGGTATGTACCTATGACACCCAATATTAACTAATACACACACTTACACACACAGTGTTAACCTCATATTAAACTGCAAGACTTGGTAGGAAAAACTGGGAAGAATAATAAGGATCTATAAGGATTCCTTTCTTGTTGAGTTATTAATGGCCACAGGAAAGGAAGGTGATTTGAGAAGAGAAGCATGCTGGGTACCAGCTGCTGCTGAAGGCAAGTAATTACCACATCCTGCCTGAAATCTCAGCAGATACACATGCAGACACTGAGGGCCGCAAGAGCTTACAGCTAGACATTAAATTACCTTCTGGGAAATTCAACATAGGCAAAAGTCTTTGCATGCATAAATAACATCAACACACACATTTCCAGCTAGGTTTCACACAACCAACTCCTCAACCCTCTCAGTGTATCATCAACACAGAATCTAGCTCTTCACCTTAGTGGAGAAACCACGCAATTCTTAAGAAGACAGAATCACTGCTTCTATCCATTTAAAATCATCTGAGAAGACTGACTTGACTTGACTTGACTAGACTGTGAGCATCTCCTGGGAGGGACAAGGAGGTTTATTTTGGAATCCTTGATTCTAAGCACAGAGCCTATTATTATTCTGGATGGTAAGCAAAAACTTGTTAAATAAATAAAGGATGCAGTTACCAGCATGTGGTTGAAAGCAGTGCCCAGTGATTCCTAAGGCCAGAAGCTCTCATTATTATTTCTTCTTTGAACTAAAATGTTAAGGGCACTGTTTTGAAGAACATAAAGTAGACTTGAACGACTGCAAAGGCCCTCCATCCATTCTTGGGTAGACTGACTCTGTGTCAGAGAGACATCAACTCTCCCTAAGTTAGTGTACAAATGCAATATCAAGATTACAATGTGAAATGCCAGTGTTGCTTTTGTATGGAGTGAGACACACTGACATTGAAGTTCGCATGAAAACACTCATCCAAGAATACTCAGGAAAACACTGAAAAGGGAAAACTGGGAGAGAGGTAACTCCATTCTTAACACCGAGGTACCAGGATGTGGATAGCACTGTGGTCCTGGAATATGAATTGGACCAAGATCAAAAGAAAAGAGCAGCAATCCATCTAATCATTGCAAAAATCTCATATATTATAAAACTGCACCTCAAATCCAGGAACCAAGAAAGACTTTATAACCATTGAAATCTATCTGTCAGAAATAAAATTCAATCAATGATATACTTTGGACGGAGGAATAAATATTGAATAGAGTAGGAATTATAATATAAAAATCATGTAAATATTACTAAAGGATGAATTTAAAAAATTTTTAGTATAAGAAATTGTCTTCTAAGTATGACTAAAAATCCTGAGGCAAGTAAAGAAAATAATGGTTAATTTGATATTAAAAGATATATAGGAACCTTCATAAAATTAAGAGACAAAAACTGGAAAAAATATTTGAGACAATATCTCAGGTAAAGGGCTAAAATACTTAGTTTTACTGAATAAAAACTAAGGGGCTAGAAACGGAAACTAAGAAAAATGATAAAATATATAAATAGATTATTTACCAAAACATACCAATGTCCATTTAGACATATGTAAAAATATGTGAATGTTTTCATAAGTAAAGAAAGGCAGAGCAAAGACCAGCCTGGATAACCTTTAAAAGGCTGATAATGTGCACCGCTGGCCAGACTGGAAAGAATTAGGCCTTCTCTTCCATTGCTAAGAAAGCAAACTCTAACACACCTAAGCGGGAGGACATCAAACGCTGACCAAAGTATTCACCAGCATATGACAGGCACCATGGTGCCATCCACACAGTAGAGCACCATGCAACTGCATTAAAAAAAAATGCAGGAATGATCACCACAAACAAAACTGGGTAGATGGGTGGCTTTCAGAATATTTGTCAAGTGAATCACACAAGCACACATGCANAGGGAGAAAGGGCATTGACTGTTTCAGACCTACATTTACCTGATGCCTAGACTCTTTTTAATACATATTTCATTTGTGCTTTCAAGCACCCATTATATATATATATATATATATAGAGAGAGAGAGAGAGAGAGAGAGAGAGAGAGAGAGAGAGAGAGAGAGAGAGAATGAAAGAGATCTTTTCAGTAAAAACAATTACTTATTGATGAATAACTGCTATGGTCAAATTTTATAATTGTAAATAGTGATAATATGATAATAGTCCCTATTTACTGAGTACTTCTGTGTCCCACACTTGCCTGAGGTTTTTAGACAATGCCTCATTTAACCTGTTTTCTCTTCTTTTCTTCCTATTAATTTATTTCTTTATTTTAAATCCTGACTGAAGCTCCCTTCCTCAGTCCTCTCCTCACACAGACCGTCCAACACTCTCCCCTTCTCCTCTGAGAAGGGGAAGCTCCCCCCATACCAACGCACCCTGGCACATCAAGTCACTGTAGGATTAGGCACATCCTCTCCCACTGAGGTAAGAGAAGGCATCCCAGTAAGGGCAACAGGATTCACAGGCAGGCAACAGAGGCAGGGACAGCTCCTGCTCCAGTTGTTGGGGGGACCCTCATGAAGACCAAGCTGCACATCTGCTACATATGTGCAGGGCATAGGTTCATCCTATGCTTCCTCTTTGGTTGGTGGTTCAGTATCTGGGAGTCCCCAAGGGTCCAGGTTAGTTGACTCTGTTCGTCTTCCTGTGGAGTCTCTATCTTCTTCAGGTCCTTCAACCCTTACCCCAACTCTTCCACTAGACTCCCAAGTTCAATCTAATGTCTGACTGTGGGTCTCTGCATCTGCTTCCATTGACTGCTGGGTGGAGTTCTCAGAGGACAGTAATGCTAGGCTCCTGTCTACAATGATAACAGAGTATCATTAATAGTGTCAGGGATTGGTTCTTGTCCATGGGATAGATCTCAAACTGAGCCAGTCATTGGCTGGGCATTCCCTCAGTTTCTGTGACATTTGTCCCTGAACTTCTTGTAGGCATGACACGTTTTGGGTGGAAGTTTTTTGTGGATGGGATGGGGATCCTTATCCCTTCACTGGGAGTCTTCTTGGCTATAGGACATAGCCACTTCAGGCTCCGTATCCCCCACTGCTAAAGAGTCTCAGCTAGAGTTACCCTCATAGACTCCTTTTTTCACATAGTATTTGCAGGCTGTTACAGAGTAGGAAGTGGAGACGGGGTCAACTGTTCATTCTCAAGTCTCAAGCAGCAATGCCTTCCCACTTAGCCTCTGTGTGGACCACCACTCCCTGCTGCCTGCACTCTTTGCTGGCTCCCTATTGCCTTCGTGGCTGCCTGTGCAGCAGGATCACCTCTGCCAAAATGGCAGCATGTAGTTCCTATCTCAATGCCCTGGTGGATCCTGTTTCTTTGTATTTGCATCTGGTGCTGTGTCCATCCTAGAATTCAGTTCATTTAACATCTTCTAAGATGAAGGCAATGGAAGAAAAGAACACGATGGGAAAAAAAATGTTTCTACAATTCCACCTAAAGATTTCAAGACCTGGAAAAGATTGTATTTTTAGAGGATGGTTTAACTTCCAAGTTTCACTCTTGTTGGCCTTGGTTGCCCCACATACTTAGAAGCATAGTAGGAAAGAACTAAGGAAACCCTGAAATGCAGGATCCACAGGAACTAAGTGTCTCATCACCCTGGGAGCCTGTGGTGACCCCAGAAAGGTGATTATGTAGTCTTCACATGATCATGTTAACTCTCCAAGCTAGGGATTCTCAACCTTCCTAGTGCTGTGACTCTAATACAGTTCCTCATGCTGTGGTGACCCCAACCACAGAATTATCTTTGTTGCTACTTCATAATTGTAATTTTGCTACTGTTATGAATAATAATGTAATTCTTTTTTTTTTTTCTTTTTTTGGAGACAGAAGTTTACCAAAGGAATCAAAACTCACAGAGAAGCGCTGTGCTAGGCTGTCCCTTCTTTTACCACAGTGATAAAAGCCTCCACCCTTTCCTCTGCCACCCTCTAGATACCATGCAACTTGTAAAAGAGAGGTCAGGGGATGATGTCAAGGGCCAATCTTAATTGACAGCCTGTGGAGAAGAAAAGTCAAGGTTGAAAAATATTCTGACTTAAGCAAAACGTGTCACTAGGCAGTCGAGTGAGAGACATCACAGGAAAAATTGGAGTGCTTAGGCAACTATCTGGAAGCCTTCCTCTGCCAGTCTCCTTTACTCCCAAATTTTCTTGTAAAACAAATATTACCACTCACTCATAAACGGCGTGCCAGGCCTATAGCTCCCTGCTTCAGTGAGCAGCTGCCTCCCATTTCCAACTGTTATGTATTTTTCAAGAAAGAACAGTACTCTATCTAAAGTATAGAGTTCTGCCAAGAATGGCAAGCAACTAGGAGGCTTCCTTAGTGACCAGTGACCATGGGGAAAAATATATATATATATATATATATATATATATATATATGTTTTTGGTTTTTCGAGACAGGGTTTCTCTGTATAGTCCTGGCTGTCCCGGAACTCAGAAATCCGCCTGCCTCTGCCTCCCGAGTTCTGGGATTAAAGGCATGCACCACCATGCCCGGCATGGGAAATATTTAAGATGATAATATTGGCTTTTATTTCTCAGATCATGCAGCTTAAAATCCCCAGGAGCAGAAAAATCATAAAAAAATTTGTGACTAATTGTGCATATTTCATACATAATATTGTTCTTCAAATAGCTGTAGGTATAACAAAGTCTAGACCTGGAAAACAGGCTGTTTATTTAAGACCTGCATTGCTATGGATTTAATTTTGGGAACCTGCAAAGAAATACTAGGCTGCCTCACTCCATTTTGAACCAGAGAATATAAAATCCTTAATGAGATAGAACTTCCATATACAATACATCTATGGAAGAACGATATTATCATAAATCCAAATCCCAGCGAAGATACTCAGAAAGACTGTAATGATGCAGAAAACCAAGAGAGAGGCATTCATGGTGCAGAATCCCAATCAAGGGCCATGTGACTGTGCTTCCCTCAAGTCCTGGAATTGCTTTTGGGTTTGCTCCACAAAGTATAGCCAGAATGGAAAGTGCAAATTACTCAAAACAACCCAGACAGGCACATCATCGTTCTTCCTGGAATGTACTGGCCAGCTCAAGGGAAGAGTTGGGGTGAAGTGGGGGGGGGGGCGGGGGAACACCCTCCTCTGTCTTCCACTCCTCAGGAAAACCTATTCAAAGGGAAATTGATGTCAATCATGCAGACGTGAGAAATTTGACTTTTGTCAGTCACCTTTATCCTTAATTCAAAGTAGAGAATCTCTAGATTGCTTCTCAGCACAGTCCTAGGAGTAATGTTAGCTTCTCTAGATCCCACAGTCTGTGTTTCAAACTAGCGTATTCTCCAAAACTGTTTATAAAGTATGAAGGTATGAATGATGTTGTTGACTGAGACAGCTGAGCTCGCATGAGCTTTGATTAACATGTATGTCAATCAGATCCTGAACTTAGAATAGTTTTCAGAATTGCTAACTTAGGTGCCTCTAGGGGATACTAAGTAAGTGAGCTTGGTCCTCTTTGAAATATAGCACCAAGAGGTGGCTGGGGAAGGGGTGAGAAGAGACACTTTAAGTGGAAGGTCCCACTGAGAGTGAGTGCCAGAGGGTGGGGAAAGAGAAGGCCTTCACCAAGGATCTTAGTGCCACAGTTCTTTTAGAAGAAGGCCTTCTCCAAAGGTCTTCAATGAAACAGGTCTCTGAGATGATCTTAGCTTGTGTGCATCCCTTATTCAGGATGGGCTTGCACACATACACTTTATTCAGGGTGAACCAGGGTATATATGGATGTTGGAGAGTTGGAAGGAGTTTTCAGGGTAAATGAGGTTCTAGGAATGCTTCATTTGTATGGAGAGGCATTCCAGGAATTACGGGCGTTTGCTGGGCAGGTTCTTTTCGGGAGAGGAGGAAGCCTGTAGGTCTGCCAAGCACTACTCAGTCTTACCCCCAGGCAGAGCATATGGGGAGTCAGGATCCCCAGATAGCCAGAGAAGGGGGAACCCTGCTGGTAAAGGGAGTCCTCCATTTTATGCTGAGCTCAGATGAACTATCCGGTCATGGTAGACTTCGACCTTAATTAGCAGGGTTTCCCCACAGATGACCTGTTAATACAATGATAGATGAAACCATTCAAAAACTGCTTTTCTATAAATACAAAGGGAAGGTATATATTCTTGCAAGGGACAGTTTTATTTTGCCTTGTAATTTGAGTTTCTCCGAAGGGCTTCTTTGAAATTTGAATAGTGGCTAAATCCCTGAGATGGTTGAAAGTGTAGTTCAAACATACACACACACATACACAGAGAGAGAGAGAGAGAGAGAGAGAGAGAGAGAGAGAGAGATATGCAGTAGTCTATGGTCACATCACTGTCTTATTAAAAAGAAGTTAACCCAAGACTAACCTCAATCTAACAGAAAGGAATTTCAGCTTGGAACATCACCTCAAGCTCTCAGGGCATGAGGGCACTTAACTGTGGAGGAATCCATCACTGATTCCCGGAAAAAGCTAATCCAAGGATCTCAGAGCAGAGGGAGAAAGAAATGCTGTGTGGCCCCTTCTCTGACCTTCACAAAGAACGATGAGCTAAAATAAATGAAAATAACTTCATTTTTCAAATTCTGTGCAGCAGGTTCTCTAATTTTTTTGTAGCCTATTTATCTTTCCCAAAGGGAAGTTCTTTGTGTCAATCTTAACTCCTCCAGACTTAAACACGTTTAATCTCTTACATGTAAAAATCTAGTATTTTAAAATAGTTATTAAATGTTCCTTCACCTTCCATCTCCAGTACTTTTGACCTTCCCACAAGAGTTGTTCTTAGTTAGAGTCAGACATCATCCTCATGGTTTTCCTCTGAATTCCTTCCAGCACTTTGTGATTTGACTGTTATTGTTTTGATCAGAATATGCTGGGACACTAGAGAGATGACTAGACCCCCCCTCAAGTGACTGGAAGATGTCCCTAAAATTATAAACAGCCCACATCTTATGTGTTAGTCAACAGTAAATTGCCTGAAAAGAAGGACCATACAGTTGATCCTGAGGTTAAATTATAACATTAATACACAATGGCCCAGATTCAACACATTTTGTGGGGAATAGGAGTCTTCAAGAGCATCATCTGACTAGATCACACATCAAAACAGAGGTGGCTACATTGGACAGGAGTTTTGATACTTCAGGACAGCTTGATGACAGACTGGCGGAGAGTCACACCAGGACAGAGCCAGCAGCGACTTCTAGAGAGGTTGGTGGATCAGGTTACTCTGATCATGCTGGTCCCTTGCTGTGTGAAGGCCACAGCACCCTGAGCTCCTGCTGTCATTGAATATATGAGTCATTTCCCACAGTCTCTGCTCTCTCGATGCCACCTACTTACAGGAAACAAATGTTCTATTCAAACTAATGCAGCATTCTGCTCCCCGTAAGTTCATTTATCATAGAGAGATAATAAGTTGGCATTCTGGTAGCAGCAAATACGTGTCACTCGCTCAGATTTGCCCACTTCTAACTTCAATGACCAATTTCTGAGTCAACATGACAGAGTGAGACTTTGGAGAGAGATGAGTATGCTCTAAGGAGCTTTATGATCCCTTCCTTTTGGGATGATCTATTCAGGTTATAGCTCTTTCTATAAATACACATCGAGAGAGATAAGTGTCATTGGGTGGCCCTAGAGGAGTCCAGAAGATTCTTTTTTCCTTTAACACAATTAGTTTCTTTTAAAAACTAATGTGTAGGGAGAGCAGGAGAGAAAAAAGGAAGATTGGGGGGGGAGGGGCTATCTTTAGGAAGTGTCAGTGACCTAGGATGTGGGGAGGCCCCAGAGGGTCTATGGGGGCTACTCTAGCTTATACTCCTAGCAATGGAAGACATGGAGCCTAAAGTAGTTAGCTCCTATAGCCAGACAGGACGTCCAGTGGAGGGATAAGGACCTCTACCCACCCACAAAACCTTCCTATAAATGTACCCTGCCTATAAGATGCACAGGGACAAAGATGGAGCAGAGATGGAGGGAATGGCCAGCTAATGACTGGCCCAACTTGAGATCTATCCCACTGGCAAGAACCAGTTCCTGACACTATTCATGATACTCTGTTATACTTGCGGACCAAAACCTAGCATAACTGTTCTCTGAGAGGCTCCACCCAGCAGCCATTGGAAACAGATGCAGAGACACCCAGACATTAGATGGAGCTCGGGGAGTCTTACCAAAGAGTTGGGAGAAGGACTGAGAGACCCAAAGAAGATAGGAACTCCACAGGAAGACAAACAGAGTCAACTAATCTGGACTCCTGAGGGCTCCCAGAGACTGAACCAACAACCAAAGGGTGAGCACAGGTTGGACCTAGGCCTCCTGAACATACCTAGCAAGTGAGCAGTTTGTTCTTCATTCAGGTCCCCAACAATTGGAGCAGGAGATGTCCCTGAGCCTGTTGGCTGACTGCCTGTGGATTCTGTGCCCTTAGCTGGGCAACCTTTTCTCACCTCAGTGGGAGAGGATGCACCCAGTTCAGCAGCAACTCCATGTATGTGGAGAGGGGGGCATAGGAGGTGTTGGGGTAATGATACCCAGAGGGGAGATTTTCTTTTTCTGATATTGGGTTGTAAAGTGAACAAATAAATACATTAAAAACCATACTTCCCTTTTGCACCTTCATTTTTCTCCACTCAAGTTTGCTAGTTTCCCATTCTAATTCACCTACCTGCTGCTCAGTCCATTGCTTTAACTCTCAGCTTTTGTCATAGGGAATTGAATGAATGGGGCTGCTTACATCTCCCACCAATTGGCAACATAAAACCTGGGAGCAGGTCAAAGATTGATTTGTTCCTTGATCTAAGTAACAGGCTCTCTTTGGATGCACGGTTTCTGTGCAGTGTAGTATCACCGGTCCTCTTGTTAATGATGCTAGGGAAACTATCGTGAGTGCTGTTAAGTTAGAGCTAGCTTATGAGAGTATCTGGGGCATGTGGATGGTAGACGGAATTGGAGTGACGATTCTTGAGGACAGTCATGAGACCCAAATGCTTTTTAGAGTGCCAGCTTTAGAGTGCATGCGTTGCCAGAGAGACTTATGAACATCAGCAGTTTCCTCATTAACCTTTGAGAAGATCCATGTTTCAGGGATCCTCAGCCTCCTAGCTCTGTATTTGTCCCTTTTCCTGGGACAGGACTCTTCTTGGAGTATCGGAGGCTTTAACTTTTACAGTTAGCCCTCTATTGCTGTGATAGTTGCCCAATTGCCATCCAACTCTGCCTGATTCAGAAGTCAGATGGTGACACAGACGTCTTTTCAGTTTCCCGATGAATTCAACAAGTGACACATGTAAACATCTATCCATGTCCAGAAAGTTTATATCTACTGGTTTTTTTTTTTTCATTTTAACCAAGCCAGATAGATAGTTTGCTATAGGTTAAATTAATTCAAAGAAGTTGCCCTTTGAAAATCAGTAATGGCAACATCCTATATTTCAGACTTCTTTGGGTTGCTGATGAACCAATTTTTAGATAATTTTGGTCAATACATGAGTCATATTTAATGAGTTAATGATTCAATTTTTAGTAGTTTTGTTCTATTGTACAATTGAATATGCCATAATTTACCTCGTAGTTTAAACTCTGAAGCGAAGGTAAACATCACGTCTATTGGCTACTCTGTTGATGTTTATTGGGGTAAAGAGAAATGGTTTTCTTTATTAAACTTTACCTTTCCTTCTTTGCATTAGGAAATAGAGATAATTAGCAAGTAAAATATTAGCCCGCAACATGTATCTGATTTCCAAATATCCACTATTGGTACATCCTAGCAAGGTCATTAACTAACCATCTCTGAAGATGAAAAATGAACAAACCATTGGCCAGTATCGTGTGCACTGAACAAGATCACCCTAAGTGAAATGCTGTCAATCATGTCAATTTGGGATTCACCAAAATGTCTTTAGTGAGTCAAACAGGAAGACATTCTTGAGGTGTAGAGTTGGACAAAGACTACTTCTCCACGCTCTCAAGGGGTCAGTAACAAGTGCAGGCAGTGGACATAACTGGTGGCCTTTGCCTCACTCAGGGCCCCCTGAGCTTCATTTGCAAGAACAATCTGGAAAGATTTGCCCAAGCCTTCCTAGCCACCCACATGCTTCTACCCAGTGACATCTCTGTTGTATCTGAGAACCAAAGGAAATCAGTTTTTCAGAAGCTCTATCAGACACAATGATTTTCAGTTAAAACTATGGCAGGAGGTGAAAGTAATGATTGGGAAAAACATTCAGGGAAAACTGTCTGCCCTTATCTTTATGTACAAAATGTTGCCAGAAATAGGATAGCGACAGGGAGGAGCATGGGGACGGCTTTCTCACCACTATGAATTTATTCAAGATAAACTTTTAAGGAAAAGGAAGCCACATTCGTGTATTAGTTTGTTCCAATAATGAATGGTTTCTATACTTTCTGCTTTGAGTCTCAGCTTTGACAATTTTTAAAAACCTGTAACATGAAATGACAGAACTAAGGTAACCAGAATTGTCTTACAGTCATCATCCAAATTCTACAATTTATGAACAGCCACACAAAATACGAATAAAAAGTCACAAAATATGACTGACATATATTCCAGAGATACTGATCTATAGCAAACTCATTCGTAAAACAAATTCATATAACGGAGTTACCGGTGCCAGGGTCCAACATCCCACCTGGCAATTCCCTGAATTAACCTTTGTGAATGACTATGATTTTGAAAAGGAGTTATTTGAAGCATATACGTATTGAAATGAAACAGTGACCATTGCATTTGTTTAGATTTTAAACCAATTTTTTTAAATGTGTGGAGGGGTGGAATCTAATTTTCCTATTGACAGCATTTTGAATTGTGGTAACTGGTTTTTAGTATTACTTTCACCATGCCTCTAGGTAATATGTAAATGATTTGCCATAACTGAGGTTGGCCAATCCTATTTTCCCATATCTGATTTCTATCTTCTCCAACTCTATGAAGTTGGACCACAGTCTTAGTAGAGTCAAACCCTTCTTACATCAATTGGAGCATCCCCTCTACTTTCAGTCACAGACTATGAAAAACTACTTTCTCTCTCCATAGATAGCTACTGCATCAGTTTTGTTCACGCTGGACATGTATATGTTATTTTGCTGGTAACACCTAAGAACAGAGCTTCAACAACTTCAGTTCAATAAGACTTCAAATTTAGTTATACTTTTGAACTTTACATTTAGGGTGTCCACTTTACATTTAGGGTGTCCTGGCTCTATCTCAGTCACATCTCCTACTTAAATCAGTCCCCAGGAGTCTCTTCTGTCCCATGATTTTTGCCAGCCCTAGTATTTAAAGGCTCAGGCCTCCATTGTACCTGCTTTCTCACAGCATTGTACACTTCCTTTCCAATGAAATATAAAGCTATCACACTTGCTTCTTTTCATGCCTTGTCCTCAAAAACCCTGCCATTAAAACCCCAAACATTTGGTATTATTTATCCTCTGTAATTTGTTTATAACCCCTAGAGACTGATGAGAAGTCACTGAGTAATCTTTAAGCACAATTTCCTACATTTCCCGTTATTTTTAGGCTACTGTTTTGTTCTTATAAAAATCTACTCTCCTGAATTTAGACTTTGCACTCTTTCTTTCTGGCTGGGAAAAACAGTTTCAAATCTTTTGTTATTTAGGTCTCTTTCTGAGTGGAAATATCAATAAAAACATTTCTGTGCATCAAATGCTAATTTCACCCAAGGCTAGGCAGTCTATGATTTATATACACATGAACTGTGGCCCATTGTTTCACTATCTATTGTATAAACATTTACAATATAAATATATTCTTTTGACTTCCAATATGTCAAAAGTCTATGGTAAGTGTTGGAGAGTTAGGGATAAATAAGACAAGAGATGGCTGCTGGCCTCACAGAACTGGCAATCTACAAGAAACTTTAATTCACTTTTTAAATCTCAGTCCTAGAATTACTCAGCTTGTACAGTGATCCGAGCACACATATGTGGGGAAATTCATAAGAGTGGTACAGCTAAGGACTTCATCGCCTGAAGTGCATTCAGTCAGAGCACAGAGTTGCGTGTCCCAGCAGTTCAGGAGGCAGAGGAAGGAAGATCCCAAATTCAAGGCCTCCTTGGACTACACAGTGAGCTCCAGGCTAGCCTGGGGAATTCAGTGAAGTTCTGTCTTTAAAATAAGATATAGGTCTAGAGACATACCTCTGTGGTAGAGTGTTTGCCTGACACACAAAACTTTCGGTTTACTCTCCAGTACAGGGACAAAACACAGGCGACATAATGGTTAAGAGAGCACGTGATCCCGAATCAAATCTTAGCCCTCCACAGTGGGTAACAATGGATCTCAACCTCATTTATTTCTCTGCATCTTATTTTCCTCTTTAATAGGGTAAAGGAAATGTACGTGTCAGTGAGTAATTGTTAGGATTGAGTAAGATCCAAAGATCTGGGAACCAGTGCCTAATGCACAGGAAATGAAGAAAACTCAGTCATCATTGATTTGTGGTTTTCTATTAAGACTATTTCGACAAACAACCCGTCTGATGATGAATATTTTAAAGGAAACATAGGTTCATTGTATCTTTAAAGGATCAAATCAGCATGCCCCTCAAAGCTGTCTGTTCACAAATACATCACTTGAGATCTGGAAGTAGCCATGCAATGATTTCAAATCAAGAGGCTCAGCTACCAAGGTATTGGCAGAGTGAGATAGGAGGGAGAAGTGTCCCAAGCTAAAGATCTGGGGCTCACTGGAGAATTTGCACCCATCCCTCTGAGGCTGGAGATAGCCTCCCAGTACTTTATCCATGTGACCAGTTCTGCACCTGCCTAAGAGGCACCCATGACCCAAGAAGCCATGTTGAGGTGCTGCCAGGGAGTCCTTCATCCTCAGCCATCCTCAGAAGCTACCCAAAGCAGCCAGTCCCTGCTTCCTCCTTGACAGGACTTGTGGGGAGACAGCTGAATATAGCCCCAGTGGTACAGAGCAAAATAGAGATGAGCAGCAGGAAGCCAAGAGACAAAAGCCTCGCAGAAATAACACATGTCAGATGACAGGTGTCAAAGAAGAGATGGTGGTCATCAAGATAACTTAATCCAACTTCAAGTTGGAAGACAAAATGCAAATTTCTTTCTTGCCTGCTTTTTAATGCTTCAAGAATTGATTTTGTTTCAGCCGTGTTTCATTTGTTTATCCTGACACCCAAATTCTGCTCCAGAGCTTTCTAGAGGTTTCTATTATGTGTGTTGCCAAAGCAAGAACATTGCAAGCCATGATTTTTTTTTTTTTAAAAAAGGTGGTCAAGAAAGTGTTTTACAACATGGAGATTCTGACCTTTGGAGAAATGGGAACTTCTCTTGTAGCTCCCAATGACCAGTGCTGTTACTGTGGTGAGATGTTCCCTCAGCTGCATCTGGGTCAGCAAGCAGGGTTTGGAGCTTCTGAACAGCATCTTCAGCGAACTCAAGTCAGGCCAAGAAACTGGTAATGACTCATGATTACTGTCCACGTGGCAGAAGTGTGACCCGTGACCAGACATTGCCTCATTATGTTGTCTGGACAGAAGTCTCAGCTTCTACCTACTTCTTTGTTATTGTATTGTATTTTCATTGTTTTGTTTTGTTTTCAATATGTCCCAAACACAGTTTCCCCTCTCTGCATTTCTCCCAGCTCCTCCTCCCCCCTTCCCCAAGATTCATTCCTGTGTTTGCCTTCAGAAAGGAACAGACCTTCAAGGGATATTAACAAAATACAGCGTAAGAAGATACCAGAACACTAGTCATAAACCCTCATATCAGGGATGGACAAGGCGATCCAGTAGGAGGAAAAGGGCACTGTGAACAGGCAAAAGGATCCGAGACACTATTAGGAATGCCACAAAACACCAAAACACCAAGCTAGCGTTCTACCTAGTTATTTTTAAATTTTTTTGCACTTCAAAGCAGCTGATAAACCTTTTAAGAATTTTTTTTCATATTTCTAACATTAGTTGTACACATACTATCATGGCTGTTTCCAGAATGAAGTCTGAAGGGGCTAGCAGGGCATGCTGGAACCTATGTTAGAGCCAGGAGCCCCGTGAATCCTCTCGTCCATCAGCTGGCCCTGCACAGAGAGCCAAGGACCAGAGTTGTGACATGCCACAAGATGGAAAGGATGCAGGCTATCCACAGGTACATAAATACAAGTGGCTGCTTACATGGTGCATTTGATAGACTTCATGTTAGGAACCGGGAACCTCTTCCCCCATTCTTTTATCTCTTTTTAATAGGACTAAGTCTTTATTTCTTTAATAACACAATAACATGTTTCCTTCCCCCATCATTTTAGGGTGGACCCTGGTATAGCACAATCATCTAACAGGCTAAGAAATAAAGAGAAGACTAGAGTGGACACATGTTAGAGATATTAAAACCGAGGAATGATGGGCAAAAGAAATGTATTGCAACTACTCAAATGCATGAGTTATTTCAAGGCAACACAGTGCACTGGGAAGAGTGCCGGCAGTGGTATCTTTCAGATAGAAATTTACGTATTTCCTCTTTCTCTGAACCTTAGAGATGGTACAGGTAATGCCACCCAGCACAGAGCACAGCTTCAAGCACCACTTGGTCTTGGTTTGTTTTCTAGAGACAGCAAATGCACAGTTGGCTATTCTGAGTTGATTGTGTGAACATGAAAAAAGGCAAAGACATCAGTGAGGCATGAAGTTTCTTCTCTGTGCTGCATTGAGCGTATATTTACATGTGTTTGTACAGCTGGCTTCTCCTGTCGGTGGAGTGGGGAGCCAGTGGAGAGCAGATCTGACCTTGGCTTCCAGAAGCAGCCAGCAGCAGAAAGCATAACTCTGGAATCACAGAAGGAAACACTTTATGTCAAAGGTGAGAATATGAAAGATTGGCTAAGATTTCTGGGCACTAAATAGCAACAACAACAATAAATATTTGGAGATTACTTCAGGGAGTAGAAAGAAGAAGGGGATAACAAGAGTTAGGGGAAATTTTTATTTTGGAGTTGACTCCTTTACTAACTCTGTTTGACTTCTTCGCCATAAAAAGCCACTTATACCAAATGCCCAAGAAAGAATTCTCATGGGACATGAGATCTGAGCTGAGACTTGAAGGAGCCAGGTATGGATTGATCTGACAAAAGTTCAGTCAAGGAAACAGCAATCACAAAATCCCTCAGGCAGAAATGAACAGCTAGTGCCCCAGGAAGTGAGACTGGTGGTTGGGCAGAGAGCTCACACAGGGGACGGCTGGAGTGGAGGTGAAACGGCAGATGGGGAGCTTCATTACAGCAAGGTTGTTCTACAACCAGTGACAGACTGTCAGAACATGGAAGCTGTGATCCGAGTAATGACTAAAAGATTCTTCTGGCTGCTGCCTGGAGACCAGGAGAAGGACTCGGATGGAAGCGGGAGGGGGTTTTAAAGCTTACTGCTGTAGATAAGATTGTACTTGGTGGGGGCATTGGTGGTGCAGAAAAGGGACAGATACAATGTATTGTAGAAAAGTCAACAGGGCCAGTAGCTCACATGAGTGTGTGGGATGGTGGGGAGCTGCTCTAAGTGTAGAAAGCTGGGGTATCTCAGCTTAATACTGCCTCAGGTGAGTTGTGTAAAGGAAGTAGGGAAGAGTGAGGGTCTTGAATGACACAGAGAAGGAAGATGGGGTAAGAGAAAGCAAGTGAAAGTCTGTTCCGGTCATTGAGGAGAGTGTGCTAGAATAATCACCAGCTGGATTACCTTTGGTAATTTAGCTAACAGTTTTTTTTTTTTTTTTGTTTGTTTGTTTGTTTTCAGTGTCTCAATTTCATCAGGAAAACAGGAGATGCAAGGCCTGAATTACGGAGGCATGGTGGGTGTGGCATGAATTCAAAGTATGGCCCACTCACTGAAGCACCAGGCACAGTTACAGCATGGCACTCAGGAAATTGAAGTTGTCATTATCATCAACCCCCTGTCCCTTCCAATCTCCCAGAACCTCAGCACTCTTGTTTTGAAAATAGAGCTGAGGAAAAGATTGGACGATTAAGGTCATTTCCAACCGGAACCTTTGATTCACATCACTTGCTTTGTACTTAGCTGCAACATCTATGAGAAGTAGGATGGGTCTGTGCTTTGAGTTCATCCCCACCCCATCCAGGGCTTCAGTCCTGAAAAGAATTCCAATAGACAAAACATGCATCACATTGCAGGACATCTTTGCTTCCAATAGGTTTTATCTAACAAAGTTCCTCTGTATTAAAAGAAAACTCCTCTACAGACAGACCTCTGCATTCAGATCCTCAAAGGGACTGTTTACTAGAAGTTTCAGACTTTACGCTGTGCTCTGTTGGCTGGTTTCTTCAGGGTGACACTGCATGTGGCCTCGGAGAGCCCTCTTCTCCCAGGACAGGCTTCCGGAAATAAGTCTGCCATTTTTGAGAGCGTGGTAACCTTCAGGCACCATTTAGTGAATTAATGTTTTGGCACAATAAATGAAACCCTAGTGGTTCATCCAGGAAGGCTGCGACTCTTCTGGAGAAACTGAAAACACACAGCACTAGCAGCGACAAAACCCATTTCTTACATAAATAACAATTAGTATACATTTGTCTTTACAATGTTTCTGCAGGAAATCCAGACGGCATCACAATCCCATTATGGTTCTAGCATCAAAGAACGGAAGTAAAACCTGCATCAAGAGATATTTAGAAGATGTGATGGTATATTTTTACAGCTAACAAAAATATTTGCAATGATGATTTTATAAAGAGGGAACAACGAACCCTATTCACAAGTATAAACATGAAAAGATGGGCCTGTTCTATAAATGAAAGATGCCATTCCTTCATGAAACTAGTGATTTATTTCCAACAGCTAACTCTCCTGTGAGCACTTTCTAGGTGCCAGACATATTGCAACTGCTGTATGTGACTTAATTATTTAATCTCTACAGCAGGCTGATGGCTCTGCTATGATCATTCCCGTGTCACAGACATGCAAATGGATACGTAGGGAGGTAAATGGTTTGGCTAGAGTTAGCACTGGCAAATCTCGAGTAAAATCCAGATGCTCTGACTCCATAGCTTGGCTTCTCAGTCATGTACAATAGCCATGTTTTTCAAACTTTTATGGTCCATAGGGAATCATTTGCATGGTACACCAGTACATGGAGTCTTAGAAAGCAACATCTAGCCTAATGATGTAGCGTTCTTTATCCTGTCTCATTTCTTTTTTAATACTCTCTGGTTGAGACTCATCGAAGTTTTGCTATTAAGTTTAACCAAGGAAGCTCCTGTCAGCTTTCAGACACTGCCTCAGTGCATAATGCTCTGTATCCTTTAATTCCTTTCCTTTTCATGTTGTGGAGAGTGGGGGCAATTCATAATGAACCTTGCTAGAAAAGGAGAGGTATTGAATCATCTTTTTCTTATTAATTATCTCCTCTCACAACCCTTTCTGTGTCCAGTCAGATAACTAGCCGGCAAGAAAAAGGTTTGGGGAAAGTAGAATTGATTTCCTAAAGTGTACTCACTCCTCCTCCTCGATTGTTTTCTTTCTTTCCTTTTTTATTATTTCATCCAAATTATGGGCCATTTTAATGAAGAATAAAATCATCACTCGAAAATCCAATTCTCCTGAGCTCTAGAATAATGGCATTTTTTTTTTTTCTAATGAAACATGCAAACTACTGTCGGGTCCATTAATAGTCTCAATTTTTAATCTCTCAGATGATGGAACATTAAGGTTTCCATAGCAGCAGCTTCCAGCTGTTGGGGGATTCCAGGCTTTTAGTCCTGAGACAATTAGGGTGAAGCATTGCCAAGCCTTTCCAGCACTCCTGTATCTTCATTATGCAGTATTCAGTAGTTTTAAAGCACTGATTATCATGATGTATCAGTCTAAAGGGCTTGACATCTTGATGCCTATCCTGGGAGAAGAGAGTCATTTGCTGACGCTTATCACCAGGAGCTGCCTGGCATATCAGGATGACGGGAGCATGATCGTTATCTTCAGTGCATGCCTTATGAATTAATAAAAGTCTAGGTGAGTCCAATTATAGATGGTTCGTGTTCTAGGACTCTCTGGATTTTTGATGAAGACAAAAGTCTATGGGTCTAAAATCCAAACCAGGAAGGATTTCTTCATCTTTAGTGGCCATTTATCAGAAAGTCAAAATACATGTGTGGAGTTCAGCTAATTTTTTTGTGTGAATTAACAGGATTCTTTGGAGCAAGTATAGCTACGCAGTGAGAAAAAGATACTGAAAGACAAAATAAATCATGGATAATGACTTATAACCAGACATCGCGTAGCACTATTCACTGTATGATGCACTGTAGAAGATCAACACATCCTGCCATCATTAGTGTAAACTGCAGAGCTGAACTTTCTCTTTATGAAAAGGAGAGGAAGAGAAATTGTGGAGAAGGAGGTGTTGAAAAAGAAAGCCACGGGAAATGTTATAAGAAAATAATATGAGAAAATATATCAGGAATTCAGATTCTGTCTATCCAAATTACAGCACTCCTACAGAATACCTACCATAGATTATCAACAAGATTATTATTGACCTGATGAGAAATCAGGAAGCCTATGGGAAAGTCAGTGATCTCTATTGACCGAATCTATTTCTTTTGTCTTTTGGATATATGTGTCCAGGGCTAGAGCACACACTTAAACCTACTTTGCAGCTAAGTGAAACCACATGATTGAGCTGGGGTCCAAAAGACTATGGACAGCAAATACATCCGTAGGATCTCTCCTCTCATTGGTTTGCTGTATACTGATGCTCAAGATGACCTTGTGAGTCACGGGCTGTGATGGCAATTTGACTGTCAACCTAGTACTCTAAATAACTTTATGGAGTAGTTTGTCTGGCAGACTGTTGTATGAATATAGCAAAAAAGAGTCCATTTATTGTTGTGGGTTAAATCTCTGGGATTTTTAATTGGGGATTTTTTGTAGAGAACCAGATTCTCTAGTAATTATCTTGCCTAATACACAAATTGGTATTATTGACACAGGATGCTGCTGTGACAAAAACTTAAAATGTGTGACATTAACAGGAAAATCACTATTCAGTGTCAGAAGGGTAGCAATCGATGTTTTAATGTGGCAAAGCATTGGAGAAATTGCTCTAATGTGGAAAATAGATCAGGTGCTTACTGAAGGGTCCATTTGGGGAATCAGTTGGATACAAATAATGAATTGATACCCATTGGTGACCTTGGCTAACTTTGACATGGTAGTATTAAAAAAAAAGTATATTGTAGGAAAAAAATCACCCAGTTCCTAGAAATGTGGCGAAGGTTGGAAAGTCAACTGCTTCTCTATCTCAAATTAAGATTTAAAGATTTAAGACTAAGACAGGTCTTGAGCCAAAGAAATCTTTAAAGCCCAGAGTTGCAGCAAAATCAAACTAAGAATGCATCTTTCCCTAACAGGATTATCAACCACAAAATAGCTACCATTTGGTTAGGAGATAGATAAAACTGGTGAAAGATAAAGAAACCAAAAAGTAAAATAAAATTGAGAATCACATATAGAGGTTATTGGAAATGATATGGGCCTAGCGAATAGCAGGTAGACAGTAGATCAGGAGCCTGTTAGGTTTTTTACAGGCATTGCAGCATCTATTATGAAAGAAACCAGGATTATGATCTTGGCAAATGGCTGATTCCTTGTGACTAGATGGCTTAACCTTCTCTTACACATACAGGGAACTATGGCTACCAACAAGGGCATCCAAATGCCTATGTCAAATCTGGCCTATAAGGAGAGAAAAACAAGAGGAAACAGCTAAAGAAGAAACCCAGGATCTATGCAGTATCTACTAAATAACATACGATCCCTTCCCCATCATCAGGGAAACTTTTCAAAACTGGGCCTTCAGCATCCAGATGTTGCTCTCTATGAGGGGCATCTGTGTCCTGTGACTCAATCTTCTGAGTGGGAGTGTTTCTTCTGCCTATATTCCCCAACTCTATCACTACAGACTATGGTTACAGTTAAAAATTCACACACCAAGAAGTGCCACATCCTGTCATTAAGTCTGTAATCCTAGACGTTCATTTGATGTAGAGTCTATGTGGGAATTGAGATTTTGTTGCTTGGGGAAGGATATAAGTATGTTCTAGGTATAGGAGGAAAATAACTATTTTGTGAGTAAATTGGACCATTATGGCAAGATAATGCTGTATGTTCTCCAATCTTATTTCCTTCTCTTTCTGGGCAGATGTCCCAGAGCTAAAAGGGTCATCCTACTGAATTCCCATCAAAGAGTGTGAACAAAATTGATGGGTATACAAAATCCACACTTTAAGTACAAAATCCAGAGCAAAACTTTCCACTTGTTCATTTTTCCCCATTACCAAACTGACTGTAAACCATCAGGGAATACTCAACTACCATACCTTGAAGGTAACAGATTCTTAATGACTTGGGTCATAGGAAGATTGAACAACTAGCTCCTATCTAACCCACATGGTTCTCAGAAGTGTTCATAGCAGTTTAAAAGGAGCCACTGTTTCATTGAGTGAGTGGATCAACACAATGCAGTATGCGCATACTGTAGAGGCCTACCCAGCAACAGATGAAATGAGCTATCAGTGCATATAAAATCATGAATCCTTCATGTGTCTTGAATCTCAAGCACTGGCAAGAAGCTATCCATAAAGGATCATTCTGAATCCTTCTACTTATAGCACATTCTGAAGAGGGTTGTCTAAGGATTAAAGAAGATAAGAGTGAATGTTAAATGAGTAACAGTAGCAGATATTCTAGGTGAGGAAAATTATCCTGATTAATAGTATAAAATGGATAAATGGAAGACTGTATTGATAAACTTTTGTAGAAATTTATAGAAGAAATGTGTATTAGATGCAATTTTAAAAATCACTTAGGAGGTTAGAATCCAAATTAGAATACAGACTCTAAGCAATAACCGCCAGTTGTGAAGAATTGGGTTGGAATTTTGATGGGGATTGCATTGAATCTGTAGATTGCTTTTGGTAGGATGACCATTTTGACTATGTTAGTCCTGCCAATCCATGAGCATGGGAGATCTTTCCATCTTCTGAGATCTTCTTCAATTTCTTTCTTTAGGGATTTGAAGTTC
>NC_034599.1:80227632-80281553 GCF_900095145.1 Mus pahari
TTTCCTCTGGTGAGGAAGGTGCCCAAATTTCTGGAGCCTGAAACAGTGTCTGTCCCAGAAGTTAGGTTGCCTCTGTCTGTCCCGAAGCTGTGTAGCTTTTGCAGTCCACACTCTCGCCAGCGCAGACTGGAGCCTAAGCGAACTGGAGTAAAGCTGTCTCTTTCCAGCTCAGGCCTTGAGACTCCTCCTGGGCGGATACTCCTCCTTGGGCGGGAAAGGTGCTGGGTGACTGGAGCCAGAAATTGGATCTTTCCCAGAAGCTGTGTGGCTTCTGCAGGCCGGCCTCTCCCTGGCAGTGCACTGGAGCAAAGATGGCTCCTGAAAGAGTTCTTAATGGTCAATTTTGGAAATATGTGACTGACAAAATCAAGGAGGTAATATTAAGTCATATCTCAAAGTAATAAAATGTCCATGCATCCAACACTAATATAAAGTGAAAGATCAATAAACGAGTAAGGGAGAACAGTCAAATCTCCTATCAGAATAATCCAGAGGGAGTACTTCCTGTAGAGCCTTCACTCCTGTACCAGGAGTGTACCATAGTGATGGTTAACAACGTGTCATTGTAGAAGGTAAACTCAACACTTTTCTAGGTCAGTCATCAGAGTTCTGTCAACAGAGGGAAATCATTTTGAGAATGTGTATGAGAAAGTGGATTTTTTTTTCCTGCCTTCCCCAAAACTCATAATCCAAGCCAAGACATGAGAAAAACATTTTTAAAAAATACCACTTGAGAAGTGTTCTTCAAAATGCCTAAGCAGCATTTCTTTTGGCTGCCAAGGTCATAAAAAAGAAAAGAAATCTGAGGAGTAGGAACAGCCAAGAAGGGCCTAAGATACAAGCTCAGGAAATGTAGCATATCACAGGAAAAGGACATTAGATGAGACCTTAAGAAAGGAAATATCTGACTTTAGAGAGCATAGCAGACTTGGTTTACTGATCATGACGATTATCCCCACATTAATTTAAGATAATAATTCTAAATTAAGTCTATTGTATTTTATAATTTTTAAACATGAAGGAAATTTGGTACTATTGTGGGTGTATATTCTTCTCTTAATTGCTGAAATAAAACCAAGTATTTTATAATTTTTAAACATGAAGGAAATGTGGTAATATTGTGGGTATATATTCTTTTCATTGCTGAAATAAAACCGAAGGGCTGGATAGAGTGTTTGTAAAGTCATTTATATCCTTAAAATTCTGTGATTCTATGACATAAAGTTATTGAGAAATTAATCTCAAACAACATACTCTCTAGACATTGGCTCTTTAAAAAGTCTGATTTCTTAATAATTGACCCATTAATACTATTTCTTAATTTTAATACCTATCCAATAATTAAATTGGAAAAAAACCCTAATGCTTAATTTACTTTTCTTTCCTCAACAATAATCACCATGCAATGTTTATCGAATCTTTCATCACTCCCTCACCATAAACGCAAAAACCATTTTCCAACATAGAACATTTACTGAGATTGAACTAGCTCAGACTGGAAAAGGGTGGTTACTTTTAAACAGGCCCATTCTATTCCTCTTGAGAGCAATGGTGTACATATTCAAATGCAATCATAGGGACCAAAGCTGATGATGGAAAGGCTATAACAAAGGAACTGTGGTGGTTTGTATTAGCACAGCTGGTGGCCAGAGGTGGACAAACCCTTCAGAACACTAAGTATGGGGACGAGAAGGGAAAAGAGATACGTTAATTCTTTTCTAAGATGAGAGACGCTTCTCTGTATTACTCCATATTAGTAAAATGTCACCAAGGCAGGGTGGTAACTATAAAGATTCCAGTTGGTGTCTGGAGGATGGAGCAGCAGATGATGTACTACAAGAAGGTTCCAGCTGGGCAGTGGTGGCACACACTTTTAATCCCAGCACTTGGGAGGTAGAGGCAGGTGGATTTCTGAGTTCAAGGCCAGCCTGGTGAGTTCCAGGACAACCAGGGCTACACAGAGAAACCCTGTCTCAGAAAAAGAAGATGATGATGATGATGAAGAAGAAGAAGAAGAAGAAGAAGAAGAAGAAGAAGAAGAAGAAGAAGAAGAAGAAGAAGAAGAAGAAGAAGAAGAAGAAGAAGAAGANAAGAAGAAGAAGAAGAAGAAGAAGAAGAAGAAGAAGAAGAAGAAGAAGAAGAAGAAGAAGAAGAAGAAGAAGAAGAAGAAGAAGAAGAGGAAGATTCCATGGCTGAAAAGCTGCTGAGTAGCTGGATCTGACACAAATGTGGAAACGTTTTAGCAGTTGAAGAGCCAAAGAGCTCAGTCCATGACTAGTTTAAAAAGCAAGAACTTAATGAGTGATGATGTGCATTTATGTTTATTCTTATTTCTACCAAAAACAGAGGGTTGATCACTTTAGAAAAAGGAACCAGTATCTTTACTACCTAATGTTTTCCTTAAGCCTTTCAAAAAGAGATTTATTAAAAGTTAAGTGGCTGAGTTAAAAATCCAGAAGATTCTTATGGGGTTTTGCTATCAGATTCTTTAAAAACTTCTGAACAAGCAATATATCTTTATTGAAGAAGATTTTTAAGTTCCTGCTTTATACTCTGCTCTCTGGAAAATATAAGAAGAATGTAAATGAGGTCCTACCACTGTGAAATAATTTAACTCCCCTCTAACTAACAACAGGGCAGAGTAGGTGATCTCAGGAGGGCAAGGCTAAGAAAAAAAGAAAATCCAGAAGAAATTAAATCTCATTTCCAAAATATGCTTCAGTAAATTCATTCTCATACCTGAATGCTGAAAGAGAACGACACAGTAAAGAACACTTTGGACAACAAGGTAAATGTGACCCTATCAAAATGACCCACTGACTTCAGTGGTGTACCAGTAAATCTATGGTCAGAAGTAACAAAACCGTACAAACTCCCTTGCCAATATTTCAAAGGTAAAGGAGAGGCACACCATCTTTCTACTGTGCCTCTTGAGTCCCTGTCCAGTTGTTCAGTTTTATCTAGGAATAGGAGCTGGCAAATGATAAAATTCCAAAGGAACATATTTAGAAATCAAATGGATTTTTATTAGCAGCTCATGAACTGAGACATAAAAAGGTTTGCTTTACTAGGTATTGCAGGACCTTGTTGTTGTTGTTGTTGTTGTTGTCGTTGTTTTCAGAATAGCTTAATGCCTTCATTTCTTTTTCTGTTGCTGTGATACAATACTCTGACAAAAACCAATGTAGGGAGAAAGGGTTCATTTGGATTCATGGCTCAATAATACACAACATGGTGGCAGAGAAGTCAAGGCAGCAGGAGCTGGAAGCAGACAGTCAAAATCCATCCACAGTCAGGAAGCAGAAGGCAATGAATATATAAATGCTGCTGCTCATCTTTCTCTGCGGATATAGTCCAGGATCCTAGCCAGGGGACAGTGGCATAAACTTCACACCTCAATTGGCAAACTCAAGTTAATTTACAGTATGCATAGTACAAAAACCCTTCTTCAGGTGATTCTAGATCTCATTCAATTGACCATTGAGGTTAGTCATGAAATTTGAGTGGGCAGAAAGGCATAGGACAAAAGCAAATAGGCTAACATTAGGCTCCTGCTGTCCCTAAAGGAGGGGGAACTCCTCACTGCCTCATACCCAGGCAGGATGACTGGCCCTCATTATTAGTTGCTGTGTCTCAGTTTCAGGGAAACACACTTTTCTACGTTCAGTTTAACCGGGGACCTGACAGGATGAGTCCATTCTGCCTCGGTCGAGACTACTGAGACTCAGCACCAGAGTTCAGTCTAAAACAATCTTCCATGATCTTTATGTATAGCACTCAAAAGTTTATTTCCGCCTCAGCCCCCACCCCACCCTCCAGAATCTCAGCATCTTCCAGTTATGGCTTATTGGTTTAAAACCACAGAAAGCTATTCTTGTAATCGTTCTGGGAGATTCATTGGTGGACAATAAATGGCAGAATCTTCTTCTCTGGCCAAAGTCCATCATCATCTCTTAGGACATAGTGGGTGCCAAGCAAATCATTCCCTCCCTGCTCATAGTGTGAAAAATAGGCACACTGGGAAAGGGACAGTATTCTATGTCTGCCCAGTAGATTTTAGCTTGTGTGGTGATCATTGAAACTTGGCCAGTTAATTTTAAGGATGTCACGGTTCATCAGAATTTATACTATTCATACTTGTTTCATAACTGTTCTCAATCACGGCCACCACTCCATCTCCAGAATGTGTACTTGAACTTCACCTACACATCTACTTGCACTTGGTAGTTCTTGAGTTTTGCAGACAGATGGAAGCATCCCCCTTTTCACACTTAGAAGTAAACATGGATAATCCAGATGAAATTAGTAGAGATAAAGGTGCAGAACTTTTTCTCTTCTGAGAAATATGAAAACTAAAGGCATTCTGCCAGCAAACTTGTCATTCACCCCCCCCAAATTATGTTAATATCTTAGAGAAAAATACAATAAAGTCTAATACTTTCCCTTCCTCTGTTTCCTGAAAGTTTCCATGAAGCAAAAGAAAAGATGAATATGTAAACATTTGCTATGATTTGATGTGAAAGGGCAGGCATAAACAACTCACCTATGATTGCTTTGACAGTTGCACGACCTTTGTCTATTTCCATTGCTGCAAAGTATCACAGACCTATGATTGAAGGGAATTTACTTCTCTTAGGTCTGGGTGTTGGGAGACTTGAGGTCAAGCTGACAACAGAGTCAGTGTCTGAAGACCACGCTCTGTTTTCAAGATGGCGCCTGGCTGCTACATCCTCACATGATAGACAACAGAATGTCACAGAGATACTGTGTAAGAATACTGATCCCGTTCATGAAAATGGGCTAGTCCAACTACCTTCTACATACACAGCATTTACTACTATGCATTGACAATAAAAATTCAACATACGATTGCCATTCAAATCAGAGAATGCCATATCCAGCAGCTACTCTTTAAACTGGAAGCCATGCTTTACTGATTACAGTCGTTGGTTCTTTGTACATAGAAGTTCAATATGGATTGGTTAATGGATGGAGAGGGGCTGATGTCTCTATTAGGCAGTACTATTCCTACAATGGTATCTGTTGTGCCTGACAAAATAAAACATATGATTGTAAACGTGTCAAAGCTTCAGAGTAAAATTGTTTTACTGTCCTTCAAGATCTTAATGAGAGAGTTAAATTTAGAAGGAAAGAGACATCACATTAGGGTTAAGAACATGGTCTTCCCTGCCATAGATGGTTATGACTCTCAAAGATGTGCCTGGTGATCCCAGAGTAGCAAGTGCCAGGTGACTGGTGCTCTTATAAAGGAGGATGGTGACTTGCAGGGAGGGACACTCTGGAGCTGTGAATGTATGGCTGGCCACATGTGTAGAGGCAGTATAAGGGTAGACACCAGCAAGCCAGGGACAGAAACCCAATCTTCTGTCATCTTGACATCCAGACATATGTGCAAAAACTTCCGTCATTTAGATTGCCAATCTGTGGAATTTTGTTGTGCTGGATCTTGAAAACTAACATAATTCAACAAACATCCCACGTCCCCAATTGATAGAAGATTCTGATTTTTTCTGGAGCTGTATACCGTCTCACAAATCTAGTCCTTTATCAAGTAGGCAGACTACTCTAAAGCCAACACCCCCAAGAACATACCCGGGAAAGTGTCAAACATTAATGGGCTTTCCCAGCAAGATCCTTTCTTGTCACACATTACTTCTATCCTGGGTATGTGGCCCCACTGAGGCTGCCACCTTTATTCCCAGAGGGCTGGAACCAAAGTTATGTATTAGATATAACTCTATTACACACGGGGCATAAAATGATGCAACATAAAGTCCTATCTGGTCCCCCATCTTCATCATAGACATCCTAAACTTCCCTTTGGTGGCACTGGAGTCCATATCTCATATACACATTGTAAAAACTACCCCCATGTGGCTCTGCCTGTCTCTCTTAGGATGTTCTTCAGGGCCCTAGCTCTACATTGTAGTTAAATTTATCTAGTCTGACTGGAGAAAAATCACTTCCGTTACCAGAGAACTTCCCGTGGAAAAACTTCTCTTATAGACCAGGGTTTTCACAATATATTGCAGATATAAATCTGACACTAATGGTGCCAACTTGTCCCATGTGACAGAATGAGCCCTAGAGCAAAATTACTGATATGGGGAGCTCTTCTTGCTAGATTTTAGCTTCTTCTGATGCCCATTATCTTGTGAAGCTACCAGGAAACGGGGCACCTCCTTTATATTTCACAGACACTGAATCTGGAAGAAGTTCTAATATTCATTCAGTCATTCACTTTGGAAATATTGCCTTCTCCTCTGTTCCATGCTGGCCTGGATGCAACAGAAACAGTTCTTTCAGCTTTTACAAAAAAATGTTTTAAATTTTGTTTTGTGGTCTGGGAATAGGAATAGATAAAATTAGTCTAAGAGTCCTACCTAGACCCCATCTTCAGAACACAGACATCCTGAACTCCCCCATGGAAGTTATATGTTTGTACTTGCACAGCACTCGAACACACACACACACACACACACACACACACACACACACACACACACACAGGCATGCACACATCCCAAATACATAAAAGGGAGCCAGAGAAAGAGAGAGAAAAACAATCAAGAGATTTTTGTGAGGGAAAAGGAAAGAGGACCCCACCCAGCTTCTTCAGAAGGACGAGGCTGGTGGCTGGCGAAGCTTCAACTGGGAGGGAACTGCAGAGCAAGCAGCAGAAAGAGCTTTGGAAGATGAGCCCTGAGTGAGAGAAGTGAACAGATTGTCCAGGGGATTTGCCACTGAGTTGATATGGGGGCAGGCAGCTCCTTTCTCATTATATAATCTGGTTACTGTGGAGAAAGCGAGGCAGCGGGGAATACCAGTTTGCTCGGACTCTGATGTAATCAGCGGCCACAATGAACTTCCCAACCAAGTAAATCCTAGTTCCTGTTGTAAGTGGGAGTAAAACATGGCTTGGTGGTACAGCTGTTGTTTAGAGAAAAGGCAGTATTTGAAATTAGCATCAACACACAACAGGTTTTATTTTCTTTCTTAAATTAGCTGTCTTCATGAAGCTGTTTTTCTTATATTAAATATCACGACAGCAGTACCTTTTTATCCATTATCCAAATAGGATGCCACTTTCTCCGGCAAATTTAGCAACTGGGAAATTTTTAGACAAGGTATTTGGTGCTGCAATCTTATGTGAACTAGCATTAGTGAAAGTGGATATGTCTGAGACAGTTCTTGTATCGGACTTGTCTGTACATGCTGGCTTAACCTCCCCCCCCCCAGAAGATGAAAATAACATTTAATCTTGGCATAGACACTGTTTGGGGGCCGACTGCTCCACTCCCCATTCCTTTCTCTTGGAAAGCAAACCCACAGAGTTCAACACAAACAACAGCCAGTTAGCAGGCACAAATGCTAAAAGGGAAATTAATTTCGAGTGGGCGAGACAGACTACTAAAATTCTGCCTACCTCACTAAATTTAGCACCCCCCCAAAATCTGTCTGCCCCATTCTAAAGCGTTTCTGGATTCTTGAGGCTGCCTGATCACACATTTCATCAAGAGTCTGAGGACTAGAATAGAGAAAGGAAGTAGTTGTCCCTTCGATTTAGATACATTTCTAATTACAGTATCTATCCACACCCTGTTTCACACAGGAAATAGACGGCTCTTCTCTGCTGGACAAGAGCTACCATACCTTGTGATGGATTCCCTAGCTGCATCTCTCCTTCCCTTGTGGACCAGCAGAGAGGACACAGGGCAGCTGATGATGCGACAGGGGAAAGACAGCATCGTCCTTTATGTCAGCAGACACGTGTTGAGGACTTTTTGTATGAGTGTTAATTTCAGGTGAATATTAAAATGCATCAAGTAAGTATATTTTAATGCATTGAATTCACTCCCCTTTTCTGAAACACCCCCGTTCAACCTTTTCCAAAGGTCACTTTATCAATACAATCAGTAATTTCCCTTTCGTTCATGCTTCAACTGCCACCAGTGTTATAGAGTTAGAAGTCAGCGATTACACAGGTGTGAATATGATTTGGGATATATTTTTAGAATTACATTTGAATTACTCTATTTTATAATCATCTAGCATATAAAATGTATTTTCTGGTTTTTTTTTTTTATTGTCAGAATAATACAACTCATGGCTTTGAAATCAATACTCAGAAATAAATGTGTAGTTCATGCCTGACTTTCTATATAACCTTGAAAGAGACATTTACCATGTCTCGGCACAGTTCCTCTATCTGTAAAACAGGGAGAAAAATATTGACTTTACTAATAGGGCTCTGAGTCAGATTAGTTACCCCAGCTTCACGAACTGCCTTTAAAAAAAAAAATTGTCAGGCTGCAGAAATCACACCTGGGCAAAGCATGTATTTATTTTGTCCACTCACCCAAACACTAGCCTCTCCCATCCAAATCATTCATCCTTTCTTCCCACACACTAGCATTTCATAGATGAAGAAACAGCAGTAGTATCCGCCACCATTCATCCCTCCTGCAGAAGTCCCCTGTAGGTGAGGCAATATATAAAATGATATCTAGAAGGACAGAAGCAAAAAAAAAATTCAATCCTTTAACTAATAGATTTTTTTGTTTTGTTTTTAGTTTTTGGGTTTTTTTTTAGTTTTGTTTTTCAAGACAGGGTTTCTCTGTGTAGCCCTGGCTGTCCTGGAACTCACTTTATAGACCAGGCTGTCCTCGAACTCAGAAATCCAACTGTCTCTGCCTCCCAAGTGCTGGAATTAAAGGCGTGCGCCACCACCACCCGGCACTAATAGATTTTTAATGGGCAGCATACTGTTGTTTTTTGTTTGTTTGTTTGTTTGTTTCAGATCCTTGGTATGTTGATATCATAATTATTTTTATCATCATCACTTTTATCTGGTTTGCTCACAATTAGCTCTGGACCAAATGCTGGGCTAAGCTTTCGACATTATTACGTTTTTAAATCTTATGATTCACTGACAGAGTCATAGTCTATTCTGTGTGGCTTTATGGGGGTGTTTCTTAACCTTCCTAATGCTGTGAGTCTTTAATATAGTTCTTCATTTTGTGGTGACCCACAGCCACAAAATTATTTTTCTTGCTACTTCATAACTGTAATTTAGCTACTGTTATGAATTGTAGTGTAAATATCTGTGTTTTCCAGTGGTCTTAGGTGACTCCTGTGAAAGGGGCAATCAGCTCCCCAAGACCCACAGGTTGAGTTCCTCTGCTTTATGGGGTCTTACAGATGTGTACTTAGATATCTGGTCCTCACACTTCTGGAAGCTGAGAAGTTCAATACCAGGGTGCTGACATCTGGCAAGAGCCTTCTTTCCATAGCATCCCACAGCAGCAAGTAAAGAGAGGCTCCCAGACTAATAATCTTTCACATTCTGCTCCTTTTATAATCAACATGAATTCATCCACAGCAGGAAAACGTTTATGACCTAAACCCCTCTATTTTATAATCATGAAGCACATAAAATGCATTTTCAGTTATACAGATTTTGACCCTTGATGCTATAATTATTTTGTGGATTGAGGTTTTACAACTCTTCTTTGGGAGAGAGGTTCACACCATAGTAGAAAAGATTTGTTATTATTCTTTCCCTTTTAACCAGGGATTAAATGTGATGAGGCCAGACGACTAGTAAAAGAGGTAGAACCAGAACCCAACCTCAGTTCTAAGCAGCCAGGATGTTTAGTTGTATGTTCCCCCCATAGCCTCATCCTGATCGAATCACTCATTGAGTTAAATGGTGTTAAAACCAAGTGCGATATGTGGGTGTTGAAAATTCACCAAATAAAAGAATCATCATTGCTGTTGTTGTTAAAAAGGATTATATGATGCCAAATAAGACAAAATCAGGAAAAACTTCAGCTAATCACTCAGAGAGAACAGAAGCATTATTCAGAACATACTTTAGATCCAATATATCCCAATAGAATTTTTCTCATGCTCCCTAACTTATTTTAAAATATATTTAATGCTTTTAAAATAAAGATTAAACCTGTAGGGGTGTTTAAAAAGAATTGCATTGACTAGAACATGAATTCTAGGTTTCCTTCTAAGTCAAGAGTTCAATGATCTTTGAATGATTGGTGGAAACAAATTATGTGAACAGTGCTATTTTCTGAGGTAAGAAAGTTCAAGGGCATAGTGCTTGTTCTGGCTGGTTTTGTGTGCCAACTTGATAGAAGCTAGAGTCATCAGAGAGGAATGAGCTTCAGAGGAGGAAACGCCAGCCTGAGAGCCTTCTATAAGGCATTTTCTCAATTAGTGATCAGTCCACTGTGGGTGGTGACATCCCTGGGATAGTGGTCCTGCTTTCCTCCAATGATGGACTATGATCTGGAAGTATAAAATGAATAGACCCTTTCCTCTGCAACTTGCTTTTAGGTCATGGTGTTTTCTGTCACAATAACAGAAACCTTAACTAAGACAACGCTGACACCAGCTCAGCTTTGGCCACAGATTGTATCATAATGATGAAAGCACATGTGAAAGGAGAGATGAGCATGATAGAGGAGTCCGTGGAGTAGAGAGTGGCCAACAGCATCTCCTATAAAGCTTCAACTCTTAACTCTCTTACAGCTTCTCAACATCTCTGCCCTGGAGACCAAGCTTCCAACGTACGAATCTCTGTGGGACAGATCACACCAGAATCATAGCATGAGGCTCTCAGTACTACTTGCCTGGATTCTCTGAACACAGCAAGCTGCTTTGTAGGAGACACTTTTCCTCTAGGGAGCCTGAATTTTTTTAATAGGCAGGAATTATATACGGAAGTTGTTCCACAGCTAGACATTATTGTCATCCTCTATGGGTAAACTCACTTTCCTCCTTAGCAGGAAGATTCCTGACGTTTGCTTAGCAAGCAGATTCCTGCTCTCTCTCTATGACACAGTCTCTCCATCTTCCAAGGCTATTTCTGTACATATATCTCCGGAAATATAATCAAGAACAAAAACCAATCAGTTATCACCCTGAAAACACTCAACAATGCACCCAGCCTTGGCTATTTCGTTGTACTCACAGAAATGAATGGTACACCTGGCTACTTGTGTTACAGCAGGCAATAAAATTTACTTAATGTCTCATGTCATGGATAAAATTGTGGCAGGCTAACATATTACCTTGAAAGTAAAATAAAAACCTTAGACTGGTCATAACTCTTGTCAAGTTTTGTGATGAGAGTAGCATGGTTAGAGATATTCCATTGTGAAAAGGAAATGAGAGACTTTGAGGAATTTTTAAATTATTTTCTGTTTAATTACCTGGATTGAATTAATTTCTTTTTTCGCTGGAGGACAATTTTATTAGAGTTTAAATGTAAAACAATAGGACAAGCAAAGTCAATCTTGGCAGCTGCTAGGAGAAGGGAGTTAGAGAGAAAGCCTTGGTGTTTGCACTGAAGATGAAGCAACCACGTGGTAAGAGGAGTCGGGATTTAGAAAAAGATAGAAAAAGCCTTTGGCCAGTATTCAAGCCAGGGATAAAGAAAGGTACAAGAGCATCCCTGCCAGGGGCACAGATCAGTGCCCTGCTCAGCCATCATCTGAGACGCTTCCTCCAGCCGCAGATGGGAACAAGTACAGAAACCCGCAGGCAGACAAAGTGCAGAGGAGTGAGAGAGTCCGTAGAGCACTCAGCCCTAATCAGGATGTCTCCATCAAACCCCTCTCCCTGGAGAACCCTGCAGAAGAGGAGGCAGAAAGAGTGTGAGAGCCAGAGGGCATGGAAGACACCAAGCAAACAAAGCCTTCAAAATCAACAGAGTTGATGCACATATGAACGCACTGAGACTGGGGCCCCGCAAGCACGGGGACTGCAGCAGGTGAGGCCCTAGAGCTGAAAGGAGAAGTGGGCACATGTCCCCAGCCCCAGCCCAGAAGCAATGGCCAGTTTCCCTAGGGAAACTATATATATATATATATATATATATATATATATATTTAAATTGGGTATTTTATTTATTTACATTTCAAATGTTATCCCCCTTCCCGGATAACCCCTCCGGAAATACCCTATCCCATTTCCTCTCTCCCTGCTTCTATGAGGGTGCTCCCTCACCCACCTACCCACTCCAACCTCCCTCCCTGGCATTTCCCTACACTGGGGCATCCATCCTTCACAGAACTAAGGGCTTCTCCTCCTGTTGATGCCCAACAAGGCATCATGTGCTACCTAGGCGGCTGGAACCATGGGTCCCTCCATGTGTACACTTTGGTTGGTGGTTTAGTTCCNGGGAGCTCTGGGGGAGTCTGGTTGGTTGATATTGTTGTTTTTCCTATGGGGTTGCAAACCCCTTCAGTTCCTTCAGTCCTTTTTCTAATTCCCCCATTAGCATGCTCAGTCCAATGGTTGGCTGCGAGCTGTCTCTGTATTGAAACAATCATCTTAAAGGCAGACTGAATGCCTAGCAGTCAATGACCAATAAAAAAAGCAGTATTTTTGGAGATTCCTTGTCTCATGTCAAGGCTTTTCCTTTATTTAGTTATTTTTTATATTATTTTATCCTCTTTTATCTTTTTATCTTTTTTATTTTGTTTTGTTTATATGCATATATTTTTCTTTTTATTCTATAGACACTTTGCACATATGTTATGGCTTTCAGATTAAAGGATTCCTCTATATGAGATCAAGTGGATCTCTGGGTCTATATCTATTTCTTGTCCCTTTTCTTGGGCTCTTTTCTGTTCATTTTGTCCTACTTTGATGTGCTTATTAGTCTTTGTTTAGTCATATCATATCATATCGTATCATATCGTATTGTATCATATCATACTATATCATTCCCTTCCGAGCCTGTTTGTTCTCTAATGAGAGACAGAAAGGGGGTGGATCTGGATGGGAGGAGAGGTAGGAAGGAACTGGGAGGAGTAGAAGGAGGGGAAACCCTAATTTGAATATATTATGTGAGAAAACAATCTATTTTCAATAAAAGATGGGGGGTGGGGGCTAAAAGAAAAAGTCTCATTTTTTTCCTTCCTGAGTCAGGACTTGGAAAAGTGAATAGACCAGGACCATCATGCTCTCTACAAGCGGCTGTGAGCACCTGTTTGAGTTAATTGTTTAGATTTGTAAGGCATTTCTGCACCTACGTTAGTGCCAATATGTTGACCAAGGAGGTTTAGTTGATGTACAGTTCTTCACTTAAAGGCCTAGTGATGAAAAGAAGGTTTTTCTAGAGCAGGTGCTGGGGAAATGACTTAAAAGCAGTTGCCTTGGTGATGCTTAGGTACCGACTCTCCACTAGGTTATGGACCTGTCAATCAGACAATCACATGGAGGGTCTCTACATTATAACAAGTAGCACTGATTCATCCAAGACAGATCCTGTCCCATTCCATAAGGAGTTACAGATGTGTATGTGCATTTGAAATAGAAAAGGGAGCCAGTTTGCAGCCAGTACAGTGGAAATCAAGCTAATCTTTAGTGCCGATTGACAGGCTGATTTCTAAGCATTGAAGATCTGGGGTGTGCCATAGCTCTTCAAGAAGTGTGGCCACACTGAGACGTCCTTTGTCCCAGCGCCTCCTCCTATCTTCAAGCCAACCTTAGATCCATTCAACTTTTAAAAGGAGACACTTTTCAGTAGCTCATACTGGCTCTGAGAAACCTCTGACCTCGGGGAGAGGTCCAGAGAGAGACTAATTCTAGGGCCAAGATGCAAGAGAAACTGATTAGCTAGCATGCAGATTTTCCATTCGCAGATTCAGTTTGCAATCCAACAATCAATAAAAATCAATACAGAGGGCTTTAGAAACAATCAATGATCATTCTTTGTTTCTCTGGAAAACAACCTTGGCGCTTATGCCAGTTGATGTTGTAAACTGAGGCAGCCATTGCTGGAGTTTCCAGGATATTTTTTTTTTTAGGAACTCATTGTGTGTGAGTTAAGCAAAAGCAGACAAAAGAGGAACAACCCAATGGTGTGGCTCTGGCTGTAAAGTTGAAGGCTTAGCTCCCAGACCAGAGAGGGGCACCATCACCAGCAGTGCCTGTTTGTTATTGAACACAAAGTTCTGGAAGGTAGTGTGAACCTCCGAAGTCTGTCTAGTTAGCAGCTGCTGCCATACTTGAAATCTAATGAAATCTGTCTTTCCCCTGTACTCTTATATTAGCTGTTTCAAGTGGAAAGATGACTTAGGGTACAGGCAAGTTCTTTCTGTCCCTAATGACAAACTGAATGTTAATTCAAAGGCCATATATGCTCATTCGAATGTACTGGGGAATCAGGTTAAAGGGGTTCACACTTTAATCATTGTCTTAGCTACATGAATCTGTGCCGCTTATCCTACTGAGACCTTAGGAAGAAAACAGCTCTTAAATGTAGAGAATGGAGTTTGGACTCAATTTCCAGCACACAAAAAAAAGACAATGGCATCTTGGGAAATGTTGGTCCAAATGCCTATACTGAAAGTATAGTAAGGACTGAAAATGCTAGAGAGAGTCTTCTAATTGGGAAGAGCCATGAACAATGACCCAATGATGAAATCATCTCCCTACTTCATTACAGACCCAACATAAACAATAGCATCTCCCAAGATGAAAAAGGAACCAAAGCCACAAATCCTTAACTGAAAGGCAGCACGTGTAGAAGGGTATGATATGTCAGTAGAATACCCTTCTACACCAGTGAGAGAACAAAATGGGAGCTTGCAGATTGTGGAACTCAGGTCTTCCCTTAAGCTACAGACCTTGTAATGGTTACCTAATCTGCCTTGCACACTGAAGACACTTGGCATCAAATCTTGGATGTTGCCAGTATTTTCTTTGCCAGATCACTGACACCCTGTGGCCAACACTGGCCAACATTCTTGTAGCAAGTATTCAATCAAGTTCCTTTTGCAATCAAGGGAAAACTGCTGTCTCTAATGTCTAGGTACCAACCTTCTTGAGCACCTTATTGGACTACAATATTTGACATGTTATATGTCCCAAAACAGTCTGTTTGGAGGAAGAATCCTATGGGAATTCACTGAATGGAGGCTCAAACCACAGGGTTATGCTGGAAGTTGTCCAGCAAACCATGCCAGGCTCTCAGCTTTTGGTTAACCTTACTTCTTTAAATTCAGCATCCAGTACTGTGAGGGAAGTAAATCTCTTTGAGTTCAGACCCAGCCTGGTGAACTTTGAGAGTTCTGTGCCAGCCAGGATTATGTAGTTGGACGAATCTCAAAAACTAAAGAATTCTCTTGAATGATAATTCTCTGTGGCTGGCATGATTTCAAATCAAAACCTCCAGCAAAAAGATATAGTCAACACCCGAAGATCTCTTGGGGCGTTAGAGATTATTGCTTCTTGCCATGGCCACCATGAACCTCCTATCTTGCTATGGAGTGTTAAATAATGGAATATTGAGATTACTAGCCAGAAAATTCCCTCAGGGCTCTTGAATAACTTCACACCATTTCTGGCAATCTGGGGTGGGGTTGGGGCATTTTATTCTTTTAATGTTACAGTTTAAGACATTTTTTCCCCCAATGCCCCAAGTGTTGTTACCAGAATTTCATTAACATTCTGTACTGATTTTGGACAGTTGGAATGTTATGTAAAACACATTTACCCTTTGAGTTTTCTTTCCGGTTTGCTTGAATCCTTGTATACCTTTTAGCAAGGCTACAGTTACTCTGACATGCGGTGCTTGCATGTTCAGTGGTGTGATTTGTTAGCACCAGGTACTTATTCAAGCATTCTGCTATTCTTATCAAATTCTTGGTAATTTAGATCTTTCTTCATGTGTATATTCTTGTATGAAACAATTGTAAGTGAAATGTGTCTCATTTCCATTTCATGGTCTTTAACACAAATAGAAATACATATATATGTATGTGTGTATATATATACTATTTGGAGGCTGGGCTGTAGAGATGGCTCAGCAGTTAAGAGCACTGACTGCTCTTCCCAAAGTCCTGAGTTCAAATCCCAGCAACCACATGGTGGCTCACAACCATCCGTAATGAGAAATATGCCCCTTCTGGAGCTTCTGAAGACAGCTACAGTGTACTTGCATATAATAAATAAATACGTCTTTAAAAAAAAAAAGGAAAGAAAGAAAGAAAATATTTTGTTTGCCATCTGACCAGCTATCTGACCAAGTTCCTAAGATTGTTCTAGTAAGATTATTCTGGATACTCTTTAACTTTCTTGCTTTATTTCAATGTCTAACTCCTCCAAAAAAAAATGTGGCATTGTAACAATGGTATCAGTTCACTCTGATTAGCTGTAGAAGTGGTATACAGTCGAGAGAGGAGCAATGGTGGGCACATCACATGAGCAGAAGTCTCAAATGCTCCAGATCCTGTTACTTGGTCTCCAAAAAGGCATTTGTCTTCTCTATGCCCAGTGCTAAAATCTCCTTGTTGCAGGTTGGAGACGTCTGTGTTATCGATCTGATAGGGTTCTATAAAAGCTAAAACATTAAAAAGTTACAGCAACCCTTGCCCATAGTTAGCAATGCACAGGGGCTGTTACTGTTTATCACTTACTCGTTTAAATTTTAACTGATTATTATTAATAATTTAGAAGCATTTTGTTGTTTAAAAATGGTCTTGGTTGCAGGCATGTGATAAAACACATGGATACTTAAGTGGTTTTTTTTTGTTTGTTTTTGTTTTTTTTGGTTTTTCGAGACAGGGTTTCTCTGAGTAGTCCTGGCTGTCCTGGAACTCACTTTGTAGACCAGGCTGGCCTCGAACTCAGAAATCNGCCTGCCTCTGCCTCCNGAGTGCTGGGATTAAAGGCATGTGCCACCACGCCCGGCTTTAAGTGGGTTTTTTACCCTCGGTTTTGACTTTTACTAGGAAAACTTCTGTATTTTATTAAATGTCTTTTCAAATTTGTTTATAAAAACTAGACGGTCTTTTTCTTTAAATTTATTGATGTCATGATGGATCACAGTGCTATTTACTGGCCCTGAGTTACCCATTCTCTTGTTAGTGACACTGTGTTATTCTTTTGATCCACTTTGTTTTCCAATATGCGTTTTATTTTATTTTTGAAGTATATTGAAACTTGAAAGAGTTTATTTTGATTAAGTTTCTGAGATTTGTAAGATAAATGAGGAAGATTTCTAGGTTCTTCTAAGGCCTAAAATAGTTTAAATAGCCTGGAATAAACTTTTCTTTGAAGGTTATATAAAGCTTGGCTGGGAATCCATCTGACTCTGTCTGTTTGAATGGTCCATCTTTATTCACCTTTTCAATCTTGTCTGTGGTAATTGGTCTGTTCAAGGAGTCTACATCTTCTTAGGTCAAATTCAGTATTTTATCTCTTGCTAGAAAAACCATCCATCTCTCTAAATGTCCAGATTTCTTGTCAAAATATACGTGGTTTCTAAATTCTCTTAAATCTCATCTGTATCTAGTTGTGGCTCTACTTTCCCATTTCTGGTCTTCCATATAATTTTATAACTTTTCTTTTAATAATCAGTGTTATCTGTTTTATTGATTTTTTTAAAAAAATCTTTTACATGATTATTTGTATCTCACCTCATTGAATCTAGTTCATGTCTCTTAATCTCCACTTACCATTTTCATTTAGTCCCTTTGGTAACTAAGTTCATTTTTCTAATTGCTTAAGATTTATTAGTGGCTTTGTATTTATTTTTCTCTTTCCATAGGAAAAAACAAGATTACTTTTCTATTTGCTTTTTTCCTTGGGTACCATTTTTGTTGCTTTTCATAGACATGGTGACGAAATATTCTAATCTATCAATACTATTAAAAATTTAACCATTTGGAGTGCTTGCTACAAAAGTCTGGCCATCTGAGTTTGAATCCCAGCAGCCAGAAAAGGTGGTTGAAAATAACTGACTGTAAGAAGCTATTTTCTGAGCCACTCCACAGCAGTGCCACTAATGCCCCAACACACACTTCATGTGCGCATAAACAACAGTGAAAATAAACACAATTTTTAAAAAGCATTCTCATTTTTGTGATTAAAGTCATGATCAACTTTTACAAAGCTTCTAGAGTATTTAAAATTATTTCTTAACTCATACATGTTAAACCAAATAAATTATTTAAGTGTTTCAATTTCCTTATGCCTTTACTATTTAATCTTAGTCCATGAGAATTGTTATTTTAAGATGTAAATTAAAGTGAGTGATTATAATCACATGAATAAATTATAATCCCTGCTTCTTATAGACATGGGAATTAGTGTTGTATGTAAAGAGCTGTTGACTTCTATTACATTAGCAGCACATGGTAGAATCTCAGAATGCTAGAGCATGTCTGTAATCCAGCACTCAAGGGCTAAGGCTAAATTTCTTACATGTTTGAGGACAGCCTCAATGGCGTAGCACTAAGCCCAGCCTGGAGACTGTGTCACAAATCAAAACCGCCCAAAGAAAGTGAATGGGGGAACGTGGCAGCCTGACAAGGGGCACAGCCCTGTGTGAGACCTGAAAAATGTCCTGAAGAGAGTGGCCCCTCGTTCCTCTCTCTGTCACCCTTAGCAGTAACATAGTGCGTTTACAGTTAACAGAAAAGATGGAGAGATAGTGCCATTAGCCTTCAACAGTGACCTATCATGACCAATACACAATCAAAGGGATATAAAAATCTAAACTGGGTCGACTTCTTTGATGTGTCAGAATGTTATGAAATTAAGGGGCAGGGGAAGGAATCCAAGAGGATGAATGCTAGCCTGTTAGCTTTAAAACTTCCAGAATGAGAGAGGGGAGTGCAGAGAAATGGAAAATTCTGGCTTTCTTCACACATGAGAGTTGTTAAGTATTTTTCTGTTTCCATTTTCCCACTGCTTGCTTTCTTTAGCAATGTTTTAGCTTCTTGTCTTTTATTTAAGAAAAAGGGAAGAATTACAAATACAAATACTGATTTTTGGACTTTTATCTCTAGTAACCAGAAAGATTAGAAAGTGCAGGCATTATTTTAAAATGATTTCTTATTCCAGGGATTCTAAGGACTCTGGGTTCTGTAGTATACAGGCTCATCATATGTGACACTTCTCTTGGGGAGTACAACCTAAGTATCTATTTGCACAGATATGAAATAGACCAAAATTATTGTAATACCTAAGTCCAACTTTCTAAATCAATGAGTTTATTTGGGTTATACAGTAATATAGGTGAGAAGTTCCTTACCTATATTACTATAGGGAGTAGGGATAACTCAGCAACCAAAAGCCTGCCCCAGCATGATTGCTCATTGAAGCCTGCAAATCGGAAGCTCTATGACTGGTGCATTTGAATGTGTCTTTTTCCAGGCTCATCTGGTCAGTTTCAGGGACTTCCAGAGACCTTTGAATAGTTTGCTTCCTAAGTCTTAAGGGTCATTCTTGTAGAACTTCCAGACTTGGGGAGTTTCCTTTCAAAATGGGCTGTTTTGCTCTATAGTGGTACTTAAAGAAAATCCACTATGAGCATGTTGCTACAAATTTAGATGTGTAGAATTGTCAAATTACTTTACTTTCTCTTTTCGCAAACCCACACTACCGAATGCTTTTAATTTTGTACTTTTCCATTTAAATTGCTAATTCGTGGAAAGCTGCTCTGTCTATGATGTGGAGATTAATTATCTTTCTCCATCTATGTAGACAATCAACTTTTTTTTTAGCATGATTGAATAATCCTTCCTTTTTCAAGAGATCTTCCATGCTACCTCTATTAAAGCAATATTCTGTGGGAGGGTGGGTCTATTGCTAACCTTCACATTCTGACTCATGCATAAATTTCTCTATTCTGTGTGAATGACAGGAACTGATATGGCTTATCATATCTCTGTATCTATAAGAGCAGTGTGTCTGTCATGCTTTCCATAATGTAAAATATGTATTCAGACAAGTTTAAGTATTTATTGGGTTACACAAAGAAGACTTTTAGTATTCTGCCTGGACTTATATTTAATCAAAAAATCCAAATACAAAGCAGTAAAATTTTTACTATTTTGTTGATGAACAAGAAATTTTTGTACATTTATTATTTTTAAAAAATATTTTCAGAAATGTCTTAGATGCTCCAAGTGTTGGCCTTATACATAATTTTTTATTTTACTTCTTAAAGTATAGTTTCTATTTGTAATTATAAAGGGAATATTTGTAAGTCTTCTAATTGTTTCTGATTTGTAGATTTATTATTGGGGCTTGGGAAGATGGCTTGCTGTGGAAGTATGAACATCTGAGTTTAGATTCCTGGTACCTGATGTGGAACTTCAGGGCTGGAGCATGCATTTGTAATCCTATGACCAGGGAATTGAAGACAGGTAGACAGGTGGATCCTAAGGAGTCTTCAGAGAGTTGGTCTAGTGAAATTATTAAGTCTATAAGTTAGATATCCTGACTTTAATCAATCAGTCAATCAATCAACCAATCAGTCAATCAATCAGTAAGATGGAGAGCCATTGAGGAAGACACTTGACATTAAACTCTGGCCACTATTTGCACCCACGCATATATGCATGGCTACTCACATGCACATATGAATACACACACACACAACACACACACACTCACACACACACACGAAAGAGACCACACAAATACAACACATACACACAAAATGTTGAAGATATGTATAATCTCATTGCACATAAATCTCATTTTCAGTTATTATGACTCCTCTGATGTTTACTTTGATCTTTGAAAGTATTTCAAGATTTATTTTAAATCTGAAAATGACAGGCCTTTCTCTTTCCCTCCCTCCCCTTACAACTTTCAACACATCCATTTGTTTAATAACATAGGGTTGAATAAAAGCAGTTATTATGTACTGATAAAAATTTTTAGAAAGTTAAAACTAGGCTATGAAAATTCAGATAGTTTTGTTTTATTGTCTTTAAGACATATCTGTGCATATGTGCATTCATGCCTCTCTCTCTCTCTCTCTCTCTCTCTCTGTGTGTGTGTGTGTGTGTGTATGCGCGCGCGCGCGTGCGTGCGCAGGTCAAAAGTAAGGTGTCATTATCAAAAACAGTATCCATCTCCTTTGGAACAGGCCTATCATTTTTCTGGAGCTTACCAAGGGCTAGACTGTGTTGCTAGCATGGTCAGGGATCCTGGCTGTAGCTCTTTTGAGTATTGACTGCAGGCACAAACCACCAGTCTGGCAATTTCACATGGTCTCTGGGGGTTGAACTCAAGACTTCATGCTTGATAGGCACGGACGTTATAACTGGAGCTATCTTCTCCCATTTAAAAATCTTTTATTCAGCATTGCAGAACAACCCAGGACCTTATAAAGGCTAACCAACAATTCTAGCTACACACTCTGCCTTCTAGGTGGGTATTCTGGTACTATAGCAGCAAATAATTGCACAGAAATACTTCTTGGGAAAGAAAGACAAGAACTGTGATATAATAGTATCTATAATATGAAGTCCTGCAAGTCAATAAGAAACAAAAACTTAGTAAACAGCCTGAGTCGTCATTTCAGAGAAACTGTTGCTCCATCTAACTCTAGCCCAATTCAGGAAAGTGTGAAGCAGGGGTGGAATGATTCTTCTTCGCTCATCAAATGGACTGAAAGAGAAAAGCTGACAGCGTTGAGAATTACCCACTACAGATCATGTACTCACACGTTGCTCACGGAAGGTAAATTGACAGAGTCACTTAGAAAAAGAATGGGGATTATCTTATAAATTTGAATGTTTGCATACCCAATGAACCAGCAGCTCCACTTCTGGGTATGTAGCTAAGAGAAGCTTAGCAAATATTATCAGAAAATTCCTACCGAGCACCAGCGTTCTCACTAGCACAAATCAGAAAATAATCTAAGTGTCAGTTGGCAGGAGTCTGAATAAACCATGGCCTAATTACAAAAATATTAAATATCAATGAAAATTAATGAATCAAGGCACAGTAGCACATGAATAAACTTTATGAATAATAATTGTTAGGACCAAGTCCAGCCTCCTGGATACAGACATTTTGGAACTATTTTTTAAAAATTCAAAAGGACATATTTTATTTAAAATATTCAGGGACTCTGCACATGTGTCTATACATAGTACTTCTTCTTGAAAGCAGGGTATAGATAAAAATAGCATTCAAAGTAATGACAATGAGGAAGGCAAGCAAAGCCAACAGAACTGAGAGGAACACATGCACGTGTACTAGTCAACAGAGAGCTCTTAGCTCTTCATTCAGACAAGGGAGTCATGTATTATTGCACTGTATAGCTAACATATTCAAAAGAGTGGGGGGCTGGTGAGATGGGCTCAGCGGTTAAGAGCACTGACTGCTCTTCTGAAGGTCCTGTGTTCAAATCCCAGCAACCACATGGTGGCTCACAACCATCTGTAATGAGATCTGACACCCTCTTCTGGTGTGTCTGAAGACAGCTACAGTGTACTTACATGTAGCAATGAATAAATTTTTTAAAAAAATATTCAAAAAAGTGAATACAGTAAATGTAGGTTATAAATAAGCAATGAATTGAATATGTAAAAAAGTTAAGATTATGAGTACTGTCGGTTCCACGTAAAAACCAATGAGGAGAAGCTGAGCTACGACTCAGTAATAGGTCACATAACTCAGGAGTAGGTCACTTTTCAAGCATGCAAGATGCCCTATACTCTGCCCGAATGTATGGTCACAGAAATACAAATAGGTGAAGAAAACATTTTGAATAATTAATTAATCCCAATTGCAATTCTGTTCTAAGAGGGTGGGAAATTTAGAAAGAGTCTTTTGGAGGGTTTCCCCACCCAATGTCTTGTGCAAGGTCTTGGGGAAAGGCCCTAGGAAGGCACCTCTAGGCACATGGCTATAATTAACACAGCATCACCGCGATTCCTGGTACCTGAGTTCCATGTGGGTTTTCAATCTCCATGCTGTGCTTTCGATTCTGTGTGTTTTTTTTTTTTCTTTCACCCTGTAACACAAGACAAGAACAAAAGCTTTGCCAAGTTCTAGAAAATGAACAAGAGAAGAAGAAATATAGAAAACAAATGGCAAATTAGCATCTCAAGAAATTAAGCCGAATGTGATAGCACATCCCTGTGCCCAACATAGGCAGCAGAAGGTGAAGAATCAGGAGTTCAAGACCAGCCTTGGCTACCTAGCAAATGGGAGGCCAACCTGAGCTACGTTGCCAAATGAATTTTCGATTTTATTTACTCACTTCTGAGACAAGCTTTGGCGAGGCCACAGTCCTCCAATTTCCAATCCTCCAGATTAGTTTTATCATTTTGTAGGGAATAAACTAAGAAGATTCTGACTTCTATATCCTGAAATATTTGCTTTGCCTCTGAGCCAACTCTTTGGTGGATGAATTTGGAGAAAATCTTAATTACAATTTTCCATGTCCCCTTGTCTACTTCCTAAAGTAGAAAAATGTTGTGATAGATGATAAAATGAGAAAAGGGGCATAGAAAGCAAATTAAGAAAACTCTCATATGAAGTGGGAAACAGGCCCTATGGCAAACTGATTTTATTGCTTTTCCTCCTATTTATCTGAATGCGGAGCTTATTAACATTATGTTGCCAAATGAAGCAGCTGAGTCTAGTCCATGTCTATTACTAATATTATCATGCATTAATAATTAATGTGTAAGTCAAATAAGTATTTCATAACATTTGTATGAACCAAAAGTGGGCTACATCACTGCCGTTTGAAGGATGAGCCTGGGTCAGCTGACTGAAAATCAGTGCTGTACTCACCCTTAGACGGAGTTTTATTCTCTCGCTCTGACATGTTTTTCTTCCAACAATTGATGAGTGCTTTTTTTTTTATTTCTCTTTTCCATGTTTAACTTGGAAAGAGAAAAGTACATCTCAGTTGATACATCTGAGTGCCAGGTGGGGGTGGGGCTGCAAAAGAGATGGGGGGTTTAAAGAAAGTGTACAGAATCTCTGTAGATGAAAAGTAGTTAGGATTTAGAAGAAATGGGATCTTGGAATGAGGGACAAATAAGAAGAGGAAAACTCGAGAGATGATTAAGGTTTTCCAGACTAGAACACAACAGTACCAATAAGGACCAATTCCATCTCTCTTGCATTTTTCCCATTTATTACTAATGTATCTCTCAAGGTGGCCAAGGAAAATGAAAAATAAATCTAGATAGAAAACATCCTATTAAAGACATTTTCAAAGATTTGAAGAAATAGATAAAAAATGTTTAAATCGTGAAGCATTTAGGATATTTCTTAATCTTTAGGGGTGAATAACATTTTGTAAGTATTAAAAACTATATTAAAAGCATTAGACCTAGTCTAAATGTACAACATTATATAATGTGTTTGTGTGTGTGTGTGTGTGTGTGTGTGTGTGTGTGTGTGTGGTGTGGTGTGGCTCTATAGTACTAAAGGCAATCTAGGATGTCAAATGTGACTTTAACCTTGATGTTATTCTAAAAACATACTCTGGGAACTAACTTTTAAATGGATTTAACAGGGATTACAAGAGAGAGGTGTGTGTGTGTGTGTGTGTGCAGTTTTGTTCTTTTACTACCTACTGCAATTGTGTTATTTCCAATGGAATTTAGTTACTTGAAATATTTAAAAGATAGCCCAAAACACGTACAATCAGGTAATAAAATGTCTCTAATTACTTTAGCTCCAGGCATGTCTAATCCTCTCATTCTTTGAGAAGTAACCAATCACATTAAAATCTGTGGGCACAAGCTGATGGCGTTGGATTCTGGTTTTTGAAGTTGGCTGACACGTGTGAACCTTAGTAGACTTTGCTTCATTCTTCACACGTTTCATCAATGTGAGAGAGACCTCCAAAGCCCCAAGTGCTTCTGATCAAACTACCCCTTTGAACCCCAAAATTGCCTTATGAAATACCACAGAGAGCAGAAGGGACTGATCCTTAGAAAGGGCACACGATTAGAACCATGTGTTTCATTCTTGTTGATCTCAGTCTATCCACCACAGATCACCGTTTGTCATCCGCACATTGTTTCTTCAAACAGTTCTGTCTGTGCCTCTGTCTGAAATCTTTACCTTCTCAAACTCACTCTGTACTCCCCCAAATCCTCTTCTCTAACTCCTCTAGATATTAATTTCAAATTGTTCAACCAATAGGAATGCCACCATTCTTTTACAATAATGCTTTCCTGTAGTCACAAAAGGCTTGGCGGTAGAGTAGGTAACATTTTCTGTCCTCATTGCTGCTTAAGAAAATGCTCCTTTTCTCCTTCCTGAGAACCACGGGCGTTGATAGCACGTCCCATCTCACTATACCCCTGAGAGTCATTCTTTGCTATTGTCAGCATTAACTTGTCTCTTTTCCTGTCTTTTGTTATCATTCCCATTATCTCTGTTATCATTCTCAGTGAGGCCAACATCCGCATCAATAACCCCTCCACAGCAGCCTTCTCTCCCCTTGATTTCATGGTCAACAGTCTAATTTTCCCTACTGACATTAACAATTAAATCCCACAGTTATATCTCAGAACTTTTCATTACCACGTACTCACTGTTTCACCCCATCACATCTTCCAATATTCTATTCTCTCGGAATTCCTTCTTTCCAGAATAACTGTTTTAATATTATAACTCCAAGAATATTGTCATTTTAGTCAATAATAATAAAACTGATAATCAAACTGATCCGTATATGTTATTAGATTTCAATTGCTAGTTATTGTGGTTCTCTATATATACTAAAGGAAATTCCTTTAAAGTAATTTTGTGACTCTGGAAGTCCTTGAGCACCCCTGTTGTCTTCTGCTTTTCAAGGGCATCAAGTTCAGGATGTTAAGTGTGGCTTTAACCTTGATGTCATTCTGAAAACATAGTCAGGGAACTGACCTTTAAATGCATTTAACCAGGAATTTTCTTTTTAACTTTCTCCAATCTGGCATGCCAAACTGAATAAAATCATCAAGTTTATCATGTACACAATCTGCTTATCATTCACGGTTAACAAAAATGTCAATTCTCTTTCAATCTCAGCTTGTAGCTGTGAAGGAAGGGTGTTTGATCCAACAATGGCTCGCACCTGACTCGAAACATGGTTTTTATAATTTATTTAAAATTTTCTATGTTTCAGAAATTCTAGTTAAATAGCAAGATAATATAACAAAACTTTGAAAGTTCTAAGTCTGATCTGTGGTATAGAAACAAATAAATCTTTTTTGTTGTTGTTTTGTTTTGTTTTGTTTTGTTTTGTTTTTTTGAGACAAGGTTTCTCTGTGTAGCCCTGGCTGTCCTGGAACTCACTCTGTAGACCAGGCTGGCCTGGAACTCAGAAATCTGCCTGCCTCTGCCTCCCAAGTTCTGGGATTAAAGGCATGCGCTACCACTGCCTGGCGAAACAAATAAATCTTAATACACAGTAGACAAAGGCTCTATCACCAGGTTCCATTCTGCCTATGAATGTTAGCATTAATGAAGATTTACTTTAGTTGTAAAATTAAGCATATGTCTATACTTCCTTAAGCTAGAAGCTTTGCTCCCAAGCCACCATTTAGCAGTTGTCTCTTGCTGCCATCAAAGTAGACCTCTGCAGTGTAGAAATTAGCACTGATTGTTGAGTATCTTACATGCTATTTTCTATTGAAACCATGCGTAGGATGACATGACTGTCTTCTTTCTTACCTGATCTCAATGACCTCCCTGAAAAACTAGGTTTGTAAGCCTTCCTAATACTCAAGCTAGCCAAAACCTAAGAGACTGCTTTTATACCTGGCTCTGGTATCTCCTTCAGTTCTTATGAAACGATTTAATTATTATGGTTCTCCTCTCACAGATGATAATTTACTGAGCAAAGGTGTATGTAATATCACACAGCTCCCTAAACACTAGCACAAAAATGATCTATATTGTACTTCTGCAAAAATAACTGTGACAAATATAAATGTGCTCATTTTAATAAATTAAAATTTAGGGTGATGGCTTGTTTCATTTCAGACTTCCAGTTCCTGGGAATATGAACCTTTGAGTATCAAAACTGCCTAATTGGAAACATGTTCAGTTCAAATTATCTTCCCTACCTTAAGTTCGGGGACTTCTACCTGTGTGATCTTGTTAGTCCTTGGGAGACCTCACCAGAGACTTGCAGTATGTTCTCTCTCTCTCTCTCTCTCTCTCTCTCTCTCTCTCTCTCTCTCCTGCCCTTAACTTCCTCAGACTTTCATTAGTTTGGATTTTAGAAGGTTTCAAGAGATGGTTCAGCAGTTAAGAGCACTGACTGCTCTTCCTGAGGTCCTGAGTTCAATTCTCAACAACTACATGGCGGCTCACAACCATCTGAAATGAGATCTGATGCCCTTTTCTGGTGTGTCTGAAGAGAGTGACAGTGTACTCACATACATAAATCAATCTTTTTGGAAAAGTTTTTTTTTTTTTTTTTCTCACAGCCTATAACAGGGCAGCAAAGGAGGTGCATGCTTTCAATCTTACTGTGCACTGGGAAAGAAAGTGTGTTCTCACCTGTATGCAAGCTCCAATTCTCCCCAGGGCTTGGTAAACAAATTATTCTAAGCACTTAAAGTCAAGACCAGTTAAGAAAAAAGGAGAGAGTGAGAGTAGAGGAAAAGGGACCAGAGAAGGGGAAGGAGAGAGAGAGAGAGAGAGAGAGAGAGAGAGAGAGAGAGAGAGAGAGAACCAAGGCTACAATAAAGACTGAAAACCTAGATGGCCATGGAAGAAACCAGAATGCTTTCCACTGTGAAGGGCTCTTCTTTCAGAATGACAGCATTGCTGATGTAAGTGAAGTCTCTCATACTGTTAAAGGATTTAACTCTGTCCAGTCTCCGGGGGTCCTATCCTCATTACTTTGCCTTCTTTTTTCAGGGTCCTCCATGTTATCATGAGCTCCATCTGCCTTCGGCCAAGACTCACTTCTGTCTTCCTGGTTACCTTTGGGCTCCTGCCCTAAGCCTCTTATACAAATGGAGTTCATCCTAGAATATAAGGAGCAAGAACTGCTTGGCAATGGCCAGCCCCAATGCAGTAGAGGAAAAACCTCCAAACAAATGGAAAATGCCAAGTCCCTCCTTTCTCCAGGAAAGGTTGCTCTTGTAACTCCCAATTCCACAGCTACTGAGCTATAAACCTCTGCAGGAACTCTCAATATGTGTCTTCCCTAGTGTTTGAGCTTCTGAAGAAGCTCATGAGAAATAATTATTACACAATCATATGAAATGCAAACCTGTTATTTATCTGGAAGTTCCCAAACCACAGAACCATCCACAGAGTTAACTCCATGGAGGCATAAGAGACATCACCTGGTCACCTTTTCATTTTCAGGCAAGACAACTGTGCTGGTTTGAATATGCTTGGCCCAGGGAGTGGCACTATTAGGAGGTGTGGCCTTGTTGGAGGAAGTTTGTCACTGTGGGGGTGGGCAATGACACCCTCCTCCTAACCATGTGGGAGAGAGTTTTCTCCTAGCAGCCTTCGGATGAAGATGTAGAACTCTCAGCTCCTCCTGTATCATGCTTGCCTGGATACTGCCATGCTCCCACTTTCAAGATAATAGACTGAACCTGTGGAAAGCCTTTTGGGGTACCGCTTGGCAGGAGTCTGACATTGGCTAAGGACAAAGAAGTGGGCTTCAGACAGGAATGTGACATTGGCCTAGGACAAGGAAGTAAGCTCAGGCAGAAATCTGACATTAGGGCAAGATAATTAGCAAGAATCTAACTTTAGGCTGTGATAGAGAAGTAAGGTCAGGCAAGAATTTTAGTCTTAGGGTGGAACAGAAGAAGTAGGCTTCAGGCAAGATTTTTGGGCTTGGACGAGGAAGTTGGCTCCAGTATTTGGGTCATTATGACAAACCCTTTTAAACAACTGTCATGGCAGCACAGCACATACAATTCCATGCTGCTTTGTTAGTTCCTTATTGTACTGCTTGCCCAAAACACTCGCAAGTAATTAAAATGGTATCAAAAGTGGATTGGAAAATAAAAATTTGCCTTCAGTCTCAGAATGGACTGGGGTCACGCTACAATGTTGTCTGTCTAACTGTCTTTTTTCTTTTTAATCCTCACTCCCGCGCTGAAGAACCTGTTGACTGACTGAGCGGGCTTGATCATGAACCTCTTAAGCTGTAAGCCAGCCCTAACTAAACGTTGTCCTTATAAGAGTTGCCTTGGTCATAGTGTTTGTTCACAGCAGTAAATCCCTAACTATGACAACAACCAAGAGACAAAGGACCTCAGCAAATGTCCCTGCTCCACCACATAGTCAGTGGAATGCTAAGTATAGAAAGCAAGTCTGAGTTTTCATCCAATGACTTGATCTCTGTCAGGGTAAGATTTGAAGGTAGAAAAAAGACCAGAAAGGGTTTACATTTAGAACAATGTAAAGCAGTCTTATATTTATAAAAAGCCCTCAACTATATACATGTGACTACTTTTCAAATTCTGCATTTCAGTTCCTTCCACTCTCTGGGTTTTGTGCTAAGAAATAAAAGACATTCTTTATGTAAATTTAGCATCCATTGAAGTGAAAATGTGCTGCCTGAGAAATCACACACAATATGCTTCACGGTAGATTTATACATGTTTGGAAATATCCATTTTCTGACTTATGCTCAATATTGTTCTTTGCCATTTCTATGAGTATTGTGTGTTGGCTAAATATTTTTTAAAAATTAACAACTTTTTAAAATACATTTTTATGTTTTTCCAGAAATGTTCACCTGTCATGGTTTGATTCTGAAATGTCCTCCACAGGTTTTTATTTTAAATGTGCACTTCCCAGCTGCTAACATGGGAAAGCCATCAGCCCCTCAAGAACCTGGCAGAGGTATGTCATCAAAGGTGAATTTATGAAGGTTACTCCAGCCTGACTCCTGGTTCCTGTTCATCCTTTGCTTCATGGTCCATCTCTTATGAGGAGCCTTCCCCAAATCCTGTATCTGTGAGCTGAGTTGTTTCCACCACTCCCTTTCTGCTAGACCCCAACTTTTAGAAACTGAGAACTTGAGCCAAATTGATCTTTCTTCCCTCTCAGTGTTCCAACACAACTGATATAGCTTTGGGGGTGTGACAGTCTTTTGTGTAACTCCAATTGGTTTTCTTCAACTCAGTGCAGTCTTGCTTCCCCAACGGCTATTTCCACTTTACTTCTTTTCGCCTTTATGGAATTCTTCCAATAAATCTGACTGCTCTTAAGTCTCTTTCCTTAAGTCGCCCTCCACACTTGGGCAGGCAAACATTTCATATTCTTTCTTAAGATGATTGTTCCTCTGCAATTGTCATTTATATGTGTTCTTTTAACCAAATTCAGTATCCTATTGTTACCAGAACTTCTCTTCTGCTGGTCCATTTAATCAGTTACACCATATGAACACTCTGCCTTCTGTTGAATTTCAGTTTCAGTTTTTTTTTTGTTCTGTCCCTTACTCTGTGAGAAAACACAGCTAGCTCTTTTCGAGATTTAAAATCAGAGAGATCTTATTCCTTCATGGCAGGGTAACACTTGCTAACCCAGGATGTCTTCTCGGGGAAAGGCAAAATGGAGTTGAGGACTCTACCACATCCTGTGAGGACAGACAAAGAAGCCATGAGCCAAGGCAGGAAATGTCTAAAAACTGGAAAAGGTAAGAGAAAATAATTTTTTTTGCAGCTTCCAGAAAGAAGACAACTTTATAAATACAGTGATTTTGGCTTCTAGAGTTATATGGCTGCATTCCAGGAGACCCAACAAGCAGCTAAAAGAGTCAGATGCACGTATCTGCACCCAATCCAATGGACAGAAGCAGCTGACCGCTGTGGTTGAATGAGGAAAGGTTGAAAGAACCCGAGGAGAAGGGAGATCCTGTAGGAGGATCAGCAGTCTCAATTAATCTGGAACTCTGAGATCTCTCAAACACTGGACCATCAAACAGACAGCATTCATCGGCTGATATGAGGCCCCCAACACACATACAATAGAGGACTTCTGGGTCTGTGTTCATTCAGAGATGATACACCTAGCCCTCAAGAGAATGGAGGTCCCAGGGTTTTTAGAGGTCAGGTGGGGTGGAGGGTGGGGACATCCACGTGGAGACAGGGGCATGGGAAGGAGGTGTGGGATGTGGGACAGTTGGAGGGTAGATAGGGAGATGGGGGGAATAAAACATGGAATTTAAAAAATTATTAATTAATTAATTAATTAAAAATAAAAAAAACCTGTATTTCAAGCTATTAAGTATGTGGGACAGTATGCTAAATGGTAGGTAGATAGACAGATAGATAGATAGATGGATGTAGATGTCATCAGGAATATGAAATTAACGGCATTCATTATGCTTGTCTAAGCCCAACCTGGATTCCTGGTTCCATTCTTGTCTGGACTACCATTACACTCTCCCTAGCTGTTCCCTCTGCTACTGTCCACCCTGCCCCTCTACAAAAAGATTTATTCTTCTCAAGCCCTGTACTGACTGTGTCATTACTCCAAACTAAAGCCAAAAGATAGTCCATACTCACCCTAGCCTTTAAGACCTCCATCTTTGTTTCAAGGCACATTTTCAACTGTTTTGGTATTTCAGGAGCACTTTCTCATGTGGGGAATTTGATTTAGTCATGGGGAGACCATTCAATGTTACTGCCCTTTTTGTGTCTTAACCCACAGTGACTCTGAGAGCCTGTAATAACTGTGCTATGACAGCTTCATGCCAAGGATCCTTAATATCAATGCCCAGAGAAAAGGTTCCCATAACTTGCACAAAGTTCAATACCGAAGAATCCAAACATAGGGGACCAACCCCTACTGTTTGGGATGGATATCTGAAGATGTGCTTCAAGGTATTGAATATACCTGTGAGTGTGAAAGGCAGATTTAGGAAATACTGAAGTCAATGAAAGCATATAAAATGGAATCTAGAAACAAGTTCAATGCTGGCGAGGAAGCTTATGTTCCCAACAATGTGATGTAGTAATTAAGAGGCTCAGTGGCCATGTTTTGGAGTTCAAACCCTGGGGTTATCACTCTGTGGTTTTACTCCCATGGTGAAGATCACTACTGAATAGAATAACTGGCTATTCTTGCTCAGGATAGTCTGTGGAAGTCTTCTCATTATTGCACTTAGTTTCATATGTAGATATTCCTGCCAAAAGAGAACCAACTTACTGGCATGAACTGCAGTTCTCTTTGTGAGTTGGCATTGAGCTCATGCTTCAGTCTCTTGTGAATTTGTTTAGTAAGTCAATCATCAAGGCTAAGTCTGAAATTGCACAAATAAACGGAGGGAACCAAAGCAAATGGCTGCATTTCTGTGGCCAAGCCACCTACTTTATACTAGCCTCCTTCTGAATTATTTAGACTGACTGACTGTAGTGATCAGATCTACCCGAATATGTTTCCACTTTTCACTATAATTTCTATAGACAGCCTCCGTGTGCACCTGGCATTATCCCTGGAAGACTGGGCAGCTGCTCCATAGAAAGTGATAACATCTGTGAAACTTAAATCATTTCCTGTTTTAGTCAGATGACAACATGGCAAGCAAGCCACACACTGGAGATTCCAGTTGAACAACTCGAGTGTCGAAGGCACAGGATGGAAAAGTCCAATTGCAACATAATAGTGTGCTTAAAGTTCCTTAAGTAGAGAAACCAGTGGTTTCATTATGGGAACTTGATGGCTCATGGTTTCATGGCCAAGGGAAGGTACTATGGATACCTCAGCACACACTGTGACATCCCTAAATCTGGAGACTAAATGAAACAGAAGAGAAACTTAAGAAGAATTCATGACTCATTCAGATGCTGGGTCCAGTCATAGCAACTAATGTGTCTATGGACACACTAGGATGTATTTCCATCTTCCTTTTACATAAATTTCCTCTATGGTACGTGACTATAGGATCACTGAGTCTCTAGCACCAATAAATACAACTAATAAAACTAAGTGAATAAATGAAAATAAAGGAATAAGTGGAAATACCACCGGCTTCTTTGCACAGCTCCTCATTGTGCTGTCGTAGCAATCCACATCAAATTCCTGCATGAAACCTTAAATCAAACTCATAACACCAGAGACTTTGGAATCAATGACCCTCAGCTCAGAAGCCCTCACATGACCAGAAATTTAGAGGCGATGGGCACTGATGAATTCACCAAACGCTCGAGCTGACCTTTAAATGATTTGATGAAGAAAAGGGCAGCCTACCAGAGTAGGAGAACGAAGTGTTCTCCTCCATCAAAATACATGGCAGGCTTTGAGCTGGGTCCTGTGCCTCAAATGAACTGTACAGCATTTGTCAGAGGGATTTCTGCTTTTGAGTGCCTGTCAGTCTGAAATCACACCATCTCTGTTAGGAAGCAGCGGGGGGCAAATCATCTTCCTTCTCAAAAATCACCAACGGAACAGATTTCCCACTGTCTCTAGGATGGAGCCCTAACATTTCTTAGATTCCCTTAACATGGGCCTTTCTTCCTTCATAATTTACAGCTTTATTTATCAGGTTTTTTTCCAGCTATAAGAGTCATGTGTTATGATAGACCGTTTTAAACGTACTGTGCCTAAATATTAAAATAAAGATTAACACCAAGATATAAGTACAGTCATCCATATCTTATTTACCTTTTGAGAACAGGTCTTTCCTATAGAGATATACCTGAACTCCCTTCCTTTCTCCTATCATCTTTTCTGCATTAAGCCTGAGCTCTGAACACATTTCACAACTTCTCTGTCACTGCTTAGAAATACACTAAAACAGGACAATCACAAAATCATTTTCATCCCCAAGCTAGTGAGCAGAGCTACAGAAGAATACAGTGTATTTTGTGCTAAACTCTCATACCTTCATACCTGCTCCCTGTCTTCAGTTACTCAGTGGCATTTACTGCCCTGGGATGTGGTTGTAATAGCAAAGTTCAGTTGAAAAAAAAAAGCCAAATTCTTGAATATTGAGCTTCAGAATTTTTAGTGAGGACTCTGTGGCCTTAGGCTTATCTCGGAAAAGCTAGCTCTTGTACTTGCAGTTTCTGTGGGTCTGTCCTGGTTTTTACTATAAAGATCCTGTGTCCCAACAAGAGCCACAGAGCCAGGTAACGTGTAGTAGCTGCTTGCTGTGGTAATAGTCATTCTTCCTGCTCTTTTGTTAATTGTGTTCTTTAGTCTTGTTAGGGAAAGAATCTTGGAAAGCAGCCAGTGGGTCAAGAAACATAAAGAAAAAAAAAATCTGATCTATATCCATTTCTGTTTCCTGGCTTTGAGACAGGAAGAGTGAAGAAAGCTGTAGAGACACAGACAGGGAAAGAAGTAGGATGATGAACTGAGCAGGGTGGCAGCAGCTCACTAAGGTGCGGGCACCCAGCTAATTAGCATAGTTCCATCATAGCCACATCATAACCAAGAGCTGTTATGGGGGGACAGGGTGATGGAGAATTCTGAGGGTGGCTGGTCATGGGCTTCCAGAGAACAGTGGAAATTTCTCATTCTCTAGATGAGGAGATAATAACCTAGAGATAACCATTCAGTAGCATTCACTCATGAATTCAGTCAGGACTAAAAGCACAAGCCTACACTGGTCATGGTCACTGATGCTTTGAGATAATATAAAGAAATAGTACACAGCCTATTTTGTAGGTATAAATAGTTAGGAACTCTATAAGGGCTGAGAGCATTTACCTTTTTCAAACTAAGAGGAAGAATATTAAGATTTCATCGATATGGACAGGGGACCAAACTCTGTGACAGGGAGAAAAGATGACTCCAACTGGAGTGTCAGCCACAGCGACGCTTGCTTCCTGGACTTCATGGGCGTCATACCGAGGGGCTCATGATGAATGCTGGAGAATAAATGGGCTGCACTTACAGGGAAGGAACATGATACCTGGGGACTTGCACTGCCTTGATAATAAGTAGAAGCAAGTCTCCCTTGCTCTGGGAGAAATATTACCTCATCTCTCAAGGTTGCTTTCCTGAGACACAAACTAAGATGCTGTCTGATTAAGAGCAGTCAGGGCCTGTACCCTGGGTTGGCACACCCAGCAAGAATATGCAGGGACACTAAGAGCCCAAGGCAAATTGCCTCTCCCTCACAACTATCTTTTAAAATGAGCAGCGAAACAGAGCTGCATGTTTATAAGGCGTAATATTGAACAGCCTTTTCCCATCTCCCCCAGTGTATGAGCTTTGCCTCACCATTTCACAAGAAATACAATGTTTTCTAACATCGTGGTACTTTCAGCCATCTAATGTTGGCCTGTGACTGTTTATTCCACACGTTGGTATTAAAAGTCTGGCTGTTAAGAAAAAGCAATATTCCAAATATTTGACATGAATACGAGTCAAACATGAGAAATTAGCTGTATGCAGAGAGCATTGTGTTGTTCGAGGGGTATGTGAGATGCCCAGCATGTGCCAGGGAGAAGACATTTATACAGTCATACATTAGCAACCTCAGTGGTGGTTTCTTTCCTTTAATTCAATGGCAAGTCAGTCCAGCATCTAATTCTAAGGCTCCAGAAGCAGGCAAGCAGCATCAACAACAGAAACTCTGTAATTATTTTCTACACTTTTCAAATAAATATGAACACGTCTATGAGTACAAAAATTAGCTTGTTTGGAAGGGCCTGGGATAAAGTATGGCTCCAACTAAAAGAAAATCTTCCCAGGAGCAGCTGTTAGAGAAAGGTCAAAGAATTCTCCAATTAAAAAAGAAGATAAAATAATTTGGGGGATGTTTTTATAGTCTTAAGGAATATTATGAGTGACCCTAGGGACAATTCAGTGGCACTTAAGATGCTTCTTTTACATATTGTCAGTGGAATGTGTCTGGATAAGCTCTGCAGGAGGTAAGATATAATTGACAGAGAAAGTTTTCCCAGAGAAATTATGTTCTTTTCACTCTCATTTGGAAGCAATATCGCAGCTTACAGCCTCCCAATCAGACACTTACAAACCCAGAAACTTCTGAAGGAGAAAGGCCCTGTTTGCTTTCATCCACTCAAGGAAAAGTAATCTTAGGATTTGTTTCCCTGGAATCACACGCAGAGACACCTTGACTCATGGTTCTGGAAAGTTCTAACAAGAAAGGCACAGGTGACCTTATATCTGATGATTAGAACAAAATTATACTGCAGAAGGGAAGAGCTGTGAGCCTTGTTAAATACTCATTTTAAAGTAGGATGGTCTGTTCAGTTGAATGAATTAAAAGCACTAGGGCAGTTATTTTATGCTTCTATGTCATATATCTGGAACTAATGAGCCATAGGCAGGACCAGGAAAACAAATTAGTATCACATATCTTCATTCTGCCTTGTTCCAAGTCCATTGTGAATCCCCAAAGTGAAGAGGTTCGTCTCTGCAGACTGCAATTCCAGCCAGGTAGTGACAGCCCTCAATAACGGAAAATGGGAAAAAATTAGAAAGCTTTAGGCACCTGGTCAAGATGGGATCCAGAGCCTCACAAAATAATAGTGGGAGATTTCAACACCCCACTCTCACCAATGGACAGATCCTAGAAACAGAAACTAAACAGAGACACATGGACACTAACAGAAGTTATGAAACAAATGGATTTAACAGATATCTACAGAACATTTTATCCTAACGCAATCCTCATTAGATCAGCTAGAGAGCTATAACCTGAGATGGAATCCACACTGCACTTAATGAGATATAGAGGAGTTACAATAGTATGCAGTGTGATGCACACATGAACATGCACGTGTTACCAAACATACAACCCTGGGATGGGTAATAAGTTAATTGTTCAGTTGGCATGCTCAAGGATTAACTTAGGAGGTGGTGGGGCTGAATCATCAGAAGAAGCTCTTCCATGTCCAATGCTCGGCTTGATGAAGAAACAGGAAGCCCAGCTAAATTGCGTGAAGAGGTTCATTCCTGTAAGACAGAACACATTATAAAATACACAAAGAAAGGAAAGCTTTAGCTCAAAATGATGGCCCATCTATGACCCATTGTTTGGAAACAAAGTTGTGAAGTTCAGTAGGGGCCCAACTATAGACATGGAAATGAGAAGAACACTTATTTCTTCTAGGTTTATAGGAATGTACCAGAGTTATGTAAAAGAGCGAGACTCTAAAGTCTAGCTGGAATAAGCAATTTGCTCAGGTTTAACCAGAAAAATAGGGCGCTGACCCAGGACGTCTGACTGCAGATAATATTCTCTTTCTGTGGAGTGCATGATTAGATCTGTGTGCTCCCATTTGAAAACCCAAGACACAGAGCTAGGGATAAAACCCACTGGGAAAAGCCTCCCCTGCATGAACACAAGGACCTGACCAGATCCCTAGGTAAACATCCCTGAGGCAGTTTTATAGCCCCAGCTTTGGGGTGGGGGTGGGGTCAGGGAATGTCATCTAGACTGGTGAATCCCAGAGCTCACTATACAGGCTGAATTGTTGGGTTTCAAGTTCAGTGAGGAGGCCTGTCTTAAACGCTAAAGCAGAGGGCTGGCAAAATGGCTAAAGGATAGAGGCACTTATCTCGGGTGTGGTATGACCTGAGAGTTTCATATGTGGGTACCACAAGGTGACAGCGAATAAACCACTCCTGAGATAGTTATTTTTCTCTCTCTCTCTCTCTCTCTCTCTCTCTCTCTCTCTCTCTCTCTCTCTCTCTCTCTCCCCAAACCCTAAGGCAGAAAGAGAACAGAAGATACTTGATAACCCCTGGTCCCCAAACATATGCACATTCATATGTAAACATATGAACATACATGCCTACATATACACAATTCACCAAACGCATACACACCAAGAACATGAAAGGGAACTTTCAGAAATAATAAGCATGATTGCAGACACAAAAAGGCATGTCCTGCTAACAAGAGTAACCAAAACTGTTCTGTTGACTTGTCAGAATAGATCTGTCCCCAAAGTCCAAACAATGTGTCTACTCAAATTTTAACTTTTAAAAGGATAAAATTATTCTTGTAATGAAGTAGAAATTTCTGACTTTGTCATGTGACGCAGATTCGTGCAATGTTTTGCTGAGGCAGACCCATGAGAGGACACATGATGGCTGGAGAGAGTATAAATAGGGCTGAACGGACAGTGATGGTGTGTTTGCATAGCTGACCATGTAACACTTATTTAGCAGAAAACGTCTGGCTTTCCAAGTGATTTTGGCCACTTCTGCTGACTCATGCTGATTCAGCAGAGGCCTGGCTGTTTCTGCTGGATCATGCTCCCACTGCTGATTTGTGTTTGGTGACATTGTTGAACTAGGCTGTTGGTATCCTGACGTTGCTGAACTGGACTGCTGGTATCCTGACAATGGAAATTGGAATCACCCCAAGGAACTACTTCTAAACAGCTCCACATCCCCATTGTCCTATTTACCATCTTTTCTCCCCCACCTTTGGATGGTGGGCTAGAAGGGGGAGCCAGGTGTTTGACAATGCTTATTAAAGGAGGTTTTGAAGAAAATCTAAATTTACATTGTAATCATTTTGGGAGGCAAGAACAGGCAGTTAAAGGCCCAAGATATTGAAGTCTTCTTATTCCTTACTTGAAGCACTGAACTGTTTTCTATTATTAAGCACAGAAATATTATAAAATAACAAAACAGCTACCATTTTAACCTCAGATGATACAAAAGTAAAACTCATTTATTATCTAATCCTCCTGGTTCCCAAAGTGTTTTATGGATAACTTCAAGACAGTTGAGTTCTCAAGTAAAAGGTACAAGAGTAGCTGCTAATATTGGTAATACTTTCATTGATTACAACAAAACACAGTAGTGAGGAACTTTGCTATTAAGAAGTATAGATTGTAGGGCTAAAGAGGTAGTTCAGCTATTGAGAGTCTGTCCTGTACTCGGAGAAGACCTGAGTTCAGATGCTAGCACCTATATTGGTGGCTCATAGTTACCTGGAAGCCCAGTTCCAGAAGATCTTACACCTCTTATCTCCACAAACACCCACACTCACATGCACATACCTGTGCAAAGACACATACATACACATAGTTATACTTTTCTTAAATAAAAGGGAAATATTGGTTGTCATTTAAAATTTAAACCTGTCTTTAAATAAATTTATTCTGCTATTGTCAATTGAGGTGTTTGTGAAGAGCTAATAAGCAATTGATAACTCTCTCATTTCTAATTTTTAGATCACAAAATATAAAATTACTATAACAAAGTATCTGAATATTAAACTCTATGTTCCAGACATCTGAAGGAAGACCCGGATCAACCCAAGAAGTGGAAAGCCCAGCACAGAGAAATGGAAGGAACAGGAGCACAGTCCCTCCATAAATGACCAACAACTACCAACCCCGCCTCCCGGGGCCCTCACATTTGTGTAGCCCCTGAAAAGTTCCCAGAATTCCAAATGTCACACAGTCAAAGACACTATCTGCTGCTGGCAAAACCATGCTTCTGCTAGAACATGAACCAAATCATAGTCGGCTGCTTCAGACAGTCCAACGCAGCTTTCCCTGGGATTAAAATAAAGCACAGTCTTTGCAGAATTCTCACTACCCAAAGGCTTTACAGTCCACCTGTCCTGAGGTGGAGTCCCGACTCTACTGCTCTTCAGCAGTGTGTTTTAGTGATTCCCATACCATAAAATTACCATACAAGTTAAAGACTTTTCTCTCTGGTTCTACCTTCCCTGCTGTGTGTGTGTGTGTGTGTGTGTGTGTGTGTGTGTGTGTGCCCAAGCTCACTTAATAGATTAATTATGAGAACTGTTACCATTTACAATACTTCTCTGTTCTATCATCCTAATGTCTGTCCTCAGAGACACAGGATATTTACAGAAGCTGGGGGAAGCATTTTTTACTGGGGATTATTTTTTGTAAAGTCATCAACATGACATCCTGTATCCCGTTTACCAGAACCTTGCATCTACTCATAGACTGTACCTCCACATGATGCAGGACCACTGGTCAGGTTCATTGATCATATTGGGGATGCTCTAAACTGAAGAGGAAGGAGCAAGAAAGAAAGGAAATGCCACAGGACACTAGACTCAGAGGTTTTATTCTCACGAATGTGAACTAAACAAGGAAGACTATTCAAATTATCTTAAGTAACATATTGTTAGTGAATGAAGCCATTATGAAAAAGCTTGCATAATTGATTATTCCATTCATAACACATTAAACTGTAGAAATGGTGAATAGATCAGTGATTGCCAAGGGTTCTGAGGTTTCTAATAGGTAACTCCAGGGATTCAATATTAAGGGAATAGAGATCTTGTGTGATAATTTGAATGAGAATAGCTCCCATAAGATCATATATTTGAATACTTGGTCCCCAGTTGGTGGAATTATTTGGAAAGGATTAGGAAGTGTGGCCTTTATGGAGGAGGTATGTCACTATGAGGGAGGGCCTTAAAGGTTTCAAAAACCCATGTCATTTCCGGTTAGCTCTCTCTTTCTCGCTGCCTCATGGTTGTGGATCAGATAAGCTCTCAGCTCCTGCTTGCCATGACCATGCTTGCCTACCTGCTGCCATGCTCTTCACCTTGATGGTCATGGACTCTAACTCTCTGAAACTGTAAGACCTAATAAACTCTTCTAGAATTTGGCTTGGCCATGGTGTCTTTTCGCAGCAATAGAAAAGTAATTAAGCTAGGTACTAAAGTAATACAGTATATGTATACATAATTTATCATAGAGACATTTGTTTATTTTGTCACCTGAGAGTTATCCAAGATTTATTTTCATTCTTAAGAAATGCTGACCTTCTTGTAAACTTTATATGACCCAGCACAGGGGAAGGCCAGGGCCAAGTAGTGGGAGTGGGTGGGTAGGGGAGCAGGGGCGGAGGGGGTATAGGGAACTTTTGGGATAGCATTTGAAATGTAAATAAAGAAAATAATAAATAAATAAATAAAAGAAATGCTGACCTTGGGTTTGGGGCAGGAGAGGTTAATGACCAAGAAGCACCTAGTAGTGAGAGAAGTAAACAAGTACTAAAGATAGCAAACAGAAACCTTCAGTTCTGGGTGTGCCAAAATAACAGACAAGAACCATACCAAAGAACTCACAAAGAAGACACAGGCTGAGCAACCAAATAAAGCCATGTATAATTCAAAGTATAGAATGATCACACACTCATGGTGGCACTAAATAATTGATTAAATAAACAAGATGGGCAAACCTATCATGCAGAAGAATTCTAAAACATCTGTATAGATTAGATACTCTGCCCTTTGAAAAGAGTAATATGACTCCCACTCCTTAGAACAGTCAGGGACTGGAGCATGGAAGGGAAGACATTGGAAAACCCACCTCAGCCAGGTCAGCAGCATTACTGTCAGTGCATACAAGCCCTGTCAACTCATCTCTGTTGATGCATCCTTGACTTTGTGTAATCAGAATGGCTCTTTGGCTCCCCCAAGCTCCACCCTAACTAGGACAAAAATATCACATAAATTCCAATTAACAGACATTCTACCTCATATCTAACCAGTACTCTTCACACATGGCAAGGTCATGAAAAACACAGAAACACTCATAAACAGATAACAGCCAACAGGCATCTAAGGAGACACGAGGATTAGATGTGATGGTCAAATCCTTGCTGGAACTGTACCTTTGGGTTCAATAGAATTGAGAGAGAACCTACATGGTTTGCAGAAGATCTCAAACCTACTATGCAGGCTACCAGGTCTGGATAAGCCTCTATACTTTGCTGGTTCTCTCTGCCCTACAAACACATTCTCTTCACAAAGCACAGGCCCTGCTTCTGGTTCCCAGTTAGATGCCCCTTGCAGCTTTTATTTTCAGATCACAGTTTGTAGCATCTCCATACTTCATCAAAGACAGTCCAGCTCACTCTTTCCTAAAGCTAGGTTTTACAGTCGGGTCCAGAAGATGGTTATTCCAACATCCTTCTCAAAAAGTACAATACCACCTAATAAGGGGGAAAAAAAGAAAAGAAAAAAAAAAAAAACAGCTTCGGAGTTAACTGCAGGCTCAGCACTCTTTCCCTTCCACCCCAGCATCTTCTATTAGTTTGATTTTTATGGCAAAACTGGATTGCTGTGGTATTTATTGCAGAGCCACTTTGACCTCTAAGGCAGTCAGAACAGTAGCGTCCTATATACATTATAGTAAAGAGCAGTGTAAAGGCTGAAGCAAAAATAAAATCAACCGACGCTGCCGTCAGATTTTGCTAAGCTTGTAGATAAAGGCAAGGAGTCCCTGCACAGGCTGACCTTGTGATTTCTTTGTGTCCACCTAGACTTTGCAATAACGTTTTCCATATTTAAGCATTCACAATGCTCCAAATAGAATTTTCACATGATGTTATTCATACCTACAATGCACGAGGTTTTGTAGCCCAAGTTAAACTTGGCTTTTCGAATTTTATGGGAAAAATGAATGTAAGATTTGATATTCCCATCAAATATTTTCCATATATGTGTTCATCGTGGCATGTGATTTTTGTTATTATTGTTTGGTTTGTTTTCCCAAGTACCTACTTGATATATAATAAACAGGGGGCTCAAAATTAATAGTGTGCTAACTATAAACTAACTCCAGTAGGTTAGTGGTTTGTTTATAATCACTCTCCAATAAAGGCATTTTGGAAAATAAAAATGGTAATCATAAGCCAGTTTTTGAAGAGAAATCCATCTCCACAAGACTCAATGTCACTGACCGTGAAAGTGTGAAATCCAGAGAAGCTCCCCAGCTTCTGAATGGCTATTTGAACTGAATAATATTTCCATGAATCCTATACACAGTCTTTGGTTCTGGCTGGTCTTGCTGCATGATTTTCATTTGCAAGTTCTTTCCCATAATATTTTAATTTATTTTCGAAAATATTTTTTTTTTTTAAAGAAAAGCACACAGGAGTAAGACTCAACTATCTCAATCCCCTGAATGAAAGAATTAGCTGGCAAAAAAAAAGGAAAAATTTCCCTTCCCTTCCTTCCTGTTCCCAAACATTTCCCTTCCCTTCCTTCCTGTTCCCAAACATTTCCCTTCCCTTTCTTCCTGTTCCCAAACCTCATCCCTCCAGTAGGCAAAGACTGTCCTGTTCACCTCTCTCACAATATTTGCTGTCTGAGTAGCACTGGAGCAGGATCCTTACAAGACAGGTGAGAGGACAAACTGGGGTATTCTCCTTTAGGAAAGGTATCCCTCTGTCTTCTGCACCCATCATCTATGCCAAGTCCTAGAGATACAGCAGCCCAGCTGAATCGCTGCTGTTGATGTCGTCCACTTGGTCTTTGTCTTCTGCCTTCTTCCACTTCTTCATTCAGGATGCAGTTATCTTAGCTCTCTGCAGGTTTCTTTTTTTCATATAAGTTTTCCATCTATGTTAATCTCTAGCGGGCATGGTCAAAATTCCAGAATCTAAAGACAGGTGCCCATGTCAGCTCAGAGCCCCACTGTCCCAGCCACTGGCAGAATGCCTAACTTTACTTCAGAAAAATATGGAGGCAGTAGCAATGACCCCAGAGAGCCATGAACATGAGCAGGCAAGGATGCTAATAGCTGAGGAACCCAAGACCTCCACCTCCTTTTTCTGTCAACACACTCAGCAGCACTAGACCACACCTATTTGACACTTCAAGCATTCCTCTCTCCAAACAAAGGTAACTGGGTCAGTCTGACCTAGCAACTCTCAGTGACTCCCCATGTGTGACCAAAGACTCCCTGAAATGAAGGAAAATAGGTCAATGGAGCCTGGATTGGTTTGGGGTGCATGCATATTAAAGTAAACTGTGTCTTCTTACCCCTACTTACCATTTTATGCCTATGTAAGATTAGAGTTGAATGAGACTGAAATCAGATACATTACGGAAAGAGACAGGTGCTGTGATCAAAAATGTACATAAACCATACCTATCAATCAAAACCAAAAGACCGCCTACATCTCCCTATACTACACTCAACACTAACAACCCAACCAACTCCCTCTGACCCACAAAAGAAAGACCCCAGCAGTAATCAGGGGCTCTAGAATGCTCTAGTTCAACTGAGTAGCATACTGCACCCTTACAGCCTATCTGACCTGTAATTTTGCTGCACTTCTGGATAAAACCCTTGATACTTTGCAGTCTGTGCATACTCTTTTGCATCTTTTGAACAAGAAGCCCATAACCTGGAAACACGAGATCCAGACAGTGACCACCAATGACAGCAGGATTACACAGATTCATGTCAATCCCTGGGGCCTAGTCGGTAAAGCTTACTCGTTATAATCCTCTAATTGTGTATGATTTTATTCTCAGTTGTTGCCATGCTTTGAATGTGGCCCAAGCTCATGTGTTGGAAGATGAACTCTCAGTGGAACAGGGTTGAGAGCTCACCCCTAATGAGCAGTGCTTAGCTCTTGTATGAGTTGAGGCTACTAAAGGGAGCTCTTTGTGGCTCTTCTGCACTGTGAGGAAGGGGTTTGCTCTTCTTTTAGCTGTCTCCCATCCACTTCCTCTATGAGAACACGTTAAGACCTTCCCAGATGCCTGCACCTTTATTGTGGACTTCTCGTTACTGGGGCAACGAACTTTAGTTTTCATTAATTCCCTCTGTGAAACTCATGATAGAAGGCCAAAGTGGAATGTCAATGTCACCTTATACAGCTTCTTTGTTGGTTGTTTTGGTTTGGTTTGGTTTGGTTTGGTTATTTTTTTTTTAATGTTTCCTATTTTTTTTTTTTTACCATTTATCTATTCAACTGGATTTTCCTTTCTTAAATATTTTTGCTATCATAATATTTTGCTTTATACTCCAAAAGTTGAAGTTTTATGGGTCCTTTTACCTATTTCTTAAATTTCATCATTATAATTAACTCTATTTTTTTCATAGTTGTGCTTGTTGTATTTTTGAAACTAATTTTTTCTTCTTATATTATTTTTCTTCCTTTACAACAAACTGTATTTTCAAGGCTCTGACTGTTCTTTCATGACCTGGTATTTTTTTATTATTATATCTGTTTTTCATTTATACATCTCAGTCTCAAACTTTTAACCATCCTCTTTTTTTTAATTCTTTCATACATTCTGTACATTACATACGAATGTCTTGATTTCTGCTCTTGATTTACCTTAGTGATATTAATCTATTTGTAATGTTCTCTGCTTGTCATTAGCATTAGTTACTTGACTCACCTGTCTGTGGATAGAAGCAGTTTGGAGCAGGCCTCCCAGCGGCAGGACTGATTAACATTTACCTGTCCAGTTGCCCCTCCAGCTGTCCCCATGGCTCTCACTATGGAAACCACCTTCCCTTCAGTGTAGAAAACAGCTACCAACTAGGAACTCCAAACACCACACCTTAAAATCCTCCCAAGCCTCAACAATATTTACAGGAATGGTATATATACTTATTTTGTAAAAATAATATTGCTCCTTTAAAAAAAATTACTTATTTTCTAATTATAAATATAATATATTCAGAGAAAATTTGAATAATGCATTTTATAAATCTAAAAATTTTATACTTTTTCATTTGCAAGAAGATAATTGTTTTATATGCTAATGTATTTTCTTTCTCACACATAAATTTTAAATGTACATATATATACATATATATTCATATATATACATATATATGTGTAATTCCTTTAAAATTAGCGTTGTGGGCTGAGTATGTAGCCCATTTGTAAGGTGACTGACCAGCATGCAGGAAACCCTAGATCTGACACCTAGGATTACGTAAACTAGGCATGCCAATTCACACCTGCAATCCTAGCACTTGGGAAGTAGAGGCAGGTGGATAAAAAAACTCCAAAGTCATCTTCAGCTACTCAGCTGAGACCAGCATGACACAGAAACTCTATTTCAAAAATGAAATGAATAAAAAGAGTTAAATCAAATAAAATGGCATAGCCTGCATTTTCAATTATCCACATATGTAGCCATTTTCCTTTACCTTAAAAATCTTTTTAAATTGAAAATAGATGTTTCTCTTGTCCAATATATCCTCACTGCGGTTGCTCCTCCCTCCACTCCTCCCATCCCATCCCACCTCTCTTCTCACCCAGAACCACTTCTCTGTCTTCTCTTCAAAGAAGAAGAAGAAGAAGAAGAAGAAGAAGAAGAAGAAGAAGAAGAAGAAGAAGAAGAAGAAGAAGAAGAAGACCTCCAAGTCATAAAGCTAAACAGAACAAAATAAGATCCAATAAGACTCTCCAAATGTCCACATATTGAGGCTGGACGCAGCAACCCAGCAGGAAGAACAGAGGAACAGCAAGAACAGTTATAAGAGTCAGATACCCACTCTTTCACACACTCAAGAGTTCCATTAAAATATGAAACTAATAATTATAAAATATACACAGAGGACCTGGTACAGACCCATGTAGGACCTGTGCTTGCTGCTTCAGTCTCTGTGAGCCCATGTGATAACCAGCCCTGGTTGGTTGATTCAGTGGGCCATATACTCCTGACGTCCTCCATCTCTGATTCCTGCAACATTTCCTTCCCTCTTCCACAAGGAAGGACCTGAGATTAGATTCTCTCTGTCTCTCTCTGTCTCTGTCTCTCTCTGTCTCTGTCTCTCTCTCTCTCTCTCTCTCTCTCTCTCTCTCTCTCTCTCTCCCCCTTTCCATCTCATTCCCTCCCTCCCTCCCTTTCCATCTCCAGCTCTAGCTCTGCACAATTTCTGGCTGTAGATATGTGCATCTGCTCCCATCTGCTGCCAAAAAATTTTCTCAGATGACAACTGGACAAAGTGCTAGTCTATGAATATAGCAGACTATCATTAGGAACCACTTAATTGATTTTTTTGACAGTTGCTTTTGGTTGTACCCTATGTCTCTGGACTACCCAGACTCTTGTTTCTGACCATCCAGTCAGTGTAGAACACGGAGTTCCTCTTGTGACATGGGTCACAGGTTAAACTAAACATTGGTTGGCCACTCCCACAACTTCTGTACCACCATTTCCCCAACACATTTTGCAGGCAGGGCAGATTGTAGGCTGAGGGTTTTGTGGTTGCCTTGGTTGTCTAGGTTTCTCTTCCCATAGCCTACACAGTGCTTACTCATACCAAAGAGACTATTAGAACACACGGATGATGGTTCTATGGTCAGTAAACAGTGTGGATGTTGTCCTCAGAAAATGTGGCTCTATTGTGAGTTTTCAGACTGATCTGTACTAGCATCAACCTGGGTTGCTTAGAGATCCTTTGGGACACTTTCGGCCAACAACTCAAAGGAATGTAACCCGGTCCCGCTAACGGAAGCCTTGTCTGGCTACAAAAGATGGACAATTCAGACTCTGCTCCCTCCATTATTAGGAGTCCTCACTAGGCTCACCCTCATAAATTACAGGATGTTTCCACTGCAGCAGGTTCTACCCCCCAGCACTCCCCAATTCCATCTGTCTCTCCAGGTGGGAGGAGGGAGAGGAAGCGAGTGAGGGAGAGACAGATAAAAATACTTTTAAAATTTTTCACTTAATTGTATTCTATATGCCACCAGATAGAGGGCCAACTTCAAGCAAGTGTCTATTTGGGATTCATCTGTTTGTCAGAATTTAAATGTGTTTAGGCCGTATATCCAGTAGGTGGGAGAAAGGCTAGATGTACCCTTTACAGCAATGTCACTTATGCATGACACTAGAAGCTGAAACTCAGTAAAGCTAAATTATTGTGTGGACAAGGGAATAATGAACTCAAATGAGGCAAACTCAAAAGCAGGTAACAAGCACACATGGGCCAGGCATGGTGGCAACAGGAGAAGCTATGGAGGGTGGTGAAGAGTCAGAAAATACTGGACTGTTAAAGAAGACAGCCTCTGGGATGAAGAGAATGATTTTCACTCCTGAAACCAGACCCTGTATTCTTATCTTTTCCAATAGATGTATATTTCATATAAGTTGGTTTGGGAAAGTTGAAAGAAACTTTTAAGAAATACTCGCCAAGCCAACACACACACACACACACACACACACACACACACACACACACACGCACATCAAACTGTACTGAAAGTCAAGCCTAGCCTATGGGCTACCAGTCTGGTACTCCCATACTAGCTATCTCATGTTTGGAACCAACTTGAGAATTGGATAGCATGTTACTAATGAATCATAAAATCTGACCAAGGAACATTGTATTTCTGTAATTTTAGTTTCAGCTACTTGTCTCTTTTAACAAGACATGACCAAAGGATGGCTTCCTTTTAGAATAGACTCAAGAATAGATCTATGAACAGGTTACTAGATGAGTGCCCAAAAGGACTGTGGAACCTATGTTACCCATCTTCTGTGAGAGAAAAAAAAGGAAGTTGTTGAGGACAGTTAGGTAAGGGAGGAGATCTCCTTTTCTAGACCTGATGCCCAGCACTGGCTTCTCTGTTAGTGTGATACAGTATTTTGTATCTGGCCCAGGCGAGCAGCAGGAGAATGAGAGATATAGAGAGGTTTCAATTTGTATAATAAAGATGCAACTGCACATCCCCTTACAAGGATTGGGGAGCTCCAGAGGAATTAGCCTTCAGAAGAAACACCCTGAAGCAAAGCTGTCATTCCTACACACCTGCTCCAGTCTTGGCCTGTAGAGCATCATCATGCCACAGAAGTTGCAGCATTTCAGACAACTAAACAGATCATCCAGGTTCTAGCTAAGCCATGAAGTGAAAGGTCACAGAGATGGTCTTCCAGGGCAGGAGGACATCAAATCTTGGCAGCATACCAACCTCAGACCTGACTAAGGACAGAGATGTCAACATTTATTCTTTCAATAGGATTCAGCAATGTTACTGCATGATGGAACCCCTTCAGTAGATGCAGAAGGACAATTGTGAGTAAAGCAAACAGGCTTTCTTGTAACCTGAGAGGGAAGTGGGTATAACAGAGCAGCAAGAGACAACTGTAATGTGACATTATGATTTCACAATAGGGGACATACAAGACACGTGGGAAAATACCTAACCGAAACCAACATGTCTTGGAAGAATAAACCAGAAACCCCATAGATTTGAGGTTCTGTAGGTTCAGGGGGCATGGAATGAAAATTGTTCTATAAAGATACTCAGGCAACAAGAAGAGACAGGTGCCACGGGAGAGCTGAAAGAATCTTGGTATGGCAAAAGAGTCAGATTTAGGGGCTGAAGCAATGAGGCCTAAGACAACCCAGAGGAACCAACCCTTTAGTTGGGGCAGTTGAAGAGATTCACAGCAGTGTGTATGGATTAAGTGCTCAGCTCAGAACCACTGGTTGAGCTGGTCCTGGGAAGAGAACTCCATCCCTGAGAAGCACGAGAGGGGCTGGAGCTTGTCAGGTCCCAAAGCCACTCAGGCATCTCTGGGTCAGAGGAAGTGAGGAATGAGGAAGCACTCAAGTGTGGAGGCAACAGCTTCACTGCACAAACCGGTTATCCAGGACCCACTGCAGAAATACGATGAACTGCCAGCGCTACTGGATGTGAACATAACTCTATTCTCAATATTGGTTCATTGCTAGAACATGCAGGGAAAGATGAAAGCCAGACTAGAAGATATTAGTGATTTCTCCTACAGGGGGGAGTCAGGGATGGTTAAGGGGGTTGATAATCTAAAAGCAACCTTTCTCCCCACTAAGTCATTGGTTGAAATTCTTTAAAAATAATTTCCATAAATATTGAGCAGAGCCTTATATTCTGGAAGGAGACTGTTTTGAAAACCAGCTACAGTTTTTTTTTTAAAGTCTGTGTAAGTAATAAATTAGAAATTCCATTATGCAAAATTATTTGTTCCACTGATGGACCACCAGGAATCAGGTCACTTTTTTTTGTCAGTAAGGGTGAAATAACCACCCAAAAAAAATGCACATACAAGATCAAAAAAAAAAAAATGTCAGGCCTCATTTCTCCATGGTGAGAGAGAAGGCTTTTCAATGTGCTCATTACACATTCATTAATTAGAAGCACATTAGAGGCGGAGAATTAAAGTGAGCTTATCCCAAACACTGTAAGCCCATGAGCATGAACTATTGCTATAGAAATAAAAACATATCTTTGTAAATACCCATTAAGAATTAAGCTCAAATTCTACAAACTCCTAACACCAGGCAGAATGCTTTTATGCAAGCCAAGCAAAACAGTGACATCAGGATTCACCTCTTGTTTAAACAAAAATGACAAAGTGAATTGTGTATGAGAACTGTTCCCTTTTGTATACATGAGCGCAGGCGGCATTTTCCAAGCAGTTTTCTGTGAAGAAATATTTGATGTCATCTTACCCTTACTGTAATGAAGATTTAATGGAACTGTTTAATCTCACGTAAAGAGCATCCTGTCACATCACATTCTCATAATAACTTGGTGAGGAAAGTGCTATTTAAAGCTTACAGAGGTATACAAATTGTCCAACACGCTGAACATGGTCATGCCTAGATTTCATAGATCTAAATACAGTATGACCTTCTGTATACCATGTTGGTATTTTTTTCTTTAGCAAATAAAGATTTTGACCCCAAAGAATAGTTTTCTTTCTTAAAATTATTGATTTCTAATTATTGATTTCTTCATCTTGGTCTCTCTACTTTCTTACACAGTAGGACACAAAAATCTCTTCTTCTGGCTACACATGAATGTCCTAGTTCAGGTAACTGCTCAGTACAGATGCATTAAGTTTTAACAATGTTGGAACTGAGTGTAACAATAAACAGGATAGCTTCCCCACATTCCTTATACCATTGTTAGACAAACGTGAGTATATGTTGCTATTTTGCTATTTATTTGGTGTATAGCTAAAATGTTGACAGGAAAATTAATTCAAGTAGCATAGTTAGTTGTTCCTTCCTAACAGGATTGGAATGAACTGTGCTGAGAAAAGACTCAATTCACTGGTGTCATAAGTAAGGAGTCATCACTATAGATGCCACAAAAAATAAGATTTGTGAGCAAAGAAATGTTGTCAAATTTTAGATAAAATAGGCATTAGAAAAAATTGAAGTGATACTATCTGCCAAAATTCACACAAGAAAAGAGCCATCTAAATAGGCCTGAATTCATTAAAATTGTAGTGAATAATCTAAGCTAGAAATCAGCTTCCTTCGGTATAGTCACCAGTGAAGATTTCCAAATATTTATGGGAAGGGGGAACCAATTTCTCCACAATTACTCTCAAAAGACAAAACCCACAAAAGATCCCTCCTTAGTCCATACTATGAAGTCAGCATTGCCCTAACAGCAAGCCAGAAAAGAAGACTACTATATCTTTTTAGAACTGATATGAAAATCTTCAACAAAATACTAGCAAATTAATGTAAGCAACATATCAAATGAATTACTTATGTGGGACTTATTCCAGGTATATGCTGGTTGTCCATCTTCAGAACTGAATTAATGTGGTTCATCAAATGACTGGTTAAAGATTCAAAATTACATTATACAAAGAGATACAGACAAAATATTTGATGGATTCAAAATTACAATAAAAATTTGTATCATATTAGGAATAAAGAGATTGTTCCTACCTTGATAAATAATATATACAAAAATACTGTAGCTAATTGTATTTTTAATGGTCAGAATTTAGATTTTCCACTCTGATCAAGAGCAAGACAAAAGTACCCATGTCCCTACTCCTAGCATCACACTGGTGGTCCTAGCTGCAAAGAAAAGAATACAAATAAAGAAAGGATGGTAGGGACATACAAATTGAGGAGGAATAAATGGAACTGTTTACATAGGTTGCTTTTGATGGTTATTATCAACTTATTAAGATTTTCCAGAGGCTACATATCTGCAAAAGAGGGAAGTTTTCTAGCATCCTTTCTAAACTGTCTTTGTACTAACTGTGTAATCTTAGCACAACAGTACATCTTCTCATATTAAAGGATTTGAAACAGCAATACTAATAACAAAGCTGAGAAAGCCAAGTACACATGCAGATGAGAACAAATGGAATATTCACACCCTATTACACATGGAAAGTTTACACATTCTTCGGAAAATACATTGAAAGTTTCCAACCAAGTCATACATATGTGTGCAAACATATGAGAAAACATTCTACATTCATATGTAAAAGGCTATAAACATATATACTATGTGCTCAAAAGAAATAATTAAGTTCCAAAAAATGTATACAAATGTTCATGAAAATGCCATACATTATAGTAAAAAGAAAGAAAGATGATAAAAAATATTTATGTATAAATATCACTAATAAAGTATTCCTTGTCTAAGTGTAGTTCACTAAAATTTGTTTTCAGGTCAATAAGAGCTTTTCAACTAAATATCCTTATTTAAACATTCTTATGTGTCAGAAGAAATATGTGCTACTTATTTTCAAGGTAGAACCAGAAGTGATTATTGTTCCCTGCCTTTAAAAATTATTTGTTTGCCAATCACAAAAGAACACACATGGTATGCACTCACTGATAAGTGGATATTCCCAGAAGTTTGGAATACCCAAGATACAATTCACAAACCACATGAAACTCAAGAAGAAGGAAGACCAAAGTGTGGATACTTCGATCCTTCTTAGAAGGGGGAGCAAAATACCCAATGAGAGAGTTACAGAGACAAACTGTGGAGCAGAGACTGAAGGAAAGGCCATCCGGAGATTGCCCCACCTGGGGATCTATCCCATATACAGTCACCAAACCCAGACACTATTGTGGATGCCAACAAGTGCTTGCTGACAGGACCCTGATATAGCTGTCTCCTGAGAGGCTCTACCAGAGCCTGACAAATACAGAGGTGGAGGCTTACAGCCATCCATTGGACTAAACACAGGGTCCCCAATGAAGGAGCTAGAGAAAGGACCCAAGGAACTGAAGGGGTTTGCATCTTCACAGGAGGAACAACAATGTAAAGTAACCAGTACCCCCAGAGCTCCCTGGGACTAAACCACCAACCAAACAATGCACATGGTGAGACTCATGGCTCTAGCTGCGTATATAGCAGAGGATGGCCTTGCCATCAATGGGAAGAGCGGCCCTTGGTCCTGTGAAGGCTCTATGCCCCAGTGTAGGGGAATGCCAGGGCCAGGAAGCAGGAATGGGTGGGTTGGTGAGCAGGGGGGATGGGATAGAGGATAGGTTTTCAGTGGAGGAAATGAGGAAAGGGGATAACATTTGAAATGTAAATAAAGAAAATATCTAATAAATTTTTTTTGTTTGAAAAATTAACTTCACCTAGCTCTTTACTTGCTATTTGTGTCATTTGTCATTTTTATAAACATCATCTAGAGAGGCAGAGGGTGTCAAAAGATATTAAATAATCAAATATATTGAGATTTACTTTTGTAGACTTTTTATACTACCCAAGCCTGTGTTGAAAAGCACCTAAGAATTAAGGACAGACAGACCTGAAACCTTAAACCTGTTTGTATGTTTCAGTGAGGATAGTGGCTTAAGTTATCTAACACTGGGGGTTTGTGATTTACAAATAAAACTTTCCTTAAATTCCAAAGTAAATTTAAGACATTTACCATCTTTCAAATTTTATTTTGTGAAGATCATTACACTTTGGAGTTAATTTCCAAGACCATAAGTCACAATTCTCCAGAAGTATGAATTAATATCACAAAGTCATAGGCAAAGAGCCAGAATGTTGACATGCCCAATCCAGAGTCCTTTTTAAAAGTCACAACATTGAGAGTCTGTGATTTACATTAACCTCTCCACAGTAGATTCAAAGTGTGGCCAGGGCTCATGAGATACACTCACATCATTAATGCTGAGGTCACCATGTGGCCCAATTTGGAAATTCAAATTTATCTCCAGAACATGTAACTCTTCAGCATGAGACTGAAGAGAGATGAGACAAATGGCAATTGGAGGAACCAGACTATAACAGTCTTTTCTCACTTTCCCTTTAAGGCTAAAAAGGAATTTAAATACATGCAAAGGGTATTGATTTCCATAATAAAAACACTTCCAGATACAAACCCAAGGTGCCCAGTCAGATTATGCAATGAGTATGTATACTATCACATTTCACTTTTTATATGTGAGAGCACTATATTGTACTAAATCTGAAACAATATATGCAGATATATGTGATCTTTTTCAATTTCATATCTGTCCAACTTTCTGTGTTATTTTCCTCAAAAGAAATTGAAAAATTAATAAGGGACAACACATAAATTTGCATTTGTTTAGAGAAAATAGCAATATCTAGGAAAATGAAAAGTTCAGTCTAGCCAAGAAAATCATATATATATATATATATATATATATATATATATATATATGTGTGTGTGTGTGTGT
>NC_034599.1:80282312-80317900 GCF_900095145.1 Mus pahari
TTGGTCTTGTAAACTTTATATGACCCAGCACAAGGGAAGGCCTGGGCCAAGTAATGGGAGTGGGTGGGTAGGGGAGCAGGGGCGGGGGGGGGGGGAATAGGGAACTTCCAGGATAGCATTTGAAATGTAAATAAAGAAAATAATAATAATAATAATAAATAATAATAATGATAATAATAAAAAAAGGTGAATAAGAGAGAGAGAGAGAGAGAGAGACAGACAGACAGACAGACAGAGTCAGAGCAAGACAGAGAGACAGAGAGAAAATGAGCCTGGGAAGGCCTTTAATGTTTTACCCACCCGGGGTTCTGTCAAGCTCTCTGCTTCCTCCGTGAGATGTGGTCCCTGCATGTTCCTGATGCTACAGGCAAGCACATCCTCTTCTATTACCATGATTTGTCTACAAAGATCAACCAAAATTGTGAGACACAATAAATCTTCCTGTACTTAATAAACTGTTTACAGATAGCATGATAATCAATGGAGAAGATCTGAAAGACTATGTAATATAATCTTGGAATTAATAATTGAAATAGTTAATAATATGATTAATATTTACATTGGAATTCATAATCAATTAAAACAAGATTGTACAACACAAGGTTAATATACTAAAGTCAATTGCTATCCAGTATACCAACAATTATAAAAAAGTAATTTGACATTAAAAATATAATACCATTTACACTATCATCTCCAAAAACAAACATTTAGGCATAAAGTAACAAATCTATATAGTTTCTATATAATGAGAATCACAAACCTCAGAAGAAAAGAATTGAAAAAGAACTAAATGGAGAAATATCCCATATTCATGGATAGGAAGACTCAATGATCTTGAGATGTCAATTCTTTATTACTTGAATTACAGATTTAATGTAGTCCCAACTCAAATCGCAGCATGTTACATCACAGTTGTTAATATTGTTTGGGTGAATTTTCTTTAAAAAAAACCAACCAAACAAACAAAACAATGTGTCAAAGGCCTGTTCTCCAGGTTAAAACTAATGGGAGGTGGTAAGATTTCAAAGGTGTAGACTCTTGGTCACTGGGTATATATCTGTCTTAGTTTGCTTCCTATTACTGTTATACACACCATGGCCAAAAGCAAACTGGGGAGGCAGGGTCTTATTTGGGCTACACATGAGAATCACAGTCCATCAGGAAGGGAATCCAGGGCATGAATGCAAGACAGGAACCTGGAGGCAGGAACTGAAGCAGCAGAAGCCACGGAGGCATGTTGCTTACTGGCTTACTTCTCAGGCTTATGTTTTCAGCCATCTTTTTTTATACCTCCTAGACCACATGCGCAGGGGGTGGGGCAGTGCCTTCAGTGAGCTGGGCCCACCTGCATAAATCATCAATTAAGAAAATGGCTACAGATTTGCCTTCAAGCAATCTAGTGGAGGCATTTTTTTCATTTGGGGATTCTCTTCCTAAAAACTCTATATTGCATCAAGCTGATAAACAAACAAACAAAACAAAACAAATGAACAGAAAATCAACACAACAATGTCCTTAAACATGGTGGTGTGAATCCAATTTCCAAGGGTCTCTCTGCTTCCTGGTACAAGATGGAGCAGTTTGTCCATCATGTGCTCCTCCCCTATTTTATGCTGCTCTTCCTTGCCCCCATGGTGCTCTTGCTAGATGACCAAATCAGTAGAATACCTCCTGGTCATGAATCTCCAAAATTATATGATAAAATATTTTCTTTTTCATAAGTTAATTGAGTCCATTATTTCTTTATAATAATGCAAAAATAACTACTACAGTTACTGACAAATTAATTCTAAAGATTATATGGATGTGCAAACTATTCCAGAAATGCCTACACAACATTAAAGAGAAGATCAGAAATCTATCAAAGACTGGCATCATTCAGCTTCAAAACCAGCTACAATGCAGAGTGGTCCTGACAGCGTGTTTATTGGTAAAACACATATATGTGGGAAGAGCCTGGAAGTAGACCCACACTAATAGAAGCAGATGAACCATGAACAAATAGTAATTCACACAGATCTATTCAACATGTTGTTCCGAAATCACCAGGTGATCACATGCAAGAATAAAGATGACTAAGCCTAGACATTTGTATTAATTCAAGGTTGACCATAAACTTAAGTAAAAACAAAAAGCTATAAAGCTCCCAGAATATAACATTGAAGAAAATCATGCATTTAATGTTGGCTTTTGTTCTATTTATTTGTTTACTTATTTATCTATTCGTGTTCGTATCTTAGGTTAGGGGGTCTTGGATACTCTGCAGTGCAGATGTGGAGGTCAGATCTCAGGTTGTCAGTTTTGTTAGAAAGCATCTTTTCCCCTGAGTCGTCTCACTGCCAACATCCATCTTTGTGGTTTAGATAATACACCAAAGATAAAATTCATGAAAAATTTTTAAAAAATGATGAACTGGACTTAAATATAACTTAAATTTTCTTCTCTGCAAAAGACTTTGTCAAAAGGATGAGATGGCAGGTCATAGTCTGTGAGAAATTTGTTATGAATGACATCTGATAGGACAGTTATTCAAAATGCACCAAAAGCTCTTAAAATTTAAATTAGTAAAATAAGCAGCCAAATTTTAAAACAGCAAAAAAAAAAAAAAATCTAAACAGATAGTTCATTAGAGAAGATCAGTGACAGTCAAGCATATAACAATGTTCAACACCAAACATGATGAGGAACTTGCAAATTCAAAAAACACTATAATATCACACACATCTGTTGGGATATCCAAAATCTAAAACACAGACACCACCAAGTGCTGAGGAGCTCTAATTAATTATAAGTGGGACGCAAAATGGAGTAGCCATTTTAAAAGAAGTTTGGCAATTCAGTCTTCACAATTGAATTCCCTTGCTACCCAGTTTGTGGGTAAATTTATGTCCATACCTGCATACAGTTATTTTTAGCAGATCTATTTGCATTTTTCCCAATCCTTAAATCAACCAAGATACCCTTCAACAGTGAATGAATAAGTAAATTATGGTAGATTCAGATGACAGATTAATATTGCATACTAAAAAGAAAGTGGGCTATCGAGCCATAGAGAAACATGGAGGAAACTGGTATATCACTGCTACATGGATAGAGCCAAATGGAAAGGATAAGGAATCGTATGATTCTAACAGCATATAGTCCTCGATTTGTGATGCTTTTGCTCATGCTGTTATTTTTTTCCTTAACACAGTGCAAAAGGGATATGCATTCAACAGGACCTTTATATGATCTTTTCCCAGTCTGGTGCTTTGCACCACAATATTCCTCAGTAATGTCCACCTTTTGGCAAGTCTAAATGTTCTGAGCACACTAAGAATAGGTGTATATAAATAGATTAGACAATATTAAATCCATTTTCAACTTATGGGTTGTCAATTTACAGTGTGTTTATCAGGATGGCCTTTTAGTATAAGTTAGAAAGTGTCTTAGTTATGGTTTCATTGCTGTGAAGAGATACCATGACCTTGACAACTCTTATAAAGGACAACATTTAATTGGGGCTGACTTCAAAGGTTCAAAGGTTCAGTCCATTGTAATAACACCAAGAAAGATGTCCAGGCAGGTAGACATGAAATTGTAGGAGCTGAGAACTCTACATCTTGCTCTGAAGGCAAACAGAAGTCTGACTCCCACATGGTTAGGAGGAGGGTCTCATTACCCATCCTCACAATGACACATTTCCTCCAACAAGGGCACACTTCCTCCAACAAAGCCACACCTCCTCATCATGCCACTCCCTGGGCCAAGCATATTCAAACCACCACAGAGAACATCTGTATTAAAGAGGTGAAACAGTGAAAAAGTTTAGACGGAAGGAGAGATTTTTTTTTAAGCAGAGCATTGCAGTTTTAGCTCAGTGAAGCTACTTTGCACGATTCTGTAATCATCCATAAAATCCACAAAACACCTGCAATCAAGAGTGAATTTTAATATCAACTATGGACTTTGAGTGATAATGGTGTGTAGGTTCATCAAGTGCACCATTTCTTGCTGGATATGGATGGTTGGGGATACAATACTTGACAGAGAAGTACATGAGAATTCTCAATCCTCTAGGGATGTAGTTATCCTCTCAACTGAAACATTCTGTTCTGAGGATTATAAAACCCAAGAAAATAAGAAAGTTTAAAAACTCAAGAGTTCTACACTCCTGCCAAAGATTCTAAAGGCTCTGGAAGAGGTGCCTAAAAGCTGGGCAGACCTTAATGTATGCAGCTTCTATAAAGAGCCACCCATGCTGAAACGGGCCCTTCAGTAATGTGTCTGCCCTTCAGCCATTTGTGTTATAATAAGTAACTCCTAACTCATGTTCCTGAAAGCAATCCAACAAACCCACTGCACTGGGGGTGGAATCATTTCTTTGGTCTTCCCTCAAACATTCCTCCCATAGATAATATACAATGTGTTAGAGACACTTGGAAGAGAGAGTCCCCAGGGGTGAAAAAGTCATTTAACAACAACACTCATTTTTTTTTTCTAAAACTACTTAATAGAAACAAAGTTGCACCCCTTCTCCACACACCTGATCACCATCCCCATTCCCTTCCTCAACTCCTCCCTGACCCAGTTTCCTCTCTCCATCCAGAGAGGGCTGGGAATGAGAATAGAAATCAGTTGGGTGGGGAGAGTTGGGGAACATCTCTGGTGACTAGCTGGAGGCCTGGGATGGGAGAGGTTACAGGAATTCTATGGGGGGGGGGGGTAAACCTAGATGAGATTCCTATCATAGGGGGATATAGGGACTGAAGTGGCCACCTCCTGTAGCTAGGCAGGATTTCCAGAGGAGGGAGAGGGGCATCAATCCACCAACAAAACCTTCAATCCAAAATTTGTCTTGCCTACAAGATATGCAGGGATAAAGACAGAGCAGAGACTGAGAGAACAACCAACCAATGACTGCCCAAATTTGAGACCCATCCCATGTGGGACAGTCAACCTCTAGCACTATTAATGATATTCTGCTATGTTTGCAGATAGGAACATAGCATAACTGTCTCCCAAGAGGCTTCATCCAGCAGCAGATGGAAGCAGGTGCAGAGACCCACAGACAAACAGGAGGAGTACTCGGAGTCTTGTGGAAGAGTGGAGGCTAGAAATGAGTAAGTTGGAGGGGTCAAACATACCACAAGAAGACCTGCAGAGTCAACTAACCTGGTACCATGGGGGATTATAGAGCCTGGGCCACCTACCAGGAGCATGCCGGTACTGGACCTAGACCCCCTACACATTTGTAGCATATGTACAGCTTAGTCTTCATGTGGGTCTGCTAACAAGTGGAGGGGGGGGGCTGTCTCGGTCTTTGTTCCCTGCCATTGGGTCCCTTTCCCATTTCCCTAGACTACCTGGTTGCACCTCAATGGGAGAGGATGTGCCTAGTCCTGCTAGGACTACATGTCCCAGGATGGGTAGTACTCAAAGAAGGGTTCCTCTTCTCTAAGAAGGGGAGGGGCAGGAGGGAAAGGGATTTATAAGGGTAGATCTGGGGAAAATAAGGAGAGAGGAGGGCTGTTCTCAGGATGTAAAGTGAATAAAAATAAAACAAAATTGCCAGACAGGTGGAGGAGAGGATGGATAGGCAATGAAACTCAAGGTACAGCCACAAATTCAGCTTCTAATACATCTGCTACCATCTTCTAGAGAGAGGGAGGAGCTATCAAGGGCATTCATGGGAAATGCCTAAATTATGGTAACTGGAAAAGAAACTTCTCTGGTCAAAGTGATCTAGAGGTTGGGAACCAGGAACCTAACAAGCACAGACAGCAGAGCTGGGACCTTGGTAAGTGGTTGTCTGGGTTTCTGTTCTCTTGTCCTGGTAAGAATTAGGAGGATCATGTGAGTCAGATGATAGGATCATATTCACTAATACAGAACTCAGTTTTCATGAAAAGTTGATGCCACAAACAGGCACATCGTAGAGATGAGTGAAATGACCCCAGCCTGTCCTAAACAGGTCGCTAATGTCCAAACTCAAGGAAAGGACGTAGAAAGAAAAAATAATTACTGCTTCTAACAAGTAATTTTAGGAACGCTAGGACAAGGACCCCAGAATTTCTTATTGGTGCCAAAGGAAGAAAGTGGGGGGTGTCCTCCAAAATAAGGACAAGTTAAAGCAAGTACTATTTGATTAGGAAGTGGTAAGGTGGGTTTACACACAATGCATGTTAGTGTCCAAGTAGAAACATCCAGTGGTTAATTTAAAATTTGTGAGAGACGGTCAGAAGAGGGATAGAGGCCAGAGATATAGAGCCAAAAGCTGTCAGCTTCAAGCTGATTGGTGAAAACATAGGAACCGATAAGATCAGAAGCAGGGGGTGGGGGTGGGGGTGGGGGGAAATCACAGTACTGCAACATCCGAATCTTTGAGATGCTCAAGACTATGGTGATGTATGACCAGTATGGTGATGTGTGGAAGTCACTGCACTTCCATCCCTGTAAACCCTTTATGCCCTCTTCCTCCTACTTAAACACAAGGTAATTAATCAAAGGAGACAAAAACTCCTAAAGATTTGTTCCTCATTGCCCTAATCCTGTCTCCTCTGGGCCCCTCTCCAAAGTTTTCATTAAGTAGCTGAACTGTATTTGAAGCTTTAACCAGCTGTCCCTTCCAGTCAAGACCTGCCAAGGAGTGTCTTCAAGTATGTGGCATCTAGAAGCCAGACACTTAAAGCAATGATGAAAGTGAATTTGTGGGCATGACAGCTCGTCATAACGGCTAAGGGCTAGAGGGATGGGCAGGTCAATGGTTTGGGTTTCTATTTAATTCTTGCAATGCTGCCCTCATTAGCTCCCAGGCACACACCATTGTGAGAGTTTAATCCTTCCCTAGCCATTGTCAGAGTCAACGGTAGTCCTGTCCTCTCTCTGGTCCAATTGTGTCTTCAGTTCTGTGCCACGGCTGCCTTTGTCTATAGGATCCTTTGCATTTCTAGGACAATGAGTGTCCAAGCTTTGACCGCCAAGAGAGAAGTTTGCATTTTCTTTCACTGTTCTTGATGCTCATAAGTTTACTAATGTATAGTCAGGCCTGCGGTTAAGAAGTCCTTTGGGGTTTCGGTTGGTTTGAGGTTTTTAGTCTTAGGCCTAAGCAAAAGTGGAAAGCAAGCCATTTTACCCACGTGTTCTATTCTCTGGTAGCAGGGTCACGTCTCTTATCAAATGTCATGGAGACATCTGCCCTACACCTCCTGAGATGGGAAGGCCTGGAAAAGGAATATTTAGAGAGAATAGAATCAAGCCACCTTTCCCTTGCACCAGGTATGAGATCCAAATGGGTGCCTTAATTCGATGCAGGTCCTCAAATGTGCACTTGGGAAACCCAAGTGTACACACACAGTAATGAACGCTCACTCCCTGTGCACGCCAGAAGCACCCATGTCCCTCTCAATTAAAACAATTCTAAAAGAAGGCTAAGAACCATGATGTGAAATGGGACCTTTGTTTTAAGCGACTCAGACCTGGATCCCTTCCTGGGTTTTCAAACATGGACTCATTATTTAAGAACATCCAAAAAGCTCTCGTGAGTCCGATGGTGCCAGGCATTTTACAAAGCTAATTAAATGGACATAATACCTAAGCTCTGGGCACTTAGCATCTAGAAAAGGCAGCAACTTAAGTGCTGTAGAGTAACACACTCAAAACAAAAGGAACTGGACGAATGGCACACAGCTACACAGATATGCCACAAGAGTAAATGTTTCCATTATCAACTGGTACCAAGTGGACCATCCATCTTGCCTTGAGATCTCATCTTGACTGAATGTTTCTGTTATGTTGTGCTATATCTGTTGTTCCTTTGTTTCTTGGAAGAAAGCTTAGCAAGACTAGGTAACATTGCTCCCTTCAGTTCTGCAGAGAGAGCTCCTCAGAAGGCAGCAGGCATCTTGACAGAAGGCCCGTGACCATCACTCCCTTTCCTCAGACCCCCGACATAAGTCTTTCCTTGTTCATATTGATTTCGTCCTGAGGAGTCCAACTTGAGAGCCATTTCTTTTCCATATTTCCTTCCCAAGGTTATCTGCCTGTCTTCTGAGCACAGACCCCAGGTTTCTCTGTCCCATCTAAATAAGGAACATACTTAAGACAGGCAAAAGGGGCATACTAATGACAGTTAATGAAGGAACTGTCATACCCAGAGTTACCACATCACAGAAGGAGTGCTAAGGTCCACAGAAAACCTAGAATTTTATTATTTTTGAATAATTCAGCAAAGAAAATTAGGAAGAAAATGCACTGTCAACTCTTTGATTTTATTTTACTTTTTAGATGTATATTTCTCTTTTTTATGAGTGTGAGTGTTTTGTTTACATGTTTGTCTATATACCACATGTCTGTCTACTATCCATAGAGGTTAAAAACAGGGTGTTGGATTCCCTGGAACTGGATTCAGGGACAGTGGGAGCCACCATGTGGGTGCTGGGAATTGAATATGAATCCTCAGCAAGAACAAGAAGAGCTTTTATCTGCTGAGTCACCTCTCCAGCTCCTCAGTGTCAACATTTTAAAGAAGAGAGTCGAGTTCTTGTGACTGCTTTGTCAAGTTCTTTGTAGGAAAGCAAACTGCATGTTCTATTAACAGTGGCCAGGCTCAGTGTGAAGGTACTGGTGAAGCTGTCTAACAGAAAGGGACCTCTTAAATCATGGGTGGGTAAGCCTGTGGAGTCAGCCGAAGACCCCAGATATCTCAGGCAGCCTTGGAAGCCATCAGTTTGGTCTGCCATGGCTGACTCCAGTATGTCCAGTCTGTGTGCTCACTTCAGATCCAGCACTGCCTTGCATGTGTGCCCGTGTGACGAATGAGCATCTTTAGTGAGGTGGAGCACTCCACAGTAAGACTCCTCTGGTCCTGTCCTTTGAATCATACCTCTGACTCAGAGCTGCTTGGGAGTAGAAAAGCAAATCCATGCTCTTTCTAAGAGTCATACCACTCACCCTCTGGATTCGACAAACTTTCCCCATCCTCCCCTTGAAGCTGCTCAAAGGCACAGTCCGATCTACTCTGCTGACCGCTGACGTATCTTGGATATCTTTTCAGTGGATTTAGGTTTCTAAAAACCCATAAGGTATGTTTCTTGTCAGAAACTTTGGCTTTTGGCCCAGAAATAAAAACCACTCTTGGGATAAGTAGGCCAAATGATCTGAACTTTTGCTTAAAATGAAGAAAGAGAAAAATACAAGAAGAATTGTAATACCATGAGAGGTGGACCACAGGCATAAGCGAGGTCAGGGGGTGAGAGTAACTCTGCCCGAGGCAAAGGTGAGACCCACAGATAGGTTGAGTGGTTTAAGATAAATCTTCAGATCTATAAAATGTATCCCTTATTTGACCATCCAAAAATATATAATTTTCTTTAATTGGGAAATATCTATATGAGTCTTTTCTTCATCCTACCTAGTTTATCAGCTGTACTCTAGATAATCCAAAAATGTAGCAAAAAGAATCAAATCACAGATTTTAACTAGGTGGTACTTTTCTAATGGTGACAATAAAAACAGTGACAATTAAAATAAAAATACAGAATGGTATGAAACACCTTCTACCATTAGAATTTATATTATATATATTCATGTATATACATATTAACATATGTGTGTATGAATATTTTTTTCTTTAGGTTTGCCTGGGGGAGTTGTGGAGATCTAGTTCATCCAGTTTTTCCTACCAGCCTTACTTACCATGCCTAATTGTAACATGCATAGAGAGTGACGTGAGTTTGAGTGATTGAGTGAAATCAGACTCACTGAACATCCTAGGCCCAGTAATTAATACCTTGTCAAATAAGAAGACAGTGGTGCACTCAAGAGGAACAGCCTAGGAGTAATTATATAGTGGCCAGGTTAGGGTTTAGTAAGTGACACTGACTTATTGGTCCTCAGCTTCTGACATTGCCTGTCAAGATCAATTTATAATGGAAATGATTCATCTACCCTTCTCATTCTAAGATCAAGTGTGTGTCCTCTGCTCCTGGAGTCTAACTTTCCTTGGCAGACTGATGGAGTCGAAGCCTAATTAACATGATGATAAATCACATGGCAGCCATCGCCTATTACCTGAGCCTCAGATAACCTATCCATGATTAAGGCTGTCTTGTGCCGAGTTCCTGTCCTTATAGGGGGTCAACCAATACAAGAACTGTACTGAAGTAAATTATAGTGTTTCTTTAGGGGAAAAAATTAAAAATAAAGACAAAAACAAATTCTGTGTCTTTTATAAGACAAAACCTAGAAAAGAATGAGAAGAGGGAGAAGAAAAGATATGTACTGAAAATTAGATACAACTTGACCCTTTCTCTCTCAGAACTGAATGTATTCTCCATGTGTGCATATGAGTCAGTCAAGAAGTACTCTAGATAGAAGATGATGACTGGCTTCTCTCGGACTGCCCAGAAAAAAAAGATTATTCCAAAGCATGTAAGGAGGGTAGAGAGACCCCATGCCAGTGACAGAAAAGAAGTTGAAGTTTTAGTAAATGCTGCAAAAGTTTGAAATGAAAAGGTTTTGTAACTTACCTTCATTTTGGTGTTCCATTGTGTCCAAGGTGGCAGACATAAGGGCAGGAGTTTAACCCAGGCACACTTGAAACAAATGATTTAGAATAGGCCAGTCTGTGGGCATACCTCTGAGAGATTGTCTTTATTGAGTGTCTTCATTTAGTCTCAGTTTTCTGATATAAAAAGTTGAGAATTAAACAGCATAATGAATAAGAAGTTTTCAGTAAAGCCTCTGACATGGGGGCGTTTGGTCAGAGAGAATGGGCGATCTAGAGAGACATCAAACAGCGGCCAAAAGCTACAGCCTGAGACCAAAGCAGAAAGAAAAATAGCTCATTACGTTTTCTTGTACCAAAGACGTTTATATGTTTTATAATGTTAGGGCTGATTTTATTTTTTCAAAATTTAATTACCCATTTGAAGCCTTTATAAATTCCATTAGCAAGATGTTTATATCTGCAAAGTAAAGTCATATTTTATATCTTTGTGTCTAAAATGTTATTTGTGACTCATTTTGCTGAACTTTCTATGGAATACAATGATTTTTTATTAAGAACAAACAGCCAGTGGGTACATAAACAACATTTCAGTTATATAAAACAGCTCGGCATTCATAGGCAAGATGAGATATGTTAATTATGGCCAAGTAGTATCCAGTTAGCCCATCCTTACCCAGAACAAAATGCAGGAATAGTGGTACCACAGCTCAGGTTTCTGTGTGCATCTTTGAGATGGCAACTGGACTCAGTCAGTATTTCAACAATCTTCTGAAGCTGGAAGAGTAATTTCAATGGCTCTGGTATGACTGTGGTATCGAAATATTTGTGTGGGCTAAAGAATGGGGTGATGGCCGGTGTTGCTTGTGAACTGGACAGGTATGGAATCCCTTAGGAGCCAAGCCTCCAGGCACACCTGCGACAGATTCTTTAGATTCGGCCAGCCTCTGGGCATGCATGTGAGAGATTGTCTTGACTGGGTAGCACCGTTCTCTAGGCTTGAGTCCTGTATTGCATAAAGTGGAAATTCTAGCTGCATGTGAGCATTGTTGTTCTCTCCTTCCTGTCTGAAGACTCACCTCATACTCTGACCTCCAGGTCTTCCCAGCCTTGGACCTCTGTGCCCTTGAATTATGAGCCTAAATAAACCCTTTCTCCCCTAAAGTGCTTTTGTCAGGATGTAATTACCCTAGCAACAGGAAGAGAAACTAAGACAGATGGGGTGTAGATATTAGAATTAAAGAACCCATACCAGCTTTAGACACTGAAGACAGTGAAAGCAGGAAACCTTATCCCCCTGCCTTCATGTTGTTCCAAACACTTTGAAATCTGGGATAGGGAAAACAGTGGGTAGAATAGAAGAACAGCCTTTCCCTCTGCATAAATCATATCTAAAAAAAAAACAAAAAACAAAAAAAAAAAAACAAAAAAAAACTACCCTGTCCATAACCCATCATGGTCTCCATGTCTTCAATGGCCTGGACATTCAAGGTCAACATGATGGCAAGAGAAAAGCAGGAACACAGAAGAGTACTCTGAGACTAGACTTGCACCAAGAGTCATGATCCGAGGATGGAACATTCGGAAGGAGAAACACAGAGTTCCACTAGTTTAATATTTACAGTGGGAATCTGGCAAACTAAAAGCTAATGGTAAGTCCAGTGTCAGGGCGTGTTTCTTTAAGCAAAATGGAAGGAAATAATCCATGATGAATAGCTTGTCATATAATCAGACAGGATCTTGTCCTTTGGGCTATACCATAAATCACAATATAAGGGTCTTAGTATATATATATATATATACCTGGAGGTCACACCCAGCAGGTCTTTCAGTTGTAGAATTTTGGCCTTAGCTAGGCAAACTAGGTCCATTTGCTAACTAACTTACCCCATTGTGAGAACAGACATTAGCCTATGGTACAAAATCCAGTGCCAGAGTGAGTGTTCAACCTTGTCTCCTTACTGTTGGAGCCTGGCAGACAGCCTCCCTTCATCCTGCATGCATTTCTCTCTCCCTGTCTCTCTTTCTCTCTCTGATGAAATAGTTATAAAGTTACCACTTAAACTCTTGTTAACTGTACACTGTAATACTGTTATATTCAAGTGCATGTCTGTGCAGCCAACATCCAGAACTCTTCATGTTGCTAAACTGGACCTCTTGACCTTTCCAGGTCAGCCCTCACTTTGTCTCCCCTGGCAACCAACCTTCTAGAATTTGGCTGCTGTAAGCTATTCATTGTGTCGATGGAGCAGGTTTGTGCTGCTTAGCACAATATACTCAAGATTTATCTGTAAGACATGTACCAGAATTTTCTTCTATATTAATGCTGAAAAGGTATTCCAACAGATGCACTGATCGTGTTTTGTTCATCTATTCATGGACACTTCTCTCCTTTGTCTCTTGTAGATTAGATTCTGTGGACATGGTATGCAACTATCTCTCTGTGACCCTGATTCCAATTCTTGTGGCTAATTATGCACAATGTTTCTGTGTGTCCATATGTTTACCAACATGTGGGCATATTTGGAGGCTGGAGGACAACATCTGGTGTCATCTCTCATGTACCATCACCTCTTTTAGAAACAAGGAACTCAGCAAGAAAACTATGTTGACTGGCCAGTACTTCCCATGGTTCCAGATGTCTCTGCCTCCCCAGTGATAGATAGCAAGTCCAACTTTCTTCATCATGTAGGGGATGGGGTAGGGTGGGGGACTCAGGTACTTATGCTTGCAAGGCAAGTACTTTACAGATTGAATCATCTCACCATCCCTCTAGTTCTACTTCAATGTCTTGGGGCACTGTGATGCCATTTTCTACAGTCTACCACGTTTCTTCCCCTGGCCCTGGAACAGCCACACTTCAACCTAACTCCACTCTTTCTGCACAATTCCAAACCTATCCAAACTCATTCCCTGTTCCAATCCACTGAGCACCCTAAGGCTATATTATTTTTTTAATTGCAATCCTGATATAATTTCTTTGCTTAAAGGAAAAAGAAGAAAAGAAGAGAGAGCTCTTGGGTGATTGCTAAGCTGTCCACTGAAGCACTGTCTCTCAAGGGCAGGCCAAAAGGACTTCCCTCTATGCTCCAACAAGGCATTGCTCCAACTTCACATTGCCTGTGTCTTCTGCTATGGCCTCTGCTTTCCTGTCTGTTGTAATTCCACCTACTGAAATACCCTCAGTGTCCCTGCTCAGAACTGATCTCACATGGAATGTTCACTAAGGAGCCAAATGGCCCTTCCAATGGTACCTATTATCCCACGATTCACATCTCTAGTTCTCCTGCACCCAAGAAAACTGTCCTTAGACACATTCGTCATATTCCTCAGAGAGTTGTGGTAGCAGTATTATTCCTAATTATATTTAAAAAGCCCAAGAACAGATGTCCATTTTAATTGTTGTCAAAATTCCAGCATTCTGTACTTCTGTGCATATGAAAAATGAAAAATTCTGTTGTTAAATGTTGAAGGCTTCATATTTTCCTAGCTATGATGAGTGTCATTTATCTATTTTAAAACTCAAAACCCTTAGAATTGAATTGGGTTCATAAATAATCTCTTTGTAAATGTCCTGGGAGTTCTTTATTGAGGAGTCTAAATTATTGAGTTTGACTGTAGTTATTGATCATTTCAAAGAGATAATATGAAATGCCTGTTCCCCTTAGGCTAGTATAGAATTTGTTGCCCCAGTATTTTATATTGGACCTCTTTCCTTTAATTATAATTACTGACTTCCAAGTGCTCTATGCTAACACATGAACCCTGATTATCTCACAATGTGGGCAGCTCCCAGAAATAGATTCAAGGAATAGTCTTCATTAGAGTGTCAGGTACCAGTGAGAAGTTTATAACTTACCTATTTTTTTTAATTGCTTTGTTTTATTTCCTCCTATATTGGACAGAATAAGAGTAAAAGAATTGCTACTTTTGCTGAAGAGAAACAACATAAAAACAAGTTAAAATAGGAGAGAACTCTGCCTGCATGGTGTAATTTAAAGTAAAATTATAACACATAATAAAACTCAAAATGAGTTGCAGCTGTGGTTTGAAAACCTTAACTATATCATTGAAAAGAAAATTGACTAATAAACAAACTCCCCCACACTAGCAAATCCATGTACATATGCAAATAAAATTAATTCATGCTGTAAAAGGCTAAAAAGAAAACCATGAAGAAAGTACGAAGCTCCCATTTTTCCAGGATGGCTACAGGGAAGAGGCAGAGGGAGGCCATGCCCTGATCAGCTGGGAAGAGCAAAAGAAGATAAAGTCAGGAAGCTGCAGTCTCAGAAGGCAGGTGGGCTCCAAACCAAGGAGTAGAAACAAAATGAACAGCACCGAGGCCCAGAGAGTGGACAGGAAGACAGACTGAAGCAGGGAGTTCAGAAGGGACAATAAAGAAACGGATGCAGGCATGGGAATTGAAGCATTCAGCACTACCCCGCATATCTAACACTGTGTTTTGATGAGTCTAGAAGCAACGTTGTAAAGCATTCAAACTAGCTGTACACACATGGCTTCTACTTCCAATCTGATTTAAAATTCTTGACTTCATAATCTAAATATGACACTCGCACATAATAAAAATACCAAGGACTTGAATATCTTAAAGCACTTAGCATGTATGAAAGAAATTATGAAATTAAGGGCTGTAGAGATTAATAAAGAGTACATGTTGCTCTTGTAAAAGACCAGAGTTTTGTTCCCAGTACCAGCTCAGGCCACTCACAGCCTCATTTAATGCCAGCTCCAGGGAATCAGGCACATTAGAAATCTGAACTCATACGTACACATATCCACGTAGGCACACACATATACACATCATGCTAAAATAAAAACTAAAAAACTGTGATCTACAGTTACTGATTGTTCTATGAGCTGTAACCAGGATCCTTATATATTCTAATGCCTGGGCAAGTCCCAATTAACACCCTTGGGACCAACATAGTTCTCGCTTACACTTTCAAAACTTCCCAGACTTAGAAGGGAATTTTTATTACAAGTCTTTGTAGCACAATCTGAAAACAGTTGATTTTTTTCCACCTTTATCAACTTGTTTACTGGCCATTATTCTTATCATAAAAAGAATATTATATGTGCAACTTAGCTTTACAAATAGCTCTGGATTCCATCTAAACACATTTCAGTGACTAATTTTGACATTAGAAAATTTGTATCTAGAGACTTTTTAAATTCAATGATTGTGTGTAGCTGAGAAATTATTTCTAGAATCAATGTTCAAGCATGAATATGTAGCCAAAATGTTACTATCATCAGCCCTCTGGAATATCATTATAGTAAATCATTATAAATGTCAGTCATACTATCAACTGTGGGATGTGTGTGTGTGTGTGTGTGTGTGTGTGTGTGTGTACTTTGATGCTCTTAGAAATAAAAGATAATTTATATAATTGTCTTTTGTGACAATGACATTATTGCTAGATTTGACTAAAAGGAGCCATTTTTGTTTTCTTCTTAAAATGTTTACAATCCCCTTTAAACTGTTTTACTTAGAGCTATTGTTGGCATAGTTATGTAGTTTGGAGGAACAGGACAGAGTCACCCGTCTAGATCAATCATGCAGTAGCCACCCTGTGAGTTGGCTCATGTTCCTCCCATCCCTTGCTCCCTACTTCATGAATTGCATTTCTTGGAGTAAACTTCCACTAGGATGATAGGCACTTGGAAACTAAAAGCGAGAAGAGTTCCAAGTTATCCTTAACTGTGTAACAAGTTCAAGGCCAGCCTGGGTTATAAAGACCTTGTTTCAAACAAACCAAGGACAAGCAGACAAAATGCAAAACTCACATAAAGACAGTGAATTACGCTTCAATGTTTTATAGCTTATTTTTAATTAAAAACGTGTAAAGATTCATGTAAACCCATAGACCTGGTCTGCTCTCAGCCTTGGTTAGAGAAGCTTCATTTTGCAGTGAACAGCAATGAGTGGAAAGATGCAGAACTGGTCAAAATAATGAGAATAAGAAACTGAGTACTTAATCCCAAATGTGATATTGAATCAAGTCTACACACCAAGGTTTAGGAAACAGAGCCAGAGGATAGGAAGGTGAGCTGAAAAGAACTGTCCTTTGAACATGGCAATGAACCTGAACATTGCACATATGAACCCAGTAACAGTTGTAATTACCTGCACAAAACCTGCATAAGACCAAGCCAGCCAAAATTCTGGCATGGATGAAAAGTCTGATTGCCAGCTCCCACTCTTTACTGAGGAATTATTGGTAATTGATAGCTGATGGGGAAGACAGAATTCTTTATTGAGGATATGGCCCCTGGTAGATTTCCCATGCTTCATGTTTCAATGTGTGGTTCACATCCATTATGTATGGGTATCACTATTTGGACTTAGTAGATTACAAAATAGAAGAGGAGGAACAGGAGGAGGAGGGGGAGGAAGAACATGAAGGAAAGAAGAGTTGAAAAGAGGAAGGGAGGAAAAAGAAAGGGGGATGTCTTGGGGGTATGAGGAAGAATGGGAATGTATACAATTATTTTCCAACATATACATATACACATATGAAATTATCAAAACCCATTTCTTAAAGATATTCATCTGAGGGAAGAAATGAAGTATAAAGAATACAGATTTGAGTGGGGAGTGGGGATTCCATTTCATGGTGTCAGAAGGCTTTTGTAATCTCTATGTCTAAGGAAACAACAAAAATTTCGTAAAAATCTCAAATTTACAATTCAAATAAGGAAAAAATCTATAAATTAAAAATAGCTAGAATGCTTTTAGTTTTAGGATGAGATGCCAAGGACGAAGACATTGAAAGAACAAACCACACTGAGCTTGAGACTCTCAGTTTTTAAACTGAATCCCTACAATGCTAGCGCATGAGAACACAATGTTCCCTTACGTGAACGTCAGCTCTAACTCTCAGCAGACTTTAGAAGAGACTGGTTAATGTGATGGTGTTGCTGAATGTTAAGTGGTCAGGTTTTAGAACAAAAGAGGAAGGGAACTCAAAGGCATGAAAGGCTGTGGTTCACACTGTGGTTGGAATCAATACTAAAAGAGCCCATTAATACCCCCACAGCATATTAGCTAGAATCCACACAACCACCTCAGCAGGAGGGAAGCTGCATATTCATAAAAAAAAATATGGCCGAGAAGGCCCCCAAGTTCTGAAAACAAGCCTTGGTAAAAGCTATCACAAATCATCCCTCTGATTTATAAGACTGGTGTGGGAGTCCGTTTCTGTGCATCTAACACCTGAGTCAGGAGACACACTGGTAGCTTTAAATTTTACTTTATGCTATAATTGCAACATAAAAATAAATCTGCCAGACTGGTTTCAGCAGAGATCTCGTAATTGGAATGGTGCCGGGAAAAGAGTATTTTTATATATTTTGAATGGATGTGCACATTCCTCGTTTCCATTAGCATCACCATGCCCCCTCCCCAAATCTACAACATATAAATGTTTAAAGTGCTATATACATTTTTTTTTTCATCAGAACACCTGCAGTTTCCTAGAATGAGAAGACTGCCCCAGGTTTGAACGGAACATTTCTCCTGGCTGGCCACACAATGCCCACTGCGGTTATCTGTGAGGCTCTGAATCCAGAATGCCCAACTCAAAAAGAACGTTTTTTATTTTTTTAATAATTTTATTTGTAATTCATTTTTTACACTTCATATTCCATTCCCTGCCCCTCCCCATCCACCCTCCAACTGCTCCACATCCCACACATCCTCTGCCCCTACCCCCCCCCCCACCTGACCTCTAAACTCCCTGGGGCCTCCAGTCTCTTAAGGGTTAGGTGCACCATCTTAGAAAGAACACAGACCCAGTAGTCTTCTACTGTATATGTGTTGGGGGCCTCATATCAGCTGATATATGCTGCCTGGTTGGTGGTCCAGTCAGAAAAAAAAAGGTCCTTGGCAAACTGCAAAGAAACTGCATCATTCATTGTTTCTTCTTGTCACCAGGTTTGCTTTTGAGATTTGACTTCTATGCACAGCCACTCCAAGATTGGATGTTAAGGAAAAGCAAGCTTGGTTTATGCTCTGTTTCACAATACCTTTCTATTAAAGATTTTATACATTTTAATATATCTTACAGTTAAACTGTATAGGTTGGATGTAGATTTCCCATAGGGCAGCAGTTTTAAGCTGTGGGTTGCAATCCCTTGGCGGCGGGCAGGGGTCAAGCCATTCTTTCATAGGGGTCATATATTAGATATCCTGCATATCAGATATTTACATTACAGTTCGTAATAGTAGGAAAATTACTATTATGAAGTAGCAATGAAAGAATTGTATGGGTTGAGCTCACCACAACATGACAAACTGTATTAAGGGGCGGTATCATAGGAAGGTTGAAAACGTTTGCCTTTGAGTATTTTGGTGGTTTAAATAAGATTGCCCCTACATACTCATAGATTTAAATACTTAGTCCCCAGGGAGTGGTACTATTTGAAAGGATTAGGAGGTGTGGCCCTGTTGGAGGAAGTGCATCTCTGGGGGTGGACTTTGAGGTTTCAAAAACTCCCATTCCAAGCCCAGGGTCCCTCTCTTTCTGCCGCCTACAGGTCCAGATGTAGAACTCTCATCTACTTGTCCCGCTCCATGTCTGCCTATGTGCTGCCATGCTCCTGCCAATATGATAATGAACTGACCATCTGAAATGAGAGCAAGCCTCACTTAAACATTTTTCTTTATAAGAGGTGCCATGGCCATGGTGTCTCTTCACAGCATTATAACGTTGCTCAAGACAGGCATCTCTTCATTTTGGAACTTGAGCCCTTTACAACGTGTGTAAACATAACTTTCCTTCCAACTTCCATATCTGGCATTGTTTAGATGGGGACTGGGCCAAAAAGTGTGTGTGTGTGTGTGTGTGTGTGTGTGTATGTGTGTGTGTGTGTGTGTGTGTTTTAATTCCCTAAAAGAGCTCAAACAGTGAATTCATATTTGAATTAAGCCTCATGCTTTCAGCACACATAACACCTTTACTCCCATTCTGGTTCCTTGTGCCAGTCCCTTGCAATATTGGAGACACAGTATGAGTGGCTTGGACCCGTTGTCTGTCACACAGCCCTTGCGATCAGATGAAAGAGGGCAGCCACTGAAACAGTGAGGCTGACAATTCTAGGAAGGGAAAGTGCTTTTCAAGGATCAGAGAAGGGAAGCCACAGCACAGCAGTATGAACTACTCAGTTTCAGAGCAAAGAAAAAAATGTTCTCTCTTTGAGGACTCTTGCACAGAGACTAAAGCAGATGTTTTAGAAGAAAAACAAGAACAGACCACTGCAGAGCACTACTGAGCTAGACACCTGCATGTGTAGCCTGTTAGGCTCCAATACTCTAGGCTTTGAGTCTGTTTGGAATCTGGCAGCCCTCTTTCCTCAGACTTAAGGACCTACAATCTGTGCTCAGAGAAGCACAGCAACACCTCAGCTAGCAGATCCTTTGGTATAAAAATGCCTTAACAAAGGATACTGCTTGCAAGAAGAAAGACAATGTATAATTAATAGCTTTCATCTTTTGGCTCAGGAATCTCATAATAACATGTCAGTATGAGGGTATAAAACTAAAATATTACTCACAGATCACAGGGCCAATGAAGCCCAATTTTCATTGAAAAGAATGTGCATGTATTTAGCTGGTGACTAAAGCCAAAGTTCCTGTGGGTTGATTATTGCTGTGTGTACCACAGAAATGAACGATGCCATTAATTAACTTTTCAGAGATTCAGAGTGATCAGCTGATCGTTGCTGAAAGTAATGAACAGTACCATTCATGATGTATGTTTCCTGTTGCATAGCTGGGCTGAAGATTCGTATAAGACCACAACATTCCTCTGAGGAATCACCATGAATAGTAAGGTCACTGCGGCTCAGGAAGGCTCCTTCTCCCTGCCCCATCACATCGCCCGTGTGGTCTGAATATGATCAAATCTGACTGTATCTGTTGCAAAGCCTGGACCACACTGTCTCCAAAAAGATGGAAAGATTTTTTTAAAAAAAAAAATTAACAGGTTTTGAGAAAAATAATTTCACAAAGTTTGCTGGGAAAACTCTGGAAGTTTGCATGACATTCCCTCTCACTCAATTTGTTGCTTATATTTAATCTGTTTTCAAAGAAGAGACAGTGGGTGACATACACACTTGTCAGATCCATAAAACCCTGGCTATTGGCTCCCGTAATGAGTGGAGGCAAAGAGGCTGAACACTGACTAGTGCTCTGGGGCTCTCAGAGGCAGCTCCTCATGGTCAATGACATGTGACTTCTTGTGGTCAGCTCCATTCTGCTTCCCCCATGATGCAATGAAGAGTGACATCACCAAATGCCCAAGCTGGGAGCCAGTCCAACTTGGTTCATATTCTGTACAGTTTAACCCCATTATTTAGCTTCTCCTAGTCTCACTTTATCTTCTTCAACAAGGAAATGGTAATGACCACAATCCTTCCCACAAAGAGCTGTGGTGAGAGACTCCTCCGAGCTACTCACATCGACCTGGTGTATAGGACAGTTGTGACAACGGGAAATGCTATGAAAAAACTCTGGAGAGAGCAAGATGCTTTTTAATCACCTGACAGTGTTCTTGTGCTTGAGAGAAAAGCTGTTCAAGGGTCCTTTTAAAGCATATGCTGCAAGTACAGGAGCCCATCCAAAGACTTCTTCCGAGCTGTCAAAATATTGCATCAGAAACACCCAGGATTCTATTCAAGCTATTAAAAGACTAATGCTAAAGAAGTGGCAAGTGTTTTCTGCAAGGATGTTGATGGAAAAGTAAGGTACTTAGGAAGGTTTCTCTGGAAGAGAGGAAACATTATTAAGAGAACACAAGGGATGACCAGTTTCATAGGCTGTTTCTGAATGGCCGCCCCAGTCAAGGCTGAAAGTGTTAGGAAGTCTGCTAAAGCCAAACTATGGGAAAGTCAGCTGGTAGCCAGAAGCCAGGCAATAGTCAGTAACACAGACTTCTCATCATATTCTGGGGTTTCTGCATAACTTTGTTTTATTTGGGGAGAAGATGAATAACCTTTAATGAAACAAGATTTATTGACAACCATATGCAACCCACAGAATATCCCATAAAGAGTCATGTCCTCCAGCCAGAAACATCATTTGTTGTTGTTTTTTTCCTCCTGTAACTGAAATGTTATTTAAATGAATACTGTATCACATGCTAATGCCAAAAGTCTCATGCTTTTGCAAGCAATGGGTGATCTGTTCTCCATTATTGTTCTCTTAATTGTATTCTCTTGTGGAAACGTTACCACTGAACTATATTGGAAACCATTAAGTTTGTCTAACCATCACAATGAGGTTAATTCCACTTCTAAAAGATTTCTCTGGACAGCCAAAGCCATGGAACAGACCTGGACGCATATTGGATGTCACTAACCTTAGAAACAGGGCATATAATATAGTTCATTAAGCATAATTGAACTAGAAATCCTGCAATGAAACTGTAACAAAGAACACTGTGTAAACTGACTTTTTGAAGTACCCCTTTCCCTCAGTGCAGGGTCAGCACCCATTAATTTTAATGGACATGTCCTGCTCATATATCAGCTGAAGGATTTTATCTTCTTCTGTGTAATACAGGCTGTATAAAGAGGAAAATGTCCACAAAGAAAAACGGAGGAATCCGCTAAAGACTGCTTAATGAAGCCCAAAGGCTTCATAGTCAGACTAAGGTAAGTGAAAATTTTTTCTCAAATTAAAAAAAAAATGTGTTTATTCAGAAAAAGAAAACATAGGAAAATAATATTGAAGTTCTATCTTCCATTGAATGCCTTCCCAGTCACCATCTAGCTTGCCGGTCCCCTGTGTGGATGTGCGCTTGAAGGTAGAGAGATGTCTTGGTCTCCAGCACTAGAAAAACAGCATGATCCATGGCACAAAGGGCATTTAAGACACTTGCTCAACTGAGAAAGACAACCCACGATTCCCCACACTGTCGCCACATGTTCACACTTCTATGTTTCAGCTCACACTAATCTCTCTGCCTGAAATAAGACCCTGAACCCAATCTTCATTAATCCACATCCAATCCACAAAGGCCATGTAACACTAGAAGGTTGTTTCTGCTTCTCCCAGGAGAATATTAATATTTCAGCATATTTTGTTATCCAGTTACATTCAGAAAACTTACTGAAAGCTACAAGAATCATACCGCTGAATGTTATGCCAGGAATTTTTTTTAAATACATGTATTTAATAGTTCATCGAAGTAACAGTAAGAAATGTATTAAAGGCACACACAACATATTCTTTTAGTTTTAAAACTATGCACACAACCCAAATTGTGGCGATATTGGCATTGTTTAATATTTTTCAAATTTCTTTAAAGTCAGGCTTAGCAGAGAAGAGACAGCTGGATTCTAACATATGCAACTATCCCCAATATGTTGCTATATATTGTTTCATTGGAATGTTTAAAGAAAAGCTGGCCGAACATGGCATTCACTTAGAAAAGGAAGGAGTATTGTGAGTCTTTTTAAAGAAAATTCCAAATACTTTTCTTGATATCACATAAAAATTCTATAAAGGGGTAGTTCTTCAATGTTACAGTATAGTTCCTTTGTTCCACTGTAATCTGAAAAAATACTATTGGGATTAAAAACCTTTGCTACATGGAGTTGTTGCCTTGGTTTTCATTTTGAATATTTTACCTATATATGATTTTACAACATGTGTCAATGTTTTTCTAATTCCTTAGATTATCCCAATCTGTACCAAGTTTGGAAATAACTATTCTAGAATTAATGGCTAGAGGCAAAAGCAATAGAATATTCCTCTTATTTTCTTTTCCAACTCCTAAGCATAATATTAATACTTTCTGTAATTCTTGATGTAAAACAAAAAGTCAAGGTGAGGAGGAATAAAAAAAAAAACAGATGAAATTAGGAAAGAATAGGTAAATCACTACCAGCATCTATTACTGCATGAATGTGTGGTGTGGCTGGGCGGTGGTGGCGTATGCCTTTAATCCCAGCACTTGGGAGGCAGAGGCCAGTGAATCTCTGAGTTCGAGGCCAGCCTGGTGTACAGAGCGAGTTCCAGGACAGCTAGGACTACACAGAGAAACCCTGTCTCAAGAAAACAAAAGACCAAAAAGAAAAAAAAAAAAAGAATATGTGGTGTTCTAAACACACACACACCACACACACACACACACACACACACACACACCACACACACACACACACACACACACACACACACACACCACACNCACACACACACACACACACACACACACACACACACACCACACCTTTTTGTCTGAGCTATGTGTTATGTTGCCCTGACTTTTTTTTTTTTACCAAATGTTTTAATTCATATTTCTTTACAAAGTACAGCTCCATTAGAATGGCTAAAATCACAAATATTGAAAACATCAAATATTGACAAAAAGTGAAGAACAGGAACTCTGAATAATGCTAGTGAGCACGGGACATGAGAAAGATACAAAGAAAGACAGCATTATAGTTTCTATCAAAACTGAACTTACTCTTGTCATATGACTCAGGAATTAACATCTTGATACTTACCTAAAATGAGTCAAAGACATATATCTACTAAAACCTGCAAAGGAGTGCCCACAGGAATTAGTTGTAATTGATAATGCTTTTAACCAAGTTGTTCTTCATCAAATGAACTTAGAAGTAGTAAACTTGGCACTGCCAGACCATGGGACATTATTTAACATGAATAGTAAATGTGCTACTAACCTACAGAATGCAAAGAGGCCACCATCTCTTCTGTGTGAAAGTGGCTAATCTGAAAGCAAAATACTATGAAATGCTATGTGATTCCAACTGTATGACATGCCAAAGAGGAAAAACTATGAAGGACGTATAAAGGCTACCAGTTGGCCGAGTTTGTATAGAAAAGAAGGCTAAATACAGTTCATGACATTTAGGGCAATGAAACTAGTGTGTGATTTGGCAATTGCAGTTATCTATCACTATACTCTTGTAAAAATTCATAGACCATCACACACCAAGAGTGAACCTGAACGCAAACCATGAGCTTCAGGGTTATAAGGCAGTGTCAACACTGGCTCATCCGTCTGAAGAAATACATTCCAAGAATGTAAGAGGCTGATCACAGGGATCAGGTGCAGAAGACCGAGAATGGGTATGCATGGGAACTCTCTGTACTTCCTACTCAACTGTGCCTTGAAACTAAAAGTAAACTAAAGTTTATCCACCAAAAGAAGGGTCTTGGTTTATGTAAACACATTTCAAGTATCAAAACAACCCAAAAGAATCCCTTGTAATTTCTCCAACAGCATTCACCAGCTTACAGTCAAATTTCATGAATGGGTTTACTAATGATCTTAAGAAATATTATTTTTTTCTGCTATAGGATGACACATTGCATTCAGTCGCCATTTCTCTTTATCTTCTTACAGTTTCTCAATTTTTATCTTTCGTGACCTTGACTTTTAACTAGTACATGTCTTTGATATTAGTTGTCTAACTGCTCCTCATGAGTAGATTTAGACTACAGACTTGGTTTTTGAAGAATTAGAAGATGTCAGTGGTAAAAGAGGCACATGGCATCTGTACGTCACTATTCTTCACTTTGATAACATAAGTGGTATCTGCCATGACTCATCATTAGAAATCGACTTTTCTCCTTTTGGAACACATGAAGACATGTCATGGACCTACTCTGAAAAAAAAAAAAAAAACAAAGATACCATTCCTCTTCATATTTCCACTAAGTCCTTTTCTTTTTAAGTTCTGGCTGACATCACCATTACACTTCATATTTCCACAAAATAAGCTCTTTCTCAGTTCTGACATCACCATTGTTGACGGATAGCAAAAGCTGACATATTATTATCCCTACAGCGCTTTTTTAAGTTTCCCCTTTCCTTTCAGCAATATAAAAGATTTCTGTTGTATGGGAAGTAATAACAACACTAAGCTTGATGTTACTTAATTGGATTCTCCACGCTGGTAGGACTGGAGCTGATCTAATCAGGTTAGTGTAATGTGTGTTCTGGGGTTTCCCAATATGACTGCCCACAGATACTTATAAATTCCCTGGTCAGTGTGGTTTTTCTAAACTCCATAAAGACTTCTAACTGCTGTGTGGGCATAGTGATAATCCTACACACACTTTGCATTTTTCTGAGTTTCAAGGTCCCTACCAAAAATTACTGGACTCCTCTAGGTTTTAACAAAGATAACTATGTCCTAGAGAGCCTTCAGACAAACACACTGATCACTTCTGATTCAAAAGATGGTTTATACAACTGAATTATATCATTAAGTCTAAAGGATCTGCCTTCAAAATGGACAGACTCTTTTACCATATGCATGCCACCTTTGAGCCTACACCATGGACTTTTTAACTTCAGATGATATATCTTTTAGTTTTAGAATTTCTAGCTGGTTCTTTTAAAATGATATCTATTTCTCTGCTGCTGGTGGTGTAGGGAAAACCAAGTTTCTTATTTCCTAGTGCATCAAGTACTTAGCGTATCCAGTTACAAGCTAAAAGGTTGTAATTGGACCCTTTCATTAATTGTCATCCCTTCTTTATTAAGCACATTCATTAATTCAGTCATCTCTTCTTTACTAAGTACATTCATTGCATTGAGTGTTGTCACAAAATAAAAAAAGAAATCATGTCCTCAAAAACATTTTAATCTGCCCAGATAGATGAAATGTGTACTCATGAAAGTTAACTAAAATGCAAGATAGCATGTGGACTAGTACCAAATCTAAGTGTTTGATAAAAAAAAAAAAATGCTCTTTGACTCAAAGTGCAGTCCCTGGATAAGCACTACCTATACTACCTATACTACCTATACTCTATGAGGACTTCTTATAAACTCAGAGTCCCAGAATCCATCCCAGATCCATCTTATTCTGGAAACAGAATAAGAATTTTCATAAGAGCCTCACATAACTCTTAAGAAAACATACACTTGGGGCTGGAGAGATGGCTCCGCTGTTAGAGGACAGGCTGCTCTTCTAGAAGACCTGGGTTCAATTAACAACTGTCTGTAACTCCAGTTCCAGAGGATCTGAGGCTCTCTTCAGGCCTGTGGGCACTTCATGCATATAGTACACAGACATGCATGCAGATAACATACTTGCACAAATACAATTAAAATCACATATATTTTTAAAAAAGAAAACACACACTCAGAAACACAAAACACCACAATAGCAAAATAATAGGAATCAACAAACATTGTTCACTAAGATCTCTCAGCATCAATTGTCTCAATCCCCCAATAAAAAGACACAAACTAATTGAATAGATTAAAAAAAAACAGGATCCATCCTGAAGCCGTATCCAAGAAATATACCTAACATCCAATATAAACATCACCTCTGGGTAAATGGATAGAAAACGATATTCCAAGCAAATGGACCAAAGAAGCAAGCTGCTGAAGCCATTTAATAACTAACAAAATAAGCTTCAAACCAAAATTAATCACACTATCTGTACAATTTTTAGCATCTATGCATCAAAGACAAGGGCATTCAAGTTCATAAAAGAAATACTACTACAGCTTAAAGAACATTTAGAATTTCATGCACAGAGAGTGGAAGACTTCTTTCCCTGTCTCACCAATAGACATATATCACTCAGATAAAAACTAAACAGAAATGCTGGAGCTAAGTGATGTTATAAACCAAATGGACTTAAAGAGATTGTCTTAGTTAGGGTTTCTGTTGCTGCAATGAAACACCATGACCAAGGCAACTCTTATAAAGGAAAACATTTACTTGGGACTGGCTTGCAGTTTCAGAGATCTAGTCTATTATCATCATGTCAAGAAGCATGACCATCAGGCAGACATGGTGCTGGAGAAAGAGCTGAGAGTTCTACATATTGATCCACAGGCAACAGAAGGAGACTGTGTACCTCACTGGGCATAGCTTGAGCATATCTAATCTCAAGGCCTGCCGTCACATTAACATACTTTCTCTAAGACCACACCTACTCCAACTTCCTAATAATGCCACTCCCTATGACCAAACATCCAAACACATGTATCTATGAAGCCCATTTATATTCAAATCACCACACAGATATTTACATGTTACACACACACACACACACACACACACACACACATGAATACTTTCTTCTCAGCACTTAATGAAGCTTTCTCCAGAACTGGCCACATACTTAGGCACAAAACAAGCCTCAAATACAAGAAAATTGAGCTAGCACCCCGGATCCTATATGTCTACCATGGATCATAAAGGATATCAACAACAAACAGCAAAAAGCTTATAAACTCATGGAATCTGAGCAACTCACTCTGGCTGAATAATAGGTCAAGACATAAATTAAAGACATCCTAGAATTAAATGAAAATGAAGGCACTCTATACCCAAACTTTTGGGACACAATGAATGCAAGTTCCTAGTACTCAGTGCCTACATTTAAAAAAAAAAAAAAAAAAGAAAGAAAGAATCTCATACTAGAACCTGAAAACTGTAGAACAAAGGGCAGAGTGAGAAGGAAATTAGGGAATCAACAGCTTTAAAAACAGTCTCAAATAATATAAAATAAGTAAGAGTAACTCCAACCAAGCAAGTGAAAGACTCACATAATAAAAATTTTAAGACATTGAAGAAATTAAAGAAGATATCAGAAGATGGGAAGATCTTCCATGCTTAAAGATCAATAGTATCAATATACTAAAAATGATCATCCTATCAAAAGCAATTTACAGATTCAATGTAATCAAAATTCAGACACAACTCTCCATAGATATTGAAAGGACAATTTACAGCTTCATATGGAAACACACACACACACACACACACACACACACACACACACACAGAGGCATGCATGCACACACTGAAAATAGCATAAACAATTCTGATTTAAAAAAGAACTGCTGGAGATTTTACAGATTCATACTTATCACTCTGCACAAAACTCAATTCAAAAATAGTTCAAAGTGCTCAATATAAAATTAGATACACTGAATCTGATAGAAGAAAAAGTGGGGAATAATCTTGAGCTCAATGGCTGATAGCATAGACAGTAAGATTGACTGTTAATAAATGGACTTCATGAAACTGAGAAACTTCTGCCCAGCAAATGATGCTGTAGTGGTTTGAATAAAATTGGGCCCTATAGGCACATATATTTATTTTTTTGTTATTTTGTTTGTTTGTTTGTTTGTTTGTTTTTTCGAGACAGGGTTTCTCTGTGTAGCCCTGGCTGTCCTGGTACTCACTCTGTAGACCAGGCTGGCCTCGAACCAGAAATCCACCTGCCTCTGCCTCCCAAGTGCTGGGATTAAAGGCATGCACCACCACTGCCCGGCTAGGCACATATATTTAAATGCTTGGTAATGAGGGAGTGGCACTACTTGAAATGAATTAAGAGGTGTGGCCTTGCTGGAGTATGTGTGCCCTTGTTGGAGAGAGTATAACACCTAGTGTCTCTTTCTACTTGCTGCATGTGGATCCAGATGTATAACTCTTAGCTGCTTTTCCAGCACCATGACTGCCTGCATGCCCCCCATGATCCCCATCAAGATGAGAGTGGACTAAATCTCTGAAATTGTAAGCCAGCTCCAAATACATGCTTTGCTCTATAAGAGTTGTTGTGGTCATGGTGTCTCTTCATAGACCACTGACTAAGACAGACACATCATTTGGACAAAACAGCATCCTACCAAATGGGAAAATATTTTTTACCAACTATACATCCAAAAGAGAGCTAATATCTAAAATATATAAAGGATGCAAAAAGCTAGATATAAAAAAATAACAAAAATTAAAATGGGTACAGTCCTAAACAGAGACATCTTTTAAAGGGAAACCCAAATGGATGAGAAACACTTAAAGAAATGTTCAACATCTTTAGTTATCAGGGAAATAGAAATTAGGACTACTTTGAGATTTCATCTCAATTATAATGGGTAATATCAATAAAAACAAGTGACGGTTCATGCTGACAAGGATGTGGAATAAGAGAAATACCCATCCATTGCTTGTGAGAAAATTATGAAAATTGGTACAACCACTATGGAAATCAGTATGGTAATTCATAGGAAGATGGGAATTGATTTATCTCAAGATCCAGCTATATTACTCTTGGGCATAGACCCAAAGAATATGTCATTCTACCATAGAGACACTTGCTCAAGCATGTTTATTGATGCTTTGTCTGTACTAGCAAGAAACTAGAAACAACCTAGATATCCCTCAACAGATGAATGGATGAAGAAAAGTTGGTACACTTACACAGTGGAATATTACTCAGCTTTTAAAAAATGAAATTATGAAATTTGCAGGTAAATGGATGGAACTAGAAAAAAAAATCATCCCGAGAAGGATAATGTGGGCCCAGAGAGACCAAGGCAGCATGCCCAAGATGGATAATGTGGGCCCAGAGAGACCGAGGCAGCATGCCCAGGATGGATAATGTGGGCCCAGAGAGACCGAGGCAGCATGCCCAGGATGGATAANATGCCCAGGATGGATAATGTGGGCCCAGAGAGACCGAGGCAGCATGCCCAGGATGGATAATGTGGGCCCAGAGAGACCGAGGCAGCATGCCCAGGGCCTTTCACAGGTCTACACCAGATAGGACAGTCCTAGAGCTGAAAGGAGAAGTGGACACATGCCTCCACCCCCAACCCAGAAGTAATGGATAACCACTTTCAAATGAAAATGTAGTTTCCTCCAAAGGAGATTCTCCTGGAAAAGAAACTATTCTTAAGGGCAAGCTACATTCCCAGCAGTAGATGGCCAACAGGAAAGGTTCTCCAGGGAATCTTTGAATGTTCTTTGTCTCATAAAGTACTGTCAGTGATTTTTTTATTTTATTTTATTTTATCCTTTACTTTTTATTCTTATTTCACATTATTTTTTTCTCTTCCCGCCTCCCCCCCACCTCCTACAGGTCCTTGGGTATCATGTCATGGCTTCCAGGTTAGTGTTTTTTATGGGATTCCTGAGTTTGTGAATGAGTGGTCTCTGTGTCTGTGTCTGTTTCTTGTGTTTCCTTTGTTTCTGTTTGTTTGTTTTGTCCTATTCTCATATGTTAGTTTTTGTTTTATATTATTATATTTTATTTTGTTATTCCATAGAAGCCCATTTGTTGTCTAATGAGGGAGAGAAGGGGGGGTAGATCTGGATGGGAAGGGAGGTGGGGAGGAACTGGAAGGAGTAGAGAGGATAATCAGGATACGTTATATGAGGAAAAATTCTATTTTCAATAAAAGGGAAAAATAAAGGGAAAAAGAACATTAATGTTTGAAAAGCACTCTTTAGGAGTGAAGGGAAAGGACTGCTTAGGTGAAGTTAGAGAAGACTTCACATAGAATATGAGGTTTCAGCAAACACTGGAATGATCATTTTTGGTAGAGATCATAGAATGAAATTTGGGATAAGGCAAACTAGGATGTAGTTAAATAAAACCATGGAGATAGTAACTCTTGTACCAAGTAGAAGATTTATTTGCAAAGTAGAAAATTTACAGCCTTAAGTTTAGAACACAAGAATTGTCATCATTAGGTACAAGTCTGGCTATAAGTAGCTCTAGGGATGAGTAATTCAACAATGTCATCCGAAAAGATTCTTTTATTTTTTGTTGTGTTAGCCAGTTTCCCCACTATTTCAACTATGGGCCTCACTACTCTTCTTAGCCTTGAGACATTTGCTCAGTTGAAAATACTCCAGGAAGCATTAAGTATGCCTACCTTGTTTTATGTTCCTTTTAGAGATAAAGCAAATCTTCTCAAAGCCCTCAGTAAATTTTCCTTCATGTGTCATTGACCCGGCTTTTAAATTGCATGTGGTTCTACCAATTGCTTAGAGAAGTGAATGCTACCACTTTGATGGGTGCAGGAGAGCTCTTATTCAGTGTGGTGGTTATATAAAATGAACAGCCTGTTTGGAAAATGGTTTGACAGTCTTACAAAACCAAACATATTCTTATCATGTGATCCAATAATTATATTTCTTTAAGTTAAGTGGTTATGAATAGTCTTATTTGGGGAAGAGGCCAGAATCCCTTGAAAGAAATAAGCCCAGGAAGAAAGTGAACAAAAAATTGGGGTTTCATTTACAAAGAAAAAGGATGTCTATTAATTAAACTAAATGTCAGGCATCTTTCAAGTTTGTCCTGTTGAATCTAATTCTGTAATTAGCCTCCTTTACTCGAAGAAAGTGCCACCCTTGGAACAAATACATTTTTTTTAAAGCTATAGGTAAGAACAAAGATGGAAATCATCATTATCTAGTTTTTTTATGCACAGTGTTGCTTATCAACCCAAAAGAACCCCTTCCATACCTCAAATTTTAAAGTACAATTTTGGTTTTACTTTAGAGAGCACCAGTTGTCTTAATAACTCTAAACTACATCCCATTAATCATGGTAAATCCATGCTCTCTTTTCACTGGCTTGCATTCGCTCTTCTGATACACAGACTAACACTTAAGATTTATTGAGTGGCATCTGGTTAATTAGATGTCTATTTCCTCCTGCCTGTTAAAGGGATCATAACACAGACAGACAATGTTGGGAGGATAATTAAAGTGCAACCAGAGATCAGGACTAACCTTGAAACTCATTTTAATTAAAATTAAAACAGGTGCGATATGTGGGAAGAATTACTGCCTTTGTCTGAGCTGTCTGTACACTTAAAACCTTACTCCGGAAATTTGTATTTTGCTTTTCTCAATTTTTATATGTGGATGGAAGTTTTACTTTCATGGATGTCTCTTTTGCAAATATTTTACATTTGGCTTTCAAGAAAAGTCCCCCTCAGCATCCATAAGATCTGCACAAGTTCAAACAAGACAAAAATCTCAGCGCGGAGAGGAGGATGGAGACACGGAGTTCCAAGAAGCTATTTGCAGTTGATACCGTCTGGGGAAGGGGAAACCCATTTTCTCCAACAGAGTGACACTGGGCGTGTCAACTACACTCCAGGGCAGGCCCCATGCCCAGAACTAGCTGCTCAACATAAAACAGACTCCATGTTTTGGGTTTTCGGTTTCTTTGTGTGTGTGCCTGCACACATGCATGCTCATGGTCAAGACATTTTTGTTTTATTTGGGTATTTTTGGGCTCTTTTGACATTTATTTTTAATTTGGTTCTGTTTTGTTTTGAGTCAGAGATGGGGGGGAATGTGATACAAATGTTCTATTTAGAGCTGAACACTTCACAATGCCTAATTTTCTGCATGTTGACTAGTTGTAGGTCTCCATATTAGTCAACCTTTACTGCAAAATAAATCTTCTCTAATAACAGTTTAGAGATGCACTGGTGAGCTTAATATCATGTTCATTGACAAAATGATCGCCGTAGGTTCTCCCTAGGTGATCCAACTAGCTATTCTCTTGGCCTTATTAACAGTGACAGCCACAAGTTCCATCTTCTAGAGCAAACCTTAAATCCTGACAGAAAGTGGTTGGTTACTCCCGTACCATTTCTGCCACTATGGGACCAGCGGCAGACCAGTTGCTAGGCATGTTGATATTGAAGTTTTCAGGGATCATACCTGAAAATCACTGAAGATGACTCTTCTCCCAGTAGCATGTGCAGCACCTTCCAACATTAGGGAAGTTAGCCAATAGGGATTGAGCTTCTGGGCCAGTAGCAGCTTGCTCTCTCATGTCCTATGACTCAGTAGTATCTTGAGCAATAGAGTCTTACCATCGAGTTCTAAAGTGTATAAAAACCGTGGCAATAGCCTGAAGTGTCTGATGGTCTATGGAATCCCACTAATCAACAAATCAAACAGAAGTAACTCTTTTCAGGCTTATCTGATTGTCTATGGTGTCTAGGCAAAGCACTGTCCCCTTGTAAATGGGTGACTTCATCTAAAGTATTTTATATGTGTCTATGGATGTATTTTAGGAATTTCTACAGTATTAGGCTTCCATATGGCTCTTCGAAGCTCCTTAGTATTAGGGTTTTTTATCTGTCATAATTTCTTAAGTTTTGGTCTTAACTCTCTCATGTTTCTCCAGCAGGGTGATAAGTTCTGAGTGGCTTCCATTACATAAATAATTTCTGCTCCTTGAGTATGAGACATGATCATATACCAGTAATGGTTGAATTAAACTAAATTAAATTTAAATGGGTTTTCATTAATGAAATATTTCTTCTGATGAGGATTCATTGTTTCTGTTCATTAAAATTTTATCTTACCTTAGGAATAAAACTGTAGTGGTACAATATGCATTAGGTTTAGGAGATAAAATATCTGAGTAAATTATTGATAAAACATGCAAAAGAACAATTTTATTCCAGGAGTCCTAAGGAAATGTGTTTCAGATCTTCTAATTGTCCTGTTTGGTAAGTCAGGAAAAAAACACTGGCTGTGCAAATGTTTGCAAAGGGAAAACCATTATATAAATATACTTTGGAAGTGTTTAGTTGCAGAATGCAAAATGTCATTTCCTTGGCTTCAAACCATGAAAAAGAGAGATTTCACTACTAAAAATAGGAAGATAAAATCTATTTTTGTACTTACCCAATTCATGGGCAGATTCATGGCACATCAATAAGAGATATTTGATGGCAAGTTTTACAACAAAGATGAACTGTACCCTTTAAAGATTCATTTTTTAATATCTGGAAAGGGCACCTCAGAAATTTTATTTTGTAAATTTTTTTTGCAAGGTGATAACTCTATGATTCTCAATCATCCAACACACAACCACCAGACCAAGACTTGTACTAACTCAATCACCTACATTTCCCATGGGGTCATTTCTTTTTTGTTCATATTAACATATTAAGGATATTTCACAAATTATAGAAAACAAGCCTTGGGTAGGTGTCACTATTACATCAAGTGTTTCAAGACTATGCTACCAACAAAACAGTCTTTCTCAGCCTCTCTATATGATCTCATTGTTCCTCTCTTTCTTTCATTTCATGTACTCTGATACCACTTAATCCAGACCAATCAGGGCTTCCATCTCAAACACTCCCTCAGTGGTTTTCAGCTTGTGGCTTGAGAGCCATTTGGGGGTTGGATCACATGTCAGATATCCTGCATATCATGTATTTACATTACTATTCACAACAGAAGCAAATTTACAGCTATGAAGTTGCAACAAAAAAATTCTATGGTTGGGGGTCACCACAACATGAAGAATTATCTTAAAGGGCCATAGCATTAGGAAGGTTGAGAACTGCTGCTGCTGCTGCTGCTGCCCTACTGAGATTTTTGAGTCTCTCATGGGTTTTTGTCCTCAAATTTTACATCTGTGAGATGACAAAAGCTTTACAGGAGATGATGCTCCAGTAGAAATAAATGTTGACAACCTAACATAGCACTGGGACCTCCCTAGAACTACTCCCCTCCGGTTTCCCATGATAGTTTACCATGGTAAGAATAACTAGCTATAGACTCTGATGAAATAATGACAGCAATAAGCAAGAGCCATGTTTTCATGAAAGTTGTGTAGAATCTTTACATATGTCATAATCCAACTTCACACTACATCAATGCCTTAGATTAACTGTGACTTTTAAAGTTTGTTAGTCTTTCTTTGATGATTTTCTGTTGTTTGTTTGTTTCTTTATCTCCATATAAAAATTTACTGCACACATTAAGCTTTAGAAATGAATTTCAAGGCAGAGCTCACTTTGGTGAATGTGATCAATTCTCCCAAAGCATGGAAGACCTTCCTAGAAGTGCAGCCATCATTTCACTGGTTTGCATTAATGACAGGGGAAGCTTTTTATAACACATTTACATTACCATTTTTAGAGAAACTGAAATTTATTTCACTCCAGAAACACATTGAGCTATTTCTGCATTCCAGAAACCTATTAAGCTGCTTCTGCATTCAAACAACTTCTTAAGCAATAGTTCAGCATATCCCAAACTTACCTTATCTCATTCTATAATTTCACTTCTTAAATACCATTTATCATAGTTTTTGCTACTCCTCGAGTATCAAATCTCATTTGTGTGACTTTAAAAAATACCCTTTATATTCTGCTGAAGGGACCCTGATATAGCGGCCACTTGTGAGGCTATGCCAGTTCCAGGCAAACACAGAAGTGGATGCTCACAGTCAGCTATCGGATGGAACACAGGGCCCCCAATGGAGGAGCTAGAGAAAGTACCCAAGGAG